>NC_029793.2:56905876-56910283 GCF_000816755.2 Arachis ipaensis | reverse complement strand
ATGAGTGCATTGATTGAGGAAGAGATGAAAATGAACTTGATCCGGAGGGTTGCAATATCTCCTAAGCCCAATGAACTCCCCATCTCTGATCTTACCCATTCTCTTTAATTTCTGCCATTTACTTTTATGAGCAAATCCCCCATTCCCATTTACAATTCTGCAATTTACTTTCAGTCATTTACTTCCAGTCCTTTAATTCTAGCATTTACTTTTCTGTTATTTACATTCCCGCCATTTTATTTTCTGTAACTCTCAACCCACATTCTGGATTCGCTCAACTAGAACATTCTTCTAATTAAAGTTTCTTGATCAATCAATCCCTGTGGGATTCGACCTCACTCTATTGTGAGTTTTTACTTGACGACAAATTCGGTACACTTGCCGAAGGAAATTTGTTGAGAGACAGTTTCCACCCGCATCAGAGATATTGCATTCTCTGGATTAATTGATTTCATCTCATCTTCAATCATTCAACTCATTGACCTCTTAGCAATCATGATTGATTGAGCCTCAATTCCTTGGTGACTCAATCTCTCAAATCTTGATCAATAGACAATTCCTTGGTCTAATTACTCATGAGAAGAGATGAAGCTTGTTCCTTGATTATACCACACATCCTCATAAACCCAAGTAGTGGGTAGATTAAATGTCACAATATCCAACCCAAAACCCAAATCTACTCAAGTGTGAGAAGGAATTTCAAGCATGGTTTTATGATTCCTCTTCCAAGATTCACATAAAACCCAAATACATTTAATCTCTTTTCCAAGATAATTGAATGCTAACATGAAGAACGAAAATCCTTCAAGTAAATCAAAGAGAGATGAGGAGAAGAAGAAGAATAAAACAATCTAATCCATTGAAAAATAATAGAGCTCTCTTTCCCAATGGAAAGTGTTAGTAATTCATAACTAAAATATTTACAAGTAAGAAAGTGGAAGAGGAGAAGAGAGTGGTGGGAAGGAGGGTCCGAAGACTCACTCCTTCAAATGTGTCCAGCCTAAAACCCCCCTAATTCTATGAAACTCATGCCTTTATATAGGCTCTCCTAAATTACAAACTTAAATGAAATTGAAAGCAAATTACAATGAAATGAAAATGAACTATTCTAGATACTTCTTGTGGCCTTAATTGTTTGACAATTGTAGCTTGAATGAGAGTTGGAGTGGTCTTGATTGAAGGTTGGGGGCTGCAGGAAGAAGTTGGCGTGTGGTTTCAAGTGCCACTTCCAATTGAATTTGCTCTTTGGATTGTGACCCACTTTGCAACGCTGAAATTATGGAGTTCTTTCGCCTCAAATTGAATGTCCACTATAAAGTATTATATATGTTTGGAATGTGATGCACATAAACTAGTTATGCTACGATTTAGGAAATTGCACGATCGGCAAAATTCCTTCCGGCAAGTGCACCGGTTATCGTCGTCAAGTAAAAACTCACAATAGAGTGAGGTCGAATCCCACAAGGATTGGTTGATTGAGCAATTCGGATTAGAAGTGTGTTCTAGTTGAGCGGAATCAAGAATTGAGATGAGAATTGCGGAATGTAAAATTGGCGGGAAAAGTAAATGACAAATGCCCTTGATGTTAGCTTTCCAATGCCACTAGAATCAACTCATTTAGACTTTTGTAGCTCAAGTTATGCCCAGTTGAAGGTGAAGAGGTCAGTCTGTCAAGTAGCCCGGTGTGCCACGCCCACTTCTTGCCGTGCCACGCCCATATGTTATGAAACTGGCATGCCACGTCTACTCTTTGGCATGATGCCTTCAATGATATACAAAATCTTCCTCTCTGGCCGTTAGAACTGGCATGCCACGCCTTCAATATCAAGTGGCACGCCTAGGTTTTACAACGCTGAAATAATGGCCTTTTTCACCTTTAGTTTTAATATCCACTCGAAGGTGTTATATATCGTTGGAAAGCGCTTGATGTCAGCTTTCCAAAGCCACCAAAATTAGATCATTTGGACCTCTACAACTCAAGTTATGTTCCTTTGAAGATGAAGAGGTCAGGCTGGTAACTCTGTAGTGACGTGTTTTTCTTCTTGTGTTTTCTGTCAATATTTTCCTCAATTCTAGTTTCCATCATAAAGTGTTATATATGGTTGGAAAGCTCTGGATCTCTACTTTCTAATGGCACTATAATCATCCGATTTGAATTTGCATAGCTCAAGATATCTTCATTTGAATGAGAGGAGTTCAGGCTGGCATATGCCCTGGCATGCCACGCCCAATTCTTGGCGTGCCATGCCCATAGTGGGGCTCAAAATCACTCCTCTGGAATTTAAGCCTGGCATGCCATGCCCAAACCACCAAGTGGCATGCCCTCTTTGACATCTTGGCTTCACAAACTTGGCGTGCCACGCCCTCTTTGAGACTTGGTTTCAAAAGCTTGGCGTGCCACGCCCAGAGCTCCAAGTGGCACACCCATTGTTGAGTGTTGGGTTTACAAGCTTGGTGTGCCACGCAAAGAGCACTGATAAACCATTATTTTATGGTTTATATTATGTTTAATTGTGTCGTTTTATCAAATCTTTACCCACTTATTCATTAAATAAGCATGCATTTATAATTCCTTCCTAAAAATACTTTATGGTTGAAAACTTGCTTCCTAGAGACTTTTAATTTTGTATTTTAATTTTTCTTTATTCCATTTGATGCCTGATCTGTGTGTTAAGTATTTCAGGCTCTATAGGGCATGAATGACTTGGAGATTAGCAAGGAAGCTTGCAAAAATGGAAGGAACACAAGAAATTAAGGAGTTGACCAGCGAGGAGTGACGCGGGCGCATGGCTCACGCGACTGACGAACGTGATTTTTACCAATAAAGAATGTCATAAAAACAGTCGCGTTTTAGATATAGTTTCTAAACCAACAAAAATCCCTTTCGTGCAAACGTTTTAGGTGTCACAAGTAACAAACCCCTTTTTAAATTGTTAACCGAAGTATTCAAACCTCGGGTCGTCTTCTCAAGGAACTGCAGGGAAGTATGTTCTTATTATTGGCTATAAAGATTGTAAATCGGGGTTTAGAGGATGAGAAGCAAGTGATTTAAATGACAAATAAGGTAAATGAAGAATGGTGCA
Source organism: Arachis ipaensis (assembly GCF_000816755.2). NCBI lineage: Eukaryota > Viridiplantae > Streptophyta > Magnoliopsida > Fabales > Fabaceae > Arachis > Arachis ipaensis. The sequence continues at coordinate 56,907,200 of NC_029793.2, read as the reverse complement.
CGAAATTGTGATGTCCAGGCTCGAACAATCCCTGGCAACGTGAGCAACTTGGTACGCGTAATCGTGATTACACTTAAATTATGTAAAATTCATGGCTCTTTCTTTCCCTGGCAATGGCGCCAATAACATGGTGCCAATACCATGGTTCACAAGTTCGATACAACTAAGCAGCAAGAGCACTAGGTCGTCCAAGTAATACCTTACGTGAGTAAGGGTCGAATCCCACGGAGATTGTCGGTATGAAGCAAGCTATGGTCACCTTGCAAATCACAATTAGGCAGATATAAATTGATAATAGTGTTTTGGAATATTAATTAATAAAATAGGGATAGAAATACTTATGTAATTCATTGGTGAGAATTTCAGATAAGCGAATGGAGATGCTTTCGTTCCTCTGAACCTCTGCTTTCTTGCTATCTTCATCCAATCAGTCTTACTCCTTTCCATGGCTGGCTTTATGCAAGGGCATCGCCGTTGTCAGTGGCTACATCCCCTCCTCTCAGTGAAAAATATGCTCACATGCTCTGTCACAGCACGGCTAATCATCTATCGGTTCTCGATCATGCTGGAATAGGATTCACCCTCCTTTTGCATCTGTCACTAACGCCCAGCACTCGCGAGTTTGAAGCTCGTCACAGTCATTCAATCATTGAATCCTACTCGGAATACCACGGACAAGGTTTAGACTTTCCGGATTCTCTTGAATGCCGCCATCATTCTAGCTTACGCCACGAAGATTCCGGTTAAGAGATCTAAGAGATATTCATTCTAGCTTATTTCATGTAAAACGGAAGTATTTGTCAGGCACGTGTTCATAGGGGAGAATGGTGATGAGCGTCACACATAATCATCACCTTCATCATGTTCTTGGGTGCGAATGGATATCTTAGAAGCGAAATAAGATAAATTGAATAGAAAACAGAAGTACTTTGCATTAATCTTTGAGGAACAGCAGAGCTCCACACCTTAATCTATGGAGTGTAGAAACTCTACCATTGAAAATACATAAGTGAAAGGTCCAGGCATGGCCGAGATGGCCAGCCCCCTAAAATGTGATCACAGGATCAGAATACAATCCCGGATCCAAGATGGTCAAAAAGACTAGTAAAATGTCCTATTTATAATAAACTAGCTACTAGGGTTTACATGAGTAAGTAATTGATGTATAAATCCATTTCCGAGGCCCACTTGGTGTGTGCTTGGGCTGAGCTTGAGTGTTGCACGTGTAGAGGTCTTTCTTGGAGTTGAATGCCAGTTTTTGTGCCAGTTTGGGCGTTCAACTCTGGTTTTGGCTCCTTTTCTGGCGCTGGACGCCAGATTTGGG
>NC_029793.2:56889789-56905684 GCF_000816755.2 Arachis ipaensis | reverse complement strand
GAGTCTTGGCCGTGGCCCTAAGCACTTTGTTTTCTAGTATTACCACCGGATACATAAATGCCACAGACACATAATTGGGTGAACCTTTTCAGATTGTGACTCAGCTTTGCTAAAGTCCCCAATTAGAGGTGTCCAGGTTTTCACTTGACACCTACACGCCACAAGCACATGGTTAGGGACAGCTTGGTTTAGCCGCTTAGACCAGGATTTTATTCCTTTAGGCCCTCCTATCCACTGATGCTCAAAGCCTTGGGATCCTTTTTATTTGCCCTTGCCTTTTGGTTTTAAGGGTTATTGGCTTTTTGCTCTTGCCTCTTGGTTTTAAGAGCTTTGGCTTTTTCTGCTTGCTTTTTCTTTTTCTTTCTATTTTTTTTTCGCCTAGTTTTTTTTCTTTTTTTCTGCAAGCTTTGTTCTTTGCTACTTTTTCTTGCTTCAAGAATCATTTTTATGATTTTTCAGATTATCAAATAACATGTCTCCTAGTCATCATTCTTTCAAGAGCCAACATATTTAACATTCTTAAACAACAACTTCAAAAGACATATGCACTGTTCAAGCATACATTTAGAAAACAAGAAGCATTGTCACCAAATCAATATAATTAAGCTAAGTTCAAGGATAAATTCGAAACTCATGTACTTCTTGTTCTTTTGAATTAAAACATTTTTCATTTAAGAGAGGTGATGGATTCATAGGACATTCATAACTTTAAGACATAGTTACTAACTACTAATGATCATGTAATGAAGACACAAACATAGATAAGCACATAACATAGAAAACGAAAAACAGAGAAAGCAAGAACAAGGCATGAATCCACCTTAGTGATGAGCGTCACACATAATCATCACCTTCATCACATTCTTGGGTGCGAATGGATATCTTAGAAGCGAAATAAGATGAATTGAATAGAAGACAGAAGTACTTTGCATTAATCTTTGAGGAACAGCAGAGCTCCACACCTTAATCTATGGAGTGTAGAAACTCTACCGTTGAAAATACATAAGTGAAAGGTCCAGGCATGGCCGAGATGGCCAGCCCCCTAAAACGTGATCACAGGATCAGAATACAATCCCAGATCCAAGATGGTCAAAAAGACTAGTAAAATGTCCTATTTATAATAAACTAGCTACTAGGGTTTACATGAGTAAGTAATTGATGTATAAATCTACTTTCAGGGCCCACTTGGTGTGTGCTTGGGCTGAGCTTGAGTGTTGCACGTGTAGAGGTCCTTCTTGGAGTTGAACGCCAGTTTTTGTGCCAGTTTGGGCGTTCAACTCTGGTTTTGGCTCTTTTTCTGGCGCTGGACGCCAGATTTGGGCAGAAAGCTGGCGTTGAACGCCAGTTTACGTCGTTTATTTTTGGCCAATGTATGGACTATTATATATTGCTGGAAAGCCCTAGATGTCTACTTTCCAACACAATTGGAAGCGCGCCATTTATAGTTTTGTAGCTCCAGAAAATCCATTTTGAGTGCAGGGAGGTCAGAATCCAACATCATCAGCAGTCCTTCTTCAACCTCTGAATCTGATTTTTGCTCAAGTCCCTCAATTTCAGAATTGATCTTCGAATCCTATTTATTTCCTAACAATTGTCAAGCATGTTTGAGTTTGATAGCTCCTGAGTTACTGATTTCTTAACCAAGACCAAAAGGGGAAAAAATAAATCTATCGAAATAAAAAATGCCTTCAGATTGAGAATGACAGTAACATAAATAAAAGAAAGCGATATTAAACCGAAATACCTCAAATAACATTAATTCAAAATAGTAATCTGTAACATGGGAGTATTCATAAATTCAATTATAAAAGTAAACAAGCAACTAAAGCAATGAATAAAAGTAAAAGGGAAGCTTAAAGTAAAGGAATACTAAAACCTGGGATCGAGAGTTACTCCTAAAGAGAGAAGTCCTAAATCCTAATCCTAAAGAGAGAGAGAATCTCTCTCTAAACTAAATCTAAATCATGAAAACTAAACTAAAGTGGTTTTCTTTTTTTTTTTTTGAATGAATGCCTTCCCTCAATTCATAACCTCTGGTCTATGCCTTCTGAACTTGAATTTGGGCCAAACAGGGCTTCAAAAATCGCTGGGAGCATTTTCTGCAATTTCTGGTGCGTGGCCTCTGTCACGCGTCCGCGTGGGTCACGCGGTCGCGTCATTCGGAGCTTTTCTTGCCACGCGGTCGTGTCAGTCATGCGACCGCGTCATGTGCGTTCTGCTTAAGGCACGCGGTCGCGTCAGTCATGCAGCCGCGTCGCTGTTGATTCGCGCTTGGCACGCGTCCGCGTCGCCCATGCGATCGCGTGGATGCCAATTTCTTCAGAAACTCCGTTTTGTGCTTTCCTTCCATTTTTGTCTGTTTCCTTTCCATCCTTTAAGTCATTCCTGCCTTAGAAGATCTGAAACTACTCAACACACTAATCACGGCATCGAATGGAATTAAAGGTGATTAAAATAATTAATTTAAAAGCATAGGAAACATGTTTTTCACATACATCACATTATAAGGAAGGGAAAGTAAAACCATGCAATTAACATGAATAAGTGGGTGAAGGATTGAATAAATCATTCAAACTAAGCACAAAATATATCATAAAATATGGGTTTATCAATCTCCCCACACTTAAACAATAGCGTGTCCTCATGCTAAATCCAAGGTAATAAGTAAGGTTAAGGTTATGGAATGTCATGCAATGCAATCTAATCTAAATGCAACTACCTAAATGCGTCATGCAATTCTAATTTTTATTTACTCACTTGTATATAAAGCTTACAGGTAGTTAAATTAATTCACATTCTCAAGGAGTCATATATGTATATATAGCCAAGCCTTAGATAATCAATAAGCACTTTTACAATTGAGATGGGAGAAAAAGCATTTTATGAACTTGTAAGACAATTAGATAATTCAAACAGAGATAAATGTTAATGAGCTATTGGACCCTCGCTGGATTTGTTTTTACTCTCTAGTCACTCAGTGTTTATTGGGTTAATCACTCTATTCCTCTTTTTATTCTTCCTTTCTATAACTTTGTTCTTCATTTAACCAATCAACAATTATAGAATACAGTCATACCAAAAATCATGAGGTCTTTAATTAAGGTTGTAATGGGGCCAAGGTAAAGGTAAGGATATATGTATAAGGCTAAGTGAGCTATTAAGTGAATCCTTAATTAGACTAAGATCTCACCTAACATACATACTTAGTAAAACAAAACTTCTTTACCTATTTTTCCATATTTTCCCACTTTTGATGTTACGTGCTCATGTTTCAATTTTTATTTTTATCCCATGTGCATTACTTTTATTTTGCATTTGGGGAATTCTTTTGTATCCCCTTTATTAAATACTGAAAAATAACTTTTTTTTTAATGCACATGGTAATTTAATCACTTTGATTTCTCATGAGCATGCTTCCCAAAATTTCTTATTTTGAGTTATTTTATTCTTTTCAATTTTTCTACCTCTTGTTTTTTTTCATCCATGTTCCCAATAGGTTTCCCATATTTAAACTATTCATAATTTGCTATCTTAAGCTAACCAAGGATTCAACATGGGATTTTATTTTGTTTTTCTGCTTAAGGCTAGTAGTGTGGCTAAATAGAATAAAAGGGAATTTAAAGGCTCAAGGGGGCTAACAAGGGTGATGTGAAAGGTAGGTTAATTTGGGATAAGTGAGCTAAAATCAAATGACGGCCTCAATCACTCTTTTGGTATGCATATCTATATTCTATATTTTATATTCTATAATTGGTCATATAGATTAAAACAAAGTAAAGAACACCAGAATAAATAAGAAGGGCGGAACACACAGGAATAAATATTATAGTTTAAATATAACCATACAATTAAGCTCAAACCTCACAGGTTGTATGTTCTCTAGCTCAAAAATCATTTATCAGTCATGTATGTCATGCAGGTTTAGTTAAAAATTCCCATTATTCTCAATGTAAAATTTAAGGTGGCCTTAAGGTTCTAGTGTTCCTCCTTGATGAAATGTTGTTAACTAACTAACATGTAATTCTATATATACAAGGTGTGTGGATTGTTTCTATTAAGTTCAAGTTTTTAGTTTACTTCCTTTTTATATTTTCAATTTAAACTAAGCTATCTTATGCTAAAAATGGTAAACTATACTAATTAATCCACAATTTTCTATAACAACTAAGTTAGAATTGCAACTAAACTAAATAACTAAAAATATGAACTAAAGTGCAAAATGCAGAAACCATAGTAAAAATACATAAAAATAACAATGTATCAGAAAATAAGAATAAAAATAAAAAGAAAAATACAGAAAAATATCCAAAATAAAAGAAAAAAAGAGTCTGTAGTGGTTCACTAAAATAATACGCCAGATATGGCGACCTCCCCACACTTAAAATGAAGCATCGTCCATGATGCTCACTCAAGCAGGGTGTGAAGGGGTGTCATCACTGGAAGGGATGGTAGCTGGGGTCTCTGTGGTGGTGACTGGCTGAAGGTCTGACTACTGTAGAGGAGGGGCTGTCTGAATGGGGATCTCAGGGTTTACAGCCTAGATTTGATGTGCGACCTCTGCCTGTGGTGCAGCCTGCTCGGTGTCTGCCTGCTCTGCCTCTCTCTGGGGATGGGTCTCTGCCTCGGGCGCATCCGCCTCCTCCTCGGAGGCCTCGGATGGTGTGTCAGGCTCGGAGGGGATGTCGCCAGATCGTATCATCAGCTTCAGGTGCTCATAGCGTCGCTTGTTGCGACGCTCCATCTGGTCAAGTCATCGAAACAAGCGGTGTACCAGATGATAGATAGGCTCTGTGGCAGGTGGAGGTGCAGTGGTGGTGGTAGGGGTGGATGGTGCAGTGGTAGAGGAAGAGGGGCCAGCGGATGGTGTGGTTGTGTCAGCAGTGGCAGTCAGGAATGGAGGTCTGTAGCCCAGGGCCAGAAAGTTCCTGCCGTGCGGGATAATCTTCTTGCATTCTGCAGCAGGTGGCCTCTCATCAGCATTCTCCCATGGCAGTCAGCTCGACGGCCCAGCTGGGTAACTAGATAGGGAAAGGGAAGAGTGCCTCAGATGTGGACCATGGCCATATAGTGCCGGATAAAGCGTGGTAGGTACAGGTTTTTACCTCCATCACACACCATAGGAGGGTGATCATAGCGGCTGGTATCTCAGTCTCGTGAGTACTCGGCATAATGTAGTTGCTGAATATCTGATGCCATAGCCGAGCCTCATCATTCAGGTAAATCAGCTTGATCCCTTTCGGCATGGGGGTGTTCTGACCCATGATCCAAGAAACTGACGTGTCAAGGGCAATCTGGGCCTTGACTGCATCCCAGTCAAAACGCATAAAGCGCATATCCTCCTCAGCTTTTTGATAGCCATCTGTCTGATCAGTCCTAGGCAAAAGCTTCAGAACTTCATCTATTGCCTCCTCAGTAACCAGAATCTACTTCCCTCTGAGGTTCACTGCATCTAGGAAAGTTTTGAAGTAGTTGCAGTAGAATTCCCTAACCCAAGATGCATTAACCTCAGTCAGAGGTCTCTCCAGAAAGAACCAGCCTCTTTGTTTGATTTGATCAGAGGTATATTGCTGGAGATCTTCTGGGATCTTCAAAGTCTGCTCCATGTATAGGCTCCTGGAGTTGGCAAACACCGGATACTTCAGCTCACAGTATCGGTTTGCAAACTTTACTGTGTCATTGGCGGGAAGTAGCTGGTCGGCCTTCTCCTGCGGGGTAAAGGCTTTCTCCCGCAAGGAGGCGTCATGCATGAGATCTATGATAGACATGGAGGCTTCTCCTCTTTTCCTTTTGCCAGTAGTGGCCTTGCCTTTGCCTTTTTTATGGCTGGCAGACATCCTGTAAAGCAGAAAACCAGGATATATAAAAATAGGAAAGCAAATAGGCAAATAATCACAAGAAAACACAAAATGGCAAAGGAGCAATAGGATAACGAATATGAGTTAAGTAGATGCGCATTTAAGATTGTATAGGGGTGAAAAATCGGAAAAGAAGTGTTCACAATCCAAAATGTAATTGAATGCATGTTAAATAGAAATATTAACATCATGCCTTGGTTAGAATGTTAAAAGAAAGTGAAAGAAAAGCAAAAAAAAGAAGTTTTGAAAAGGTTAGGTTGGTTAGAGTTAAAATTAGTGAGTTAGTGAAAAATGGGTTAAAGTAAGAGGCATAATGAAAATAGTCCAAGTAACAAGTAATCACAGGTAGAAGCTATAAGTAACTCATATCCAAACAAGTAAAACAGTTTGATGATGATTCAAATAGAGATAGAGAAAGCAAAAATAGGAATCAAACATCAAGATTGCAGTTTAGGAACCAGGAAATCAAAAGGGATAAGAAAGCCTGTCTTGGCATTCATGGAATGGTTTGGTTAAAGCAGTGGAGAACAGAGTTCAAAATTCCAAAACCAAAACATGAATGAAAGTCAAAAATAGTTTACAGAAATTTAGGCAGCATTCCGGCTAAAATTGGATTTTCCCGGAAAATAAACAGCAATCAAACAGTTCATATGAATTAAAAAAAAATCAAGCTGCAGTTACATATAATGAATATAAACATGAAAATTCAGTGTAAAGAGCAGCAATATACAAGAAATACAGCATATGAACAAGATCACAACAACAACAGATTTGCAAATTTGATAAAATAGAAACATGAACAGTGCAAGTAAATAGACCTAAATCCACTAACCACATCCTAGGCTACCTAACAACCTAAAATCCACTACAACATGCATATCTAACTAGCCTAAAAATGAACATAAACCGAAAGATAAGAATAACTACGAATGGATAAAAGGGATTGCATGTTGCGGAACCTGGAAGGCCGAATAAGGAGAATAGGCAGAAAGGTGGCTGGGGGTGGTGGGCAGGGGGAAGAGAGGGTAATGGGGGTAGAGGAAGGGAGGGGGGAAAGGGGTGGTGTTGCTGGTGGAAGGGGGGTTGCGGTTGGGACGGTTGGCGGCGGTGGGTGGTGGCGCGGAGGGGAGCAGTGGCGGAGGAGGAGGGAGAAAGAAGAGAGAGGAAGAAAGAAGGGGGAAGGAGGGAGGGGGTGGGTGGCGGCGGCGTCTGGGTGGTCGGCAGCGTCTGAGTGGAGGCACGGTGGTGGCTGGGTGGTGGTTGTGGTTTGGAGGAGGAGAAAAGGAAGGGGGTGGGGTTGGTGCACGAAATTGTGACGTCCAGGCTCAAACTATTCCTGGCACGTGAGCAAGTTGGTACGCGTAATCGTGATTACACATTCATAATTTGTCACAACTTTGATACAACTAACCAGCAAGTGCACTGGGTCGTCCAAGTAATACCTTACGTGAGTAAGGGTCGAATCCCACGGAGATTGTTGGTATGAAGCAAGCTATGGTCACCTTGTAAATCTCAGTCAGGCAGATATAAAGTGAAAATGGTGTTTTCGAATATTATATAATAAAATAGGGATATAGATACTTATGTAAATCATTGGTAGGAATTTCAGATAAGCGAATGGAGATGCTTTTCGTTCCTCTGAACCTCTGCTTTCCTGCTATCTTCATCCAATCAGTCTTACTCCTTTCCATGTGTGGCCAGCCCCCATGGTCTAAGAACAATGCGTTCAAAGATACCTAATACAATAGTAAGAGGTCCTATTTATAATAAACTAGTCACTAGGGTTTACATGAGTAAGTTGTTGATGCATAAATCCACTTCCGGGGTCCACATGGTGTGTTTTTGGGCTGAGCTTAAGTGTTCCACGTGCAGAGGCCATTTGTGGAGTTGAACGCCAGTTTCTGTGCCAGTTTGGGCGTTCAACTCTGGTTTTGGATCCTTTTCTGGCGCTGGACGCCAGATTTGGGCAGAAGACTGGCGTTGAACGCCAGTTTACGTCATGAATTCTTAGCCAAAGTATGGACTATTATATATTGCTGGAAAGCCCTGGATGTCTACTTTCCAACGCAATTGGAAGCGCGCCATTTCGAGTTCTGTAGCTCCAGAAACTCCACTTTGAATGCAGGGAGGTCAGAATTCAACAGCATCAGCAGTCCTTTTTCAACCTCTGAATCTGATTTTTGCTCAAGTCCCTCAATTTCAGCCAGAAAATACCTGAAATCACAGAAAAACACACAAACTCATAGTAAAGTCCAAAAATGTGAATTTAACATAAAAACTAATGAAAACATCCCTAAAAGTAACTAGATCCTACTAAAAACATACTAAAAACAATGCCAAAAAGCGTATAAATTATCCGCTCATCAGGGGTTCAGAGGGGCGCGAGAATAGGGTTTCGCGTGACCTGGAGGGGTTATAATTTGAATCCACGAGGCCGCGTGGGGCACGCTTTCGCGTGGCTGGAGCGAAAAAGGTGGTTGACGCGATCGTATGGATGACGCGATCGCGCAGAGGGCAAAAAGAGTAAATGACGCGATCGCATAGGGCATGCGATCGCGTCACTGGAATTTGTGCTAAACGCACGAATCCAGCATCGTTTCAGCACAACTCTCTATCTCCTTTGGGGTGTTCATGCAATCCATGCGACGCGGTCGCGTCGCTAACGCGGTCGCGTGGGATTGGTATTGTGCGAGTGACGCGATCGTGTGGGCCATTTGTGCGAAACGTACAGTGGCCACATGATTCCAGCCTAACTTTCTGGACGTTGGATGTTTACGCCGATCTCCAGGTCACGCGGCCGCGTGGATGACACGGTCGCGTGGGAAGTGTAGTTCGCCATTTGACGCGATCGCATGGGTGATGCGGTCGTGTCGTGCACCTTTTTTTTTTACGCATGAAAAATGAAGAATGCAATGATTAATGTGAATGCTATGCATGATCGCAGGTTTAATAAAATAAAATAAAACTCAAAAACAAAACTAAATAAAATTAAAAGTGTAAAAGGAACGATCATACCATGGTGGGTTGTCTCCCACCTAGCACTTTTAGTTAAAGTCCCTAAGTTGGACATTGGAAGGGCTTCCTGTTATGGTGGCTTATGTTTAAATTTATCAAGAAATCTCCAGCAATGCTTGGAATGCCAATAGCCTCCAGGGGTCCCAAACTAGGCATGTAAAGCTTCTGAACAGCTTCAAACAGATTGTCAGGCTCCCGGGGTGACGAATGTCATAATAGATTCCAGGATCCCAAGCCTTGTTTTTAGATCTGCCTCCGTCTTGATCTACATGTTTCCATTCGGGCAGTTTGGAAAGTAGATTCTCACCATGGTAACCAAACGTTTTCCGTGATCCATTCGATTGAACATAATACCAGTCTGTGCACTTCAAGTTGAAGCGTGGAGCCTTATTGAACCTTGTGCACCAGCTCTGAGCACGAGCCATTTCCCTCTTACTCTTAAAGCCGCAGAGAGCTCTAAGCTGGCCATCTGTTTCAAGCAAACCATATTCAAGTGAAAAAGTAAAGTTAAAGGTTAAGGATTGTACCTACTTGAAGCTTGTATTAGGTGGTAATGGCCTTGGGATAGGTGTTTCCAGTGGTTCTGTAAGTTTTGCTCCCTGGTAATCTTCTGTGAATTCCTCCACTTTTTTGCAAGGATCTTCAAATGCATCATCACCCTGGTCAAAGTCTTCTATGTCTTCCTTATCACTCGAGTCATAGATTGGAGGTTGAGAAATCTACCTCCGCATCATCTTCGTATTCACTTGGGGAAGATACTTCGATCTCAGAGAATTCATTTGCGGATGCAAGTTCATCACTAAGAGAACTTGACTTGTTACTATCATCATCAAGAGAATTTGCTTCTTGGATTATTCCGTCGGATTCTTCATAAAAGATTTGCCTTGGGGATTGTGCGCTATCCTCCTTAGCATTAACTATAATGTCCTTGACGGATTTCTCTTCTGCTCTGGATTCCCATGGAGGTTCAGCATCTCCTAGATCTTCAACCAACTCTTCTTCTTGTACAATGACAGCTTCTTCTACTTGTTCTAATACGAACTCATTCTCTGTCTTGTCCACTGGCATTTCTAGTATCTCCTTCATGCTACGCTCTTCATTAGACTGTCCACATGGGGCAGTGGTTAGTCCTTGAACGCTCGAACGTCTAGAAGCTAATTGCTTTACTGCCTGCTCCAGTTGATGAAGGGTTGTTTGAAGTTGATTTACTGTTTCCTTGAGGCAAACTTTTGATTATCGGGGTGATAGACTTGGATAAGGTACAGGGGGAAGTGGTGGTGTTCGGGAGTGACTGGATTGGAACTGGGGGAGATGAGGATCATACGGTGGTGAATGGTGAAAAGGAGCTTGTGAGTATGGTGGTATAAAGTTGCGTTGAGAGGATGGCCTATAAGCACGGGGTGGGGCTTGTTGGTAAATACAAGGTTGTCCACCATGTCTATTTGCTTGGTATGCATTGTTAAACAGTCTTTGTCCATGATATGTTGGAGGGTGTTGTTGCCTAGAGGGTTGATCAGATCCTCTTGGCTCCATCCATCTTTGATTGCTCTGACCTTGATGCATGTTCCTGTTATAACTTTCATTCCTTTCAACAACATTAGAACCAAACTCAAAGCGAAAGGGGTGAGAATTCATAGTAGCTAAAAGAAATAAAGAGGGGAAAAAGAAAGACAACTAAACCAGTAAAAAGAAAAATATTTACAATAACCAATAATAAGGCACACGATTGCAGTTCCCCAACAACGGCGCCATTTTGACGAACGTGATTTTTGCTAGTAAAGAATGTCATAAAAACAGTCGCGTTGTAGATATAGTTTCTAAACCAACAAAAATCCCTTTCGTGCAAATGTTTTGGGTGTCACAAGTAACAAACCCCTTTTTAAATTGTTAACCGAAGTATTCAAACCTCGGGTCGTCTTCTCAAGGAACTGCAGGGAAGTATGTTATTATTATTGGCTATAAAGATTGTAAATCGGGGTTTAGAGGATGAGAAGCAAGTGATTTAAATCACAAATAAAGTAAATGAAGAACAAGTAATTTAAATAGCAAGTAAATTAAATAAATGACTGTAAATAAGCTTTTGGCAAGGTATAAGAAATTAGAGGTCCTATCTTAGCTATCCTTATCAAAGATGATGATAAATTGAATCTTAATTCCGCTTTGTTAACCTTTACTAAAATAAAGGAAGGTTAAGGGATTAATTAATTGATCTTCGAATCCTATTTATTTCCTAAGAAAAGAGTGGGATTATTGAAGCTTGGTGCACGAAACTGTGATCTCAGGCAACGGCGCCAAAAACTCTGTACGCACGTCTTAATAAATCGTTTTTCATTCACAACTTCGATACAACTAACCAACAAGTGCATTGGGTCGTCCAAGTAATAAACCTTATGTGAGTAAGGGTCGATCCCACGGAGATTGTTGGTATGAAGCAAGCTATGGTCATCTTGTAGATTTCAGTCAGGCGGATATTAAATAGTTATGGAGTTTTCGAAAATAATAATAAATAAAAAGAGAATAAAGATAGAAATACTTATGTATATCATTGGTGAGAATTTCAGATAAACGTATAGAGATGCTTTCGTCCCTCTGAACTTCTGCTTTCCTGCTGTCTTCATCCAATCAGTCCTACTCCTTTCTGTGGCTGGCTTTATGTAAGGACATCACCATTGTCAATGGCTACTTTTCATCCTCTCTGTGAAAATGGTCCGATGCGCTGTCACTGCATGGCTAATCATCTGGAGACATCACCGTGGTCAATGGCTGCATCCTATCCTCTTGTGAAAATGGTCCAAATGCTATATCACAGCACGGCTAATCATCTGAGGTTCTCGATCATACTGGAATAGGATTCACCCTCCTTTTGCATCTGTCACTACGCCCAGCACTCGCGAGTTTGAAGTTCGTCACAGTCATTCAATCCCAGAATCCTACTCGGAATACCACAGACAAGGTTTAGACTTTTCGGATTCTCATGAATGCGGCCATCAATCTAGCTTATACCACGAAGATTCTGATTAAGAGATCCAAGAGAAAATCATTCAATCTAAGGTGGAACGGAAGTGGTTGTCAGGCACGCGTTCGTGGGGGAATGATGATGATTGTCACGTTCATCACATTCATGTTGAAGTGTGAATGAATATCTTAGAAGCAGAACAAGTTGAATTTAATAGAAAAACAGTAGTACTTTGTATTGATTCATGAGGAACAGCAGGGCTCCACACCTTAATCTATGGAGTGTAGAAACTCTACCGTTAAAAATACATAAGTGATGAAGGTCCAAGCATGGCCGAATTGCCAGCCCCCAAACGTGATCACAGGATCAAAAATACAATCCAGGATGTCAAATACAATAGTAAAAAGTCCTATTTATACTAAACTAGTTACTAGGGTTTACAGAAGTAAGTAATTGATGCATAAATCCACTTCCGGGGCCCACTTGGTGTGTGCTTGGGCAGAGCATGAAGTTTTCACGTGGAGAGGTCATTCTTGGAGTTGAACGCCGGTTTGTAACATATTTCTGGCGTTCAACTCTGGCTTGTAACGTGTTTCTGGCGTTTAACTCCAGACTGCAGCGTAGAACTGGTGTTCAACGCCCTTTTGCGTCAACTAAACTCGGCCAAAGTATCGACTATTATATATTGCTGGAAAGCCCAAGATGTCTACTTTCTAACGCAATTGAAAGCGCGTCATTTTGAGTTCTATAGCTCCAGAAAGTCCACTTTGAGTGTAGGGAGGACAGAATCCAATAGCATCAGCAGTCCTTCTTCAACCTCTGAATCTGATTTTTGCTCAAGTCCCTCAATTTCAGCCAGAAAATACCCGAAATCACAGAAAAACACAAAAACTCATAGTAAAGTCCAGAAATGTGAATTTAACATAAAAACTAATGAAAACATCCCTAAAAGTAACTAGATCCTACTAAAAACATACTAAAAACAATGCCAAAAAGCGTATAAATTATCCGCTCATCACAACACCAAACTTAAATTGTAGCTTGTCCCCAAGCAACTAAAAATCAAATAGGATAAAAAGAAGAGAATATACTATAAATTCCAAACTATCAATGAAACATAGCTCCAATCAGATGAGCGAGACTTGTAGCTTTTTGCCTCTTGAATAGTTTTGGCATCTCACTTTATCCATTGAGGTTCAGAATGATTAACATCTATTAGGAACTCAGAGTTCAGATAGTGTTATTGATTCTCCTAGTTCAGTATGTTGATTCTTGAACACAGCTACTTTATGAGTCTTGGTCGTGGCCCTAAGCACTTTGTTTTCCAGTATTACCACCGGATACATAAATGCCACAGACACATAATTGGGTGAACCTTTTCAGATTGTGACTCAGCTTTGCTAAAGTCCCCAATTAGAGGTGTCCAGGGTTCTTAAGCACACTCTTCTTTTGCTTTGGACCTTGACTTTAACCGCTCAGTCTCAAGTTTTCACTTGACACCTTCACGCCACAAGCACATGGTTAGGGACAGCTTGGTTTAGCCGCTTAGGCCAGGATTTTATTCCTTTAGGCCCTCCTATCCACTGATGCTCAAAGCCTTGGGATCCTTTTTATTTATCCTTGCCTTTTGGTTTTAAGAGCTTTGGCTTTTTCTGCTTGCTTTTTTTTTTCTTTCTATTTTTTTTCGCTATTTTTTTTTTCTGCAAGCTTTGTTCTTTGCTGCTTTTTCTTGCTTCAAGAATCATTTTTATGATTTTTCAGATTATCAAATAACATGTCTCCTTGTCATCATTCTTTCAAGAGCCAACATATTTAACATTCTTAAACAACAACTTCAAAAGACATATGCACTGTTCAAGGAAAACAAAAAGTATTGTCACCACATCAATATAATTAAACTAAGTTCAAGGATAAATTCGAAACTCATGTACTTCTTGTTCTTTTGAATTAAAACATTTTTTCATTTAAGAGAGGTGATGGATTCATAGGACATTCATAACTTTAAGACATAGTTACTAAATACTAATGATCATGTAATAAGACACAAACATGGATAAGCACTTAACATGAAGAAAACGAAAAGCAGAGAATGTAAGAACAAGGAATGAATCCACCTTAATGATGGTGGCGTTTCCTTCTTGAGGAACCAATGATGTCCTTGAGCTCTTCTATGTCTCTTCCATGTCTTTGTTGCTCCTCCCTCATTGCTTTTTGATCTTCTCTAATTTCATGAAGGATGATGGAGTGCTCTTGATGTTCCACCCTTAATTGTCCATGTTAGAACTTAATTCTCCTAGGGAGGTGTTGATTTGCTCACAATAGTTTTGTGGAGGAAGATGCATTTGAGGCATCTCCGGGATCTCATGGTGATAAGCTTCATGCGTCTCTTGAGCTCCATGAATGGGCTCTCTTGTTTGCTCCATCCTTTTCTTAGTGATGGATTTCTCTTCCTCAATGGGAATGTCTCCTTCTATGTCAATCCCAGCCGAATTGCATAGATGGCAAATGAGGTGAGGAAAAGCTAACCTTGCCATAGTGGAGGAGTTGTCAGCCACCTTGTAGAGTTCTTGAGGTATAATCTCATAAACCTCCACCTCTTCTCAAATCATGATGCTTTGGATCATGATGATCCCGGTCTTAGTAACTTCAGACCAGTTGCTAGTGGGAATGATTGAGCGTTGAATGAACTCCAACCATCCTCTAGCTACAGGCTTAAGGTCCAGTCTTCCGCCTCTTGAGCTCTATGAATGGGCTCTTTTGCTTGCTCCATCTTTTTCTTAGTGATGGGCTTTTCTTCCTCAATGGGAATGTCTCCTTCTATGTCAATCCCAGCCGAATTGCATAGATGGCAAATGAGGTGAGGAAAAGCTAACCTTGCCATAGTGGAGGAGTTGTCAGCCACCTTGTAGAGTTCTTGAGGTATAATCTCATAAACCTCCACCTCTTCTCAAATCATGATGCTTTGGATCATGATGATCCCGGTCTATAGTAACTTCAGACCGGTTGCTAGTGGGAATGATTGAGCGTTGAATGAACTCCAACCATCCTCTAGCTACAGGCTTATGGTCCAGTCTTCTTAATTGAACCGGCTTGCCTTTGCAGTCAATCTTCCATTGAGCTCCTTCCACACATATGTCCATGAGGACTTGGTCCAACCTTTGATTAAAGTTGACCCTTCTAGTGTAGGGGCGTGCATCTCCTTGCATCATAGGCAAGTTAAACGCCAACCGCACGTTTTCCGAACTAAAATCTAAGTATTTCCTCCAAACCATTGTAATATAATTCTTTGGATTCGGGTTCTTACTTTGATCATAGTTCTTAGTGATCCATGCATTGGCATAGAACTCTTGAACCATTAGGATGCCGACTTGTTGGATGGGGTTTGTCAGAACTTCCCAACCTCTTCTTTGGATTTCATGTCGGATCTCCGGATACTCATTTCTCTTGAGCTTGAAAGGGACCTCGGGGATCACCTTCTTCTTGGCCACAACATCATAGAAGTGGTCTTGATGAGCTTTGGAGATGAATTTTTCCATCTCCCATGACTCGGAGGTGGAAGCTTTTGTCTTCCCTTTTCCTTTTCTAGAGGATTCTCTGGTCTTGGGTGCCATCAATGGTAATGGAAAAACAAAAAGCTTATGCTTTTACCATACCAAACTTAGAATATTGCTCGCCCTCGAGCAAGAGAAGAAAGAATAGATGAAGAAGAAGAAGAAAATATGGAGGAGAGGAGGGAGAGGTATATTCGGCCAAGAAGGAGAGAGAGGGTTGTGTTGTGTGAAAATGAGGAAGAATGGAGGGCTATATATAGGGAAGGGAGGGGGGGTAAGGTTCGGCCATAAGGGTGGGTTTTGGGTGGGAAATTGATTTTGAATTTTGAAGGTAGGTGGCGTTTATGAGGTAGGTTTATGGGGAAGAGTGGGTGGATGTGAGTGGTGAAGAGGTGATGGGAAAGAGAGATTGAGGTGATTGGTGAAGGGTTTTAGGGAAGAGTGTTTATGGGATTATGTGAAAGAAGGGTGAGAAGAAGTGAGTGGAGGTAGGTGGGGATCCTGTGGGGTCCACAGAT
>NC_029793.2:56879570-56889475 GCF_000816755.2 Arachis ipaensis | reverse complement strand
AGAGAGGGTTGTGTTGTGTGAAAATGAGGAAGAATGGAGGGCTATATATAGGGAAGGGACGGGGTTAAGGTTCGGCCATAAGGGTAGGTTTTGGGTGGGAAATTGATTTTGAATTTTGAAGGTAGGTGGCGTTTATGAGGTAGGTTTATGGGGAAGAGTGGATGGATGTGAGTGGTGAAGTGGTGATAGGGAAGAGAGATTGAGGTAATTGGTGAAGAGTTTTGGGGAAGAGTGTTTATTGGGAAGAGAGAATGAACATTGAGAAGAGGGAAGAGAGTGAGTGGTGGTAGGTGGGGATCCTGTGGGGTCCACAGATGCTGAGATGATCCTATGGGGTCCACAGATCCTGAGGTGTCAAGGAATTGCATCCCTGCTCCAATTAGGCATGTAAAATGCCTTTGCATGCAATTATGGCGTTTAAACGCCGAACTGATGCTTGTTCTGAGCGTTCAACGCCCAGATGCAGCATATTTCTGGCGTTGAACGCCAGCCAGATGCTTGTTTCTGGCGTTCAGTGCCAGCTCTCCTTCACTGTGCATTTCTGGTGTCTGGACACCAGGATGTTGCTTGTTTCTGGCGTTCAACGCCAGATCCATGCTCTGTTCTGGCGTTGAACGCCAGCCAGATGCTCCTTACTAGCGTTTAAACGCCAGTAAGATCCTCCTCCAGGGTATGATTTTTCTTCTGCTGTTTTTGATTCTGTTTTTAATTTTTTGATTTATTTTGTGACTCCACATGATCATGAACCTATAAAGACATATAACTAATAAAAATATAATTAAATAAAAATTGGGTTGCCTCCCAAGAAGCACTTCTTTAATGTCAATAGCTTGACAGTGGGCTCTCATAGAGCCTCACAGATGTTCAGAGCATTGTTGAGACTCCCCAACACCAAACTTAGAGTTTGGATATGGGAGTTCAACACCAAACTTAGAGTTTGGCTGAGGCCTCCCAACACCAAACTTAGAGTTTGACTGTGGGGGCTCTGGTTGACTCTGCAGTGAGAGAAGCTTATTGTGCCTCTTTTCCATGTTTATAGAAGGATAACCTTGAGTTGTAAACACAAGGGAGTCCCCATTCACTTGAAGGACTAATTCACCTCTGTTAACATCTATCACAGCTCTTGCTGTGGCTATCCTTTTACTCAGCTGGCCCACTTGTGCCTCCAAATTTCTAATGGAGGACCTTGTTTCATTCATGAAACTTACAGTGGCCTTAGATAGATCAGAGACTAAGTTTGCTAAATTAGAGGTATTTTGTTCAGAGTTCTCTGTCTGTTGCTGAGTGGATGATGAAAAGGTTTGCTATTGTTAAACCTATTTCTTCCACCATTATTAAAGCCTTGTTGAGGATTTTGTTGATCCTTCCATGAGAGATTTGGGTGATTTCTCCATGAGGGATTATAGGTATTTCTATATGGTTCACCCATATAATTCACCTCTGTTATTGCAGGGTTCTCAGGATCATAAGCTTCTTCTCCAGAAGATGCCTCTTGAGTACTGTTGGATGCAGCTTGCATTCCATTCAGACTCTGAGAAATCATATTGACTTGCTGAGTCAATATTTTATTCTGAGCCCATATGGCATTCAGAGTATCAATTTCAAGAACTCCTTTCTTCTGAGGTGTCCCATTGCTCACAGGGTTCCTCTCAGAAGTGTACATGAACTGGTTATTAGCAACCATGTCAATGAGTTCTTGAGCTTCTGCAGGCATTTTCTTTAGGTGAATGGATCCATCTGCAGAAGTATCCAATGACATCTTAGCTAATTCAGACAGACCATCATAGAATATATCCAGGATGGTCCATTCTGAAAGCATGTCAGAAGGACACTTTTTGGTCAGTTGCTTGTATCTCTCCCAAGCTTCATAGAGGGATTCACCTTCTTTCTGTCTGAAGGTTTGAACATCCACTCTAAGCTTGCTCAGCTTTTGAGGAGGAAAGAACTTGGCAAAGAAAGCCATGACCAGCTTATCCCAAGAGTTCAGGCTATCTTTGGGTTAAGAGTCCAACCACACTCTAGCTCTGTCTCTTACAGCAAAAAGGAAAAGCATGAGCCTGTAGACTTCAGGATCTACTCCATTAGTCTTAACAGTATCACATATCTGCAAAAATTCAGTAAAGAACTGAAAAGGATCTTCAGATGAGAGTCCATAAAACTTGCAGTTCTGCTGCATCAGAGAAACTAATTGAGGTTTCAGCTCAAAGTTGTTTGCTCCAATGGTAGGGATGGAGATGCTTCTTCCATGTAAATTGGAATTAGGTGCAGTAAAGTCACCAAGCATCCTCCTTGCATTATTATTATTTTCGGCTGCCATCTCCTCTTCTTGTTCGAAAATTTCTGAAAGGTGCTTACTGGATTGTTGTAATTTAGTTTCTCTTAGTTTCCTCTTCAAAGTCCTTTCAGGTTTTGGATCTGCTTCAACAAGAATATTCTTGTCCTTGCTCTTGCTCATATGAAAAAGAGGGAACAGAAAAATAATAATAGGGATCTTTTTTACTACAGTATAGAGGTCCCTGTGTGAGTACAAGAAAAGAAGAAGAAAAGAATGTAATGTAAGGAAAGAAACACAAGGGTGAGGAGAGCAGAGATGTGAGATGAAGAGAAGTGTTAGTAGATGAATAAATAAATAGAAGGAGATGAGAGAGAAAGAGAATTTTTGAAAATTATTTTTGAAAAATGGTTAGTGATTTTCCAAAATTAAAAGAAGAAATAAATTAAAATTGAATTTTGAAACAATTAGTTAATTAAAAAGAATTTTTGAAAAAGAGGGAGATATTTTTGAAAATTAGAGAGAGAGGGAGTTAGTTAGGTAGTTTTGAAAAAGATAAGAAACAAACAAAAACTTAATTAGTTAGTTGAAACAAATTTGAAAATCAATTTTGAAAAGATAAGAAGATAAGAAGTTAGAAAAGATATTTTAAAATCAAATTTTTGAAAAAGATATGATTTTGAAAAAGATAAGATAAAAAGATATTTTTGAAAAGATATGATTGAAATTAATTTTGAAAAAGATTTGATTTTTGAAAAAGATTTTGAAAAAGATAAGATTTTTAAATTGAAAATTTGATTTGACTCATAAAAACAACTAGATTTTTAAAAAAATTTTGAAAAAGTCAACTCCAATTTTCGAATTTATGAGAAGAAAAAGGGGAAGATATTTTTTTGATTTTTGAATTTTTAATGAAGAGAGAGAAAAACATGGTAAAGATGCAATGCATGAAAATTTTGGATCAAAACATGTGATGAATGCAAGAATACTATGAATGTCAAGATGAACACTAAGAACACTTTTAATGTCAAGATGAACACCAAGAACATATTTTTGAAAAATTTTTGATGCAAAGAAAACATGCAAGACACCAAACTTAGAAATTTTTAATGTTTAGACAATATGAATGCAAGAATGCATATGAAAAACACCATACAACACAAAACAATAAAATATGAAGATCAATCAAGAAGGTTTATCAAGAACAACTTGAAGATCATGATGAATGCAATTTTCGAAAAATGCAAGATGAGTATGCAATTGACACCAAACTTAAAAATTGACTCAAGACTCAAACAAGAAACGCAAAATATTTTTTTGAATTTTATGATTTTCTAATATTTTTTTTTTGGATTTTTCAAAAATTAATGTGAAAAAGAAAAATAAGGATTCTAAAATTTTTAATATGAATTCCAGGAATCTTGTACTCTTAGTCTAAAGCTCCAATCTGAGGGTTAGGCATGGCTTAATAGCCAGCCAAGCTTTAGCATGTAAATCAGGTGGATCAGGAACAGTAGCAGGTGGATTAGCAACAACTGGCTTGCTCTTGATAATGTTGGGTTGGAAGCCCCAATCCAAATAAATTTAGACATGGCTTTACAGCCAGCCAGGCTTCACATGCTTCATGAAACTCTAGAATTCATTCTTAAAAATTATGAAGAACATAATAAAAATTTTTGAAAAGAATTTTTATTTTTTTTCGAAAATAAAGGAGAAAAAATTTTATTTTTTGAAGATTTTTGAAAAATTTTTGAAAATAAAACAAAAAGAAAATTACCTAATCTGAGCAACAAGATGAACCGTCAGTTGTCCAAACTCGAACAATCCCCGGCAACGGCACCAAAAACTTGGTGCATGAAATTGTGATCTCAGGCAACGGCGCCAAAAACTCTGTACGCACGTCTTAATAAATCGTTTTTCATTCACAACTTTGATACAACTAACCAGCAAGTGCACTGAGTCGTCCAAGTAATAAACCTTACGTGAGTAAGGGTCGATTAACGAGAGGACTTTTACCAGTAAAGAGATTCATAGAAACAGTTGCGTTGTAGATATAGTCTCTAAACTGACAAAAATACCTTCGTACAAACGTTTTGGGTGTCACAAGTAACAAACCCCTTTAAAAAATTTTAACCGAGTATTCAAACCTCGGGTCGTCTTCTCAAAGAACTGCGAGGAAGTATGTTCTTATTATTGGCTATAGAGGTTGTAATCGGGGTTTAGAAGATGAGAGGCAAGTAATTTGAATGACAGGTAAAGTAAATGGCAATTAAAAATAAATAATTAGTGTAAAGCAAACTTTTGGCAAGGTAAGAGAAGTTGGAGGTCCAACGTAGTTATCTCTCTCAACTATAATGAAAGTTGAATCTAAACTCCACTTGATCAACCTGTACCAGGGCAAGGAAAGTCAAGGGACTAATTAAATTGACCTTTGAATCCTATTTATTTCCTAAGAAAACATTGGCATTACTTAAGTTCAGCTCAATTAGCAAGATAACGATTATCAATTATGTTGAGTTTAATAACTGTTGAGTTACTAAATTCTTAACCAGAACCAAAAGGGGAAAAAGTAAAATTGCTAGAATAATAAAAATGTCCTTAGATGGGAAGCAATGGTAACTTAAATCAAAGAGAACAATCATAAACTGAAAATACCTCAATTATCATTAATTCAAATAATAGTCTGTAACATGGAAGAATTCTTAGATCAAGTTATAATAATCAATTCAAATGTTGGAATAAATAAATAGAAGTAAAACTAAAATAAAAGAACATTAAACCTGGGATCCAGAGTTACTCTTAAAACAAGAAGAAATCCTTAATCCTAAAAGAGAGAGAGAAGATCTCCCTCTCAACTAAATCTAAATCATTGAAAGGTAAAATATGCGAGCTCTCTTTGAATGGGTGCATTCCCACACTTTATAACCTCTGGTCTATGCTATCTGTACTTGGATCTGGGCCAAAAAGGGCTTCAGAATTTGCTCGGGGCGTATTCTGTAATTTCTGGTGCGTGGCCTCTGTCACGCGTCTGCGTCGGTCACGCGGTCGCGTCATTTGGAGCTTTTCCTTTCCATGCGGTCGCGTCAGTCATGCGACCGCGTCATATGCGTTCTGCTTAAGGCGCGCGGTCGCGTCAGTCATGCGGCCGCGTCGCTGCTGATTCGTGCTTGGCATGCGATCGCGTCATCCATGCGATCGTGTGAATACCAGTTTTCTTAAAGCTCCGTTTTGCTTTCTCCTTCCATTTTAGTATGTTTCCTTTTCCATCCTTTAAGCCATTCTGCCTTAGAAAATCTGAAACTACTCAACATACTGATCACGGCATCGAATGGAAATAAAGGTAATTAAAATAATTAATTTTTAAAGCTTAGGAAACATATTTTTCATTTACATCACATAATAAGGAAGGGAAAGTAAAATCATGTAATTAATGTGAATAAGTAGGTGAAGGATTGTATAAATCACTCAAATTAAGCACAAAAGAACTCATGAAATATGGGTTTATCATCGATCCCACGGAGATTGTTGGTATGAAGCAAGCTATGGTCATCTTGTAGATCTCAGTCAGGCAGATATCAAATAGTTATGGAGTTTTCAAAAATAATAATAAATAAACAGAGAATAAAGATAGAAATACTTATGTATATCATTGGTGAGAATTTCAGATAAACGTATAGAGATGCTTTCGTCCCTCTGAACTTCTGCTTTCCTGCAGTCTTCATCCAATCAGTCCTACTCCTTTCTATGGCTGGCTTTATGTAAGGACATCACCATTGTCAATGGCTACTTTTCATCCTCTCTGTGAAAATGGTCCGATGCGCTGTCACTGCATGGCTAATCATCTGGAGTCATCACCGTGGTCAATGGCTGCATCCTATCCTCTTGTGAAAATGGTCTAAATGCTCTGTCACAACACGGCTAATCATCTGAGGTTCTCGATCATACTGGAATAGGATTCACCCTCCTTTTGCATCTGTCACTACGCCCAGCACTCGCGAGTTTGAAGTTCGTCACATTCATTCAATCCCAGAATCCTACTTGGAATACCACAGACAAGGTTTAGACTTTCCAGATTCTCATGAATGCCGCCATCAATCTAGCTTATACCACGAAGATTCTGATTAAGAGATCCAAGAGATAATCATTCAATCTAAGGTGGAACGGAAGTGGTTGTCAGGCACGCGTTCGTGGGGGAATGATGATGATTGTCACGTTCATCACATTCATGTTGAAGTGCGAATGAATATCTTAGAAGCGGAACAAGTTGAATTGAATAGAAAAACAGAAGTACTTTGTATTGATTCATGAGGAACAGCAGGGCTCCACACCTTAATCTATGGAGTGTAGAAACTCTACCGTTAAAAATACATAAGTGATGAAGGTCCAGGCATGGCCGAATGGCCAGCCCCCCAAACGTGATCACAGGATCAAAAATACAATCCAGGATGTCAAATACAATAGTAAAAAGTCTTATTTATACTAAACTAGTTACTAGGGTTTACAGAAGTAAGTAATTGATGCATAAATCCACTTCCGGGGCCTACTTGGTGTGTGCTTGGGCAGAGCTTGAAGTTTCCACGTGGAGAGGTCATTCTTGGAGTTGAACGCCAGTTTGTAATGTATTTCTGGTGTTCAACTCTGGCTTGTAACGTGTTTTTGGCGTTTAACTCCAGACTA
Source organism: Arachis ipaensis (assembly GCF_000816755.2). NCBI lineage: Eukaryota > Viridiplantae > Streptophyta > Magnoliopsida > Fabales > Fabaceae > Arachis > Arachis ipaensis. The sequence continues at coordinate 56,882,526 of NC_029793.2, read as the reverse complement.
CAGCGTAGAACTGGCGTTCAACGCCCTTTTGCGCGCCATTTTGAGTTCTGTAGCTTCAGAAAATCCACTTTGAGTGCAGAGAGGTCAGAATCCAACAGCATCAGCAGTCCTTCTTCAACCTCTGAATCTGATTTTTGTTCAAGTCCCTCAATTTTAGCCAAAAAATACCTGAAATCAGAGAAAAACACACAAACTCATAGTAAAGTCCAGAAATGTGAATTTAACATAAAAACTAATGAAAACATCCCTAAAAGTAACTAGATCCTACTAAAAACATACTAAAAACAATGCCAAAAAGCGTATAAATTATCCGCTCATCACAACACCAAACTTAAATTGTAGCTTGTCCCCAAGCAACTGAAAATCAAATAGGATAAAAAGAAGAGAATATACTATAAATTCCAAACTATCGATGAAACATAGCTCCAATCAGATGAGCGGGACTTGTAGCTTTTTGCCTCTTGAATAGTTTTGGCATCTCACTTTATCCATTGAGGTTCAAAATGATTAGCATCTATTAGGAACTCGGAGTTCAGATAGTGTTATTGATTCTCCTAGTTCAGTATGTTGATTCTTGAACACAGCTACTTTATGAGTCTTCGTCGTGGCCCTAAGCACTTTGTTTTCCAGTATTACCATCGGATACATAAATGCCACAGACACATAATTGGGTGAACCTTTTCAGATTGTGACTCAGCTTTGCTAAAGTCCCCAATTAGAGGTGTCCAGGATTCTTAAGCACACTTTTCTTTTGCTTTGGACCTTGACTTTAACCGCTCAGTCTCAAGTTTTCACTTGACACCTTCACGCCACAAGCACATGGTTAGGGACAGCTTGGTTTAGCCGCTTAGGCCAGGATTTTATTCCTTTAGGCCCTCCTATCCACTGATGCTTAAAGCCTTGGGATCCTTTTTATTTATCCTTGCCTTTTGGTTTTAAGAGCTTTGGCTTTTTCTGCTTGCTTTTTTTTTTCTTTCTATTTTTTTTTCGCTATTTTTTTTTCTGCAAGCTTTGTTCTTTGCTGCTTTTTCTTGCTTCAAGAATCATTTTTATGATTTTTCAGATTATCAAATAAGATGTCTGATCTATCCAAGGCCACTGTAAGTTTCATGAATGAAACAAGATCTTCCATTAGAAATTTGGAAGCACAAGTGGGCCAGCTGAGTAAAAGGATCACTGAAATCCCTCCTAGTACTCTTCCAAGCAATACAGAAGAGAATCCAAAAGGAGAGTGCAAGGCCATTGACATAAGCATCATGGCCGAACCTGTAAGTGAAGGAGAGGACGTGAATCCCAAGAAGGAAGACCTCCTGGGACGTCCAGTGATCAATAAGGAGTTTTCCTCTGAGGAACCAAAGGAATCTGAGACTCATCTAGAGACCATAGAGATTCCATTGAACCTCCTTATGCCATTCATGAGCTCTGATGAGTATTCCTCTTCTGAAGAGAATGAGGATGTTACTGAAGAGCAAGCTGCCAAGTTCATTGGTGCAATCATGAAGCTAAATGCCAAATTATTTGGTATTGAAACTTAGGAAGATGAACCTCCCTTGTTCATCAATGAACTAAGTGATCTGGATCAACTGACATTGCCTCAGAAGAGACAGGATCCTGGAAAGTTCATAATACCTTGTACCATAGGCACCATGATCTTTAAGGCTCTGTGTGACCTTGGTTCAGGGATAAACCTCATGCCCTTCTCTGTAATAGAGAAACTGGGAATATATGGCATGCAAGCTTCTAAAATCTCATTAGAGATGGCAGATAACTCAAGAAAACAGGCTTATGGACAAGTAGAGGACGTGTTAGTAAAGGTTGAAGGCCTTTACATCCCTCTTGATTTCATAGTCCTGGATACTGGAAAGGAAGAGGATGAATCCATCATCCTAGGAAGACCTTTCCTGGCCACAGCAAGAGCTGTGATTGATGTGGACAGAGGAGAATTGATCCTTCAATTAAATAAGGACAACCTTGTGTTTACAACTTAAGGATCTCTCTTTGCATCCATGGAGAGGAAGCAGAAAAAGCTTCTTTCAAAGCAGAGTCAACCAAAGCCCCCACAGTCAAACTCTAAGTTTGGTGTTGGGAGGCCACAACCAAACTCTAAGTTTGGTGTTGAACCCCCATATCCAAACTCTAAGTTTGGTGTTAAATGGGCGTTGAACGCCCAAAATGGACACCAACCTGGCGCTGAACGCCCAGAGTTGCGTGCAAGGGCATTTTGCATGCCTAATTTGGTGCAAGGGTGTAAATCCTTGAACACCTCAGGATCTGTGGACCCCACAGGATCCCCACCTACCTCCACTCACTTCTTCTCACCCCTCTTTCACACAATCGCATAAACACTCTTCCCCAAAACCCTTCACCAATCACCTCAATCTCTCTTCCCCATCACTTCTTCACCACTCACATCCATCCACTCTTCCCCATAAACCTACCTCATAAACTCCACCTACCTTCAAAATTCAAAATCAATTTCCCACCCAAACCCACCCTAAATGGCCGAACCTTAACTCCCCTCCCTCCCCTATATATAGCCCTCCATTCTTCCTCATTTTCACACAACACAACCCTCTCCTCTCTACTTGGCCGAAACACACTTCACCCCTCTTCTCCATATTTTCTTCTTCTTCTTCCTCTATTCTTTCTTTTATCGCTCGACGGCGAGCAATATTCTAAGTTTGGTGTGGTAAAAGCATAAGCTTTTTGTTTTTTCATTACCATTGATGGCACCTAAGACCGGAGAATCCTCTAGAAAGGGGAAAGGGAAGACAAAAGCTTCTACCTCCGAGTCATGGGAGATGGAAAGGTTCATCTCCAAAGCCCATCAAGACCACTTCTATGATGCTGTGGCCAAGAAGAAGGTGATCCCCGAGGTCCCTTTCAAACTCAAAAGAAATGAGTATCCGGAGATCCGACATGAAATTCAAAGAAGAGGTTGGGAAGTTCTAACAAA
>NC_029793.2:56835570-56879552 GCF_000816755.2 Arachis ipaensis | reverse complement strand
GTTCAACTAAGAAGATTGGACCTCAAGCTTGTGGCTAGAGGATGGTTGGAGTTCATTCAATGCTCAATCATTCCCACTAGCAACCGATCTAAAGTTACTGTGGATCGGGCCATCATGATTCATAGCATCATGATTGGAGAGGAAATAGAAGTTCATGAAGTCATCTCTAATGAACTCTACAAAATAGCCGAAAAGTCATCTGCCATGGCAAGGCTAGCTTTTCCTCATCTTATCTGCCATCTATGTTACTCAGCTGGAGCTTTCATAGAAGGAGACATTCCTATTAAGGAAGAGAAGCCCATCACTAAGAAAAAGATGGAGCAAGCAAGAGAGCCCATTCATGGAGCTCAAGAGGCGCAGGAAGCTCATCACCATGAGATCCCGGAGATGCCTCAAATGCATTTTCCTCCACAAAACTATTGCGAGCAAATCAACACCTCCCTAGGAGAATTAAGTGCCAACATGGGACAATTAAGGGTGGAACATCAAGAGCACTCCATCATGCTCCATGAAATAAGAGAAGATCAAAAAGCAATGAGGGAGGAGCAACAAAGACAAGGAAGAGACATAGAAGAGCTTAAGAACATAATTGGTTCCTCAAGAAGGAAACGCCACCATCACTAAGGTGGATTCATTCCTTGTTCTTATTTCTTCTGCTTTTCATTTTCTATGTTATGTGCTTATCTATGTTTGTGTCTTCATTACATGATCATTAGTAGTTAGTAACTTTGTCTTAAAGTTATGAATGTCCTATGAATCCATCACCTCTCTTAAATAAAAACTGTTTTAATTCAAAAGAACAAGAAGTACATGAGTTTTGAATTTATCCTTGAACTTAGCTTAATTATATTGATGTGGTGACAATGCTTCTTGTTTTCTGAATGTGTGCTTGAACAGTGCATATGTCTTTTGAAGTTGTTGTTTAGGAATGTTAAATATGTTGGCTCTTGAAAGAATGATGATTAGGAGACATGTTATTTGATAATCTGAAAAATCATAAAAATGATTCTTGAAGCAAGAAAAAGCAGCAAAGAACAAAGCTTGCAGAAAAAAAAATAAAATAGGCGAAAAAAAAATAGAAAGAAAAAGAAAAAGCAAGTAGAAAAAGCCAAAAGCTCTTAAAACCAAGAGGCAAGAGCAAAAAGCCAATAATCCTTAAAACCAAAAGGCAAGGGTAAATAAAAAGGATCCCAAGGCTTTGAGCATCAGTGGATAGGAGGGCCTAAAGGAATAAAATCCTGGTCTAAGCGGCTAAACCAAGTTGTCCCTAACCATGTGCTTGTGGCGTGAAGGTGTCAAGTGAAAACTTGAGACTGAGCGGTTAAAGTCAAGGTGCAAAGCAAAAAAAGAGTGTGCCTAAGAACCCTGAACACCTCTAATTGGGGACTTTAGCAAAGCTGAGTCACAATCTGAAAAGGTTCACCCAATTATGTGTCTGTGGCATTTATGTATCCGGTGGTAATACTGTGTTTTTAGTAGAATCTAGTTACTTTTAGGGATGTTTTCATTATTTTTTATGTTAAATTCACATTTCTGGACTTTACTATGAGTTTGTATGTCTTTCTGTGATTTCAGGTATTTTCTGGCTGAAATTGAGGGACTTGAGCAAAAATCAGATTCAGAGGTTGAAGAAGGACTGCTGATGCTATTGGATTCTGACCTCCCTGCACTCAAAGTGGATTTTCTGGAGCTACAGAATTTGAAATGGCGCGCTTCCAATTGCGTTGGAGAGTAGACACCCAGGGCTTTCCAGCAATGTATAATAGTCTATCCTTTGCCCAAGTTTAGACGACGCAAACTGGCATTCAATGCCAGTTCTCTGCCCAATTCTGGAGTTCAGCGCCAGAAAGGGATCAAAAACCAGAGTTGAACGCCAGAAATGGATCAAAACCTGGCGTTCAACTCCACAAATAGCCTCTGCACGTGAAGAGTTAAAGCTCAGCCCAAGCACACACCAGGTGGGCCCCGAAAGTGGATTTATGCATCAATTACTTACTTCTGTAAACCCTAGTAGCTAGTTTATTATAAATATGACCTTTTACTATTGTATTAAGACATCCTGGATCCTGGATTGTATTTTGATCCTGTGATCACGTTTTGGGGGCTGGCCATCTCGGCCATGCCTGGACCTTTCACTTATATATTTTCAACGGTAGAGTTTCTACACTCCGTAGATTAAGGTGTGGAGCTCTGCTGTTCCTCAAAGATTAATGCAAAGTACTACTGTTTTCTATTCAATTCATCTTATTTCGCTTCTAAGATATTCATTTGCACTTCAACCTGAATGTGATGAACGTGACAATCATCATCATTCCCTATGAATGCGTGCCTGACAACCACTTCCGTTCTACATTAGAATTGAATGAGTATCTCTTAGATCTCTTAATCGGAATCTTCGTGGTGTAAGCTAGAATGATGGCGGCATTCAAGAGAATCCGGATGGTCTAAACCTTGTCTGTGGTATTTCGAGTAGGATTCAATGATTGAATGACTGTGACGAGCTCCAAACTCGCGATTGCCGGGCGTAGTGACAGACGCAAAAGGATAGTAAATCCTATTCCAGCATGATCAAGAACCGATAGATGAATAGCCGTGCCGTGACAGGGTGTGTTGACCATTTTCACTGAGAGGATAAGATGAAACCATTGACAAGGGTGATGCCTCCAGACGATTAGTCGTGCCGTGATAGGGCATTTGGATCATTTTCCCGAGAGAAGACCGAAAGTAGCCATTGACAGTGGTGATATATCACATAAAGCCAGCCATGGAAAGGAGTAAGACTGATTGGATGAAGATAGCAGGAAAGTAGAGGCTCAGAGGAACGAAAGCATCTCTACTCGCTTATCTGAAATTCTCACCTATGAATTACATAAGTATTTCTATCCTTTATTATTTATCTTTTAATTATCTAATCCAATCACATTTAACCCTACCTGACTGAGATTTGCAAGGTGACCATAGCTTGCTTCATACCAATAATCTCCGTGGGATTCGACCCTTACTCACGTAAGGTATTACTTGGACGACCCAGTGCACTTGCTGGTTAGTTGTGTGAAGTTGTGAACCATGGTATTGGCATCATGTTTTTGGCGCCATTACCAGGGAAAGAAAGAGCAATGAATTTTACATAATTAAAGTGTAATCACAATTTCTGCGCACCTGTCACCCTGGATTTTGGCAAAAATATGTTTTGAAGAGAGAGTTGTGCGAGCACGAGGCTGCCCTCGCGCCAGTAGCACAAAACGAGTCATGCGTCCGCGTGACCGACGCAACCGCGTCAATTCATTTAAGCGCAAGTCGCGCGAACGCGTCTCCCACGCGTCCGCGTTGCCTGCGGCGCACAGCTTATCCTAATTTGCCAAATATCTTATCTTTCCCTTCCCCAAATCCTACTTTTTCTTTCCCCTCATTATTTTCTTTCCCTCTCTTCCTCCTTCCTTCTTTCTCACTTTCTATTCTCTCTCTCATCACCATTAATAAGGTTTTTCTTTTCTTCTTCCCTCTCTTCCTTTCTATTCTTCTTCTTAATTTATGTTCTTTTCTTCTTTTATTTTTTCTTTTTACTTGTATTATCTATATTTTTTTTCTTTCTTTTTCTTTTAATTGGTGTTAAATATTTAGTAGGGTCATTATTATTCCCTATGGTTTGCTTGTGGATTATTAAGAACTTGTTTGGCAATTTTATGTTAATTTTTAAAAGGGTTGCTTGCATGTTCCACTTATTATTTTCAATAGCTTACCTACCATGCATGCTATGTGTTTGTGAAAACGCCCGTATGGCATTGTGCACTATTTTTGGATTTCTTTTCACTCTAAATGCCTGCTTTTCACAAAACCATTTTTTATATTTTATTAATTTAATATAATTGCTATTCCAAACAGGTTGTTAGTTTGAATTCTGTGGTAATTTAACATGGACATTGAATGCTTGATCTATGCCACTCATGCCTTTGCCTGCATGCCAATAAACACCTTGCATTTAATTGTCACCCTATGCACTTACTATATTCCTCATGATAATTTTTCACATGCAGTCATGACCATGTGTTAACTTCATTCATCTTTAATGTGCATTGATTACCACCCATACCATCCTCTTCCTTGCTCTACCCCTTGACATTTTGACATACTTTCTCTTTTCTCCCTTTCAGGATGGCCACCAAGAAAGGCAAGGAGAAAGCTGCTCCTAAATCAACAATAAGGAGAGGAACAAAATGAGCATTAGTGGCAGAGCCTTCTTCAACTGCAGTTAAACCCTCAACAAAAAGAATTAAGAGGATTATAAAGGACGATGATAAAGAAAAATCCTTTCCAGCAAAGGACACTGCGCGATTTTCCAATCGCTATTGTGAGCAGATGTTCTCCATCCTGGCAAAAAGGAGTTACAACAATGAATACCTTCTTATCCTCCCAAACCATATTGCTGAATTTGTTGAGCCACAAATTGTACGAAGACAATGGGGTTTCCTCCAGAGACAGCCACGGCAGGTTAATCTTTCTTGGGTAGTAGAGTTCTACTCCAATTTTCACATGCCAACCCTGCAGTCTGTCTTTGTCTGACAGAAGCAAGTCCCCATTATAGAATAGACCATTCAACGAGCTCTAGATCTTCCCCCTATTCCAGAAGGACCGGACGCATTTCAAGAAGCCGCCTTCAAGCGCCAGATGTACCAATTTGACTGGGACGCTGTTCTCAAAGTTATCGCACTACCTGGCAGCAGATGGATTTACGGATACCATCGTTCCCGTCCTAAGGGAATATCGACTTCCGCACTTACCTTGGAGGCTCGAGTATGGGCACAGATTATGGCCCATTACATCTTTCCAAGCACTCACGAGTCCTCCTTCACTGCAGACATGGCCGTTCTACTGTGGTGCATCCTTACAGACCAGCCTCTAAACCTACCAAGACACATCCGGAGTGCTATGGGACACGTACAAATTGCGGACAACTTACCTTTTCCCGCCTTGGTTTCAGATCTCATCTCAACCGCCGGAGTCTCCTACAGAGCTGGGGACACCAAAGCCATGCTTCCACAGGTTGATCAGTATGTCCCTAACGGGAAATACATCAGACCTCCAGCATACTGAACCGGCTGAAGGGATTCCTCCTTCAACACCACAAGCACCTATAACCACTCAACTGCTCCATCAGATACATGAAAGTTTGGATCGGCAGGAACACAAAGCAAAGATAAGAGAGCGCCGTAACAAGTGCCGATTCACACACCTCAAGGAGCTACTTAAGGGAAAATACAGAGACTCAGATACGTCGGACTCCACTTCCTTTACCAGCACAGGGAGCCATGACAGTCCAGACTGTAGAGATACTGCTAACAACCCACCCTTATTCCTGACAGATGGCACCGAGGACGGTGTAAAGCCTTAAGTGTGGGGAGGTCGGTCAGTACCTGACTTCCGGAGGTAATTTCTCTTCCCTAACACCAATAAAATAGGATATTTTGTTAATTTTTCTTTTGTAGAATAGGATAAATTGCATAATAATAGATTAGTTGCATGCATGTTCTACTTGATTGAAAAGACAATAAGTTTCTTCTAAGACCCTAATTTTTAGAACAAAATTTCACTAATTTTAATTTAACTTTTGTGGTAAATTTGCTTGAAGTTATATTTGGAACATGGTTTTTGAGCTAAAGAACACACAACCTGTGAGACTTTGAGCCTTTATACATGGTTACATTATTTAACCATAATTATTCTGTTCTTGTGTGTTTACTTCTCTATGATTGTAATTTATATTTTGTTTCATCTTATATGTCCAATGTTCAATATATTTATATGCTTGCATATGATTGAGGCCATTATTTGTTTAGCTCACTTATCCAAATTAAGCCTACCCTTGCAATTATCTTTGTTAGCCACTTTGAGCTTTTAAATCTAATTGTTTTTTATTTTACCACATTACTAGCCTTAAGTGGAAAAATAATTTTATATCCCAATTGAATCTTTAGTTAGCTTAAGATAAAATTATGTGTTAATTAAGTATGGGAAAATTGTGGGAACAAAAGATAACAAGGGAATGTGTCATGATGAGATAATGGGAATTTGGGTACCTACTCATGTGAAACTACAAGAATTAGAAATCTATGTGCATTGATAAGCTATGTTTATTTTTATGTTATTTTATATATAAAAAAAGTAAAATCCAAAAATATTCTATAATTAAATAAGGGAACGAAAATTACCCCAATGTTAAGTTAAGAATTCCAAGATCAATGCATGTATGATAAAATTAAAATGAAAGTTGATACATGAGTAAGAAATGTGAAAGAGAAATTTTGGGTAGCTAGGTATGAAACTTAAGTTATATAGAATGTACATATTTGTGGGTTAAAGCTAAGGTTAATTAAAGATTCAATTTATAAAGCTTACTTAACCATATGTGTATCCTTACCATTACCTTGGCCCCATTACAACCTTGAAAAGACCTCATGATATTTGCATTGGTATATTCAATGTTGTTGATTGGTTAGGAGAAGAACAAAAAATTAGAAAGCATGATTAGAGAAGGATAGAGTGATTACCCTATACACTAGAGAGACTAGAGTGCACATACATCATCAGTGAGGGTTCAATGCTTAAATTCTATGTTCCCTGCTTTCATGAGCTACCTTCTTGCATTTTTTTTATCTGTTGCTACTGTATAAGAATTGAATTAGTGGAATTTGATTTGTAATTGTCTTGAAGAGCTTATTTACTCTTGATCAAGTGGACAAGAATCATATAGTTGCATTCACATATATAGGTTGCATTGCATTGCATGAGTTTTACTCATTTATTTTATCTCCTTCAACTAAGCATAAGGACATGCTAATATCTAAGTGTGGGGAGGTTGATAAACTATTATTTTATGGTTTATATTGTGTTTAATTGTGTGGTTTTATCAAATCTTTACCCACTTATTCATTAAATAAGCATGCATTTATAATTCCTTCCTAAAAATACTTTATGGTTGAAAACTTGCTTCCTAGAGACTTTTAATTTTGTATTTTGATTCTCCTTTATTCCATTCGATGCCGTGATCTGTGTGTTAAGTATTTCAGGCACTATAGGCCATGAATGACTTAGAGATTGGAAAGGAAGCTTGCAAAAATGGAAGGAACACAAGAAATTAAGGAGATGACCAGCAAGGAGTGACGCGGGCTCATGGCTCACGCGACCGCGCGATATAGAGGAAATTGCAGTGACGCGGATGCATTGGAAACTGCACCAGTGACGCGAAGGCGTGGACGACGCGCACGCGTGGCAACGAAAAATGCTGGATGACGCGAACGCCTGGATGACGCGATCGCGTGACATGCGCGATCTGCAGAATCTACAGAATTCGCTGGGGGCGATTTTGGGCCCTGTTTTGAGCCGGTTTTTGGCCCAGAAAAACAGAGTAGAGCCAGGGAACATGCAGAGACCAGAGGACAACATTCATTCCACATAATTTTTAGTTTTAGATCTGATTTCACCTCTCCTCTAGGTTTTCTCTCTACACATTCATAGCTATTAGGATTTGTTTCCTTACTTGTCACTTACTCTTTCATGTTCTTTATTTAGTCAGAGTTACTCTTGGATTTTTTCTAGAATTTATTTATACAAGAATTACTTTTATTTTTAGTTGATCCTTTTGATTATCATTTATTATGTCTTTCAGTATTTCTCTTCCTTATTTTGTGAAATTTACATTCATAATGAGCGAGTAGCTCCATAACTTGATTGGGAGATGATTGAAAGGAAACCTTGAGTTAGATTACTTAAAAGAAAAATTGTAATTAGTTTATTATTGGATCGCCCTCTAGTCATTGACACTAGTCCTTCCCAAGGGAGAAGATTAGGACTTGTGACCAGAAATAGCTTTCCAACTTGCTTGACTTTCCTCTACCTAGTAACGGATAACTAAGCAGAACAACCTTCAATTACCAACTAATCTTGAGAGTACTCCAACAAGAATAGGGCTTTCAACTAATCTACTCCCAGTCAAGGTCTTTATTTAAATTACATAAATTCTCTAATTTAATTTCCTATTTACCAACTCAACTCATTTTAGAAAATATCTGATTAATAAAATAGCACACCTTTCTGCAACTCGTTGGGAGACGACCTGGGATTCATACTCCCAGTATCTTGATTTTAATTTTAATTTTGTGACAACCCTTCTAAATTGATAAGTGGATTTTCGGTTGGTTAAGAACTGTACTTGCAACGTATCTCTTATAACATTTTCTTAACTCGCCAATTTCTGCCACGTCAAGCACCAAGTGGCACGCCAGTTTCCTTTGCTTCTTTTGTGTATTTTTTTGCTTCTTTTTACCTGAAATTCAACACAAACCCTTTCAAAGCAATGTACCATAATATTTATCATTTGGTTCATGAAATTGCATTGATAAATGAGATTATGCTCTTTTTATGGTCTTTTTAGATAAGAAAAAGAGGTAAATAATACAAGTCATCACAACACCAAACTTAAACTTTGCTTGTCCTCAAGCAAACAAAGAATCATGCAATAGATTTTGACAAACCAAGGTGAGAAGAGTAGCAATTTTTATGTTCATGGTTGGCTAGTTTATTATGCATGCTACAATCACAAAAGATATTCAAATGATTGATGCTTCTATCTAGCTCATTTTATGAAATATTTTTCTTTATGTTCCTTCCTTGAAACAAGCTTTTCATTCTTTTCATGCTTTTTACTTGATACATAAACACCACAAGTACTTGACAAATGAATTGTCATTGGTACTCAGAGCCTCCAGCTTTATCATTCTTTCCCTTTTCTTTTCTTGGTTTATTTTTATTTTGCTTCTTCAAGGTTTTCACGATTTAAAAAATTTCATAAAATGTCCTAGATGAAAACATCAATTAAACAAATTCAAATGCAATTGAGCAACAATAATCATGCTAGCCTTCCAATACTTATATGCCCATGCTAAGTTCTTCTTTAATGACCTTGTTTATTTATGATTATGAAACTAAATTCCTTTTGAACTCATAAAACTCAAGATGGTAGTCATAATGTCAAAGCACATGTTACAATTCAACAATCAAGCTATGCTTATTCACAACACACATGTATACAAAGGAAATAGAAGACAATCATGCAATTTAAATGTACTGGAAATAAATAAGAGGAAAAGAAACTTTACAACCTTGTAGTTCATCTTTATTGTTGTTGTCACTTTTTTCCTATTCTTCCCCTTCCCACACCAAACTTAGAATGATTGCTTGTCCTCAAGCAACAAATAAAACAGTGGTGATGGGGTTTATGATAGTTCATGAATGTCTTAAACAATAGAGTGTTAGTAGTACATGTGTTTAAGCAAGCAAAATTAAGAATCACAATAAAGGCACAAGAAAGAAACAGAGGTAATATGATTGCATTAATAAGTGGTGTGCATGGTACATAGCATGAAAGATAAGTGGCAACACCAAACTTAGTGTGACACTTTCATTTTAGCGTGATGCAAGTACCCAGTGAAGATTGAAAATCAAATTTGTTGCATGGCAACACCAAACTTAGAATGCAATTATATGCGAAATTATTGAAAATAAACAAAACAAATAAAGGAAATATTATCTACGGTTAGGTTGCCTCCCAACAAGCACTCTTTTAATGTCATTTGCTTGACATGTTGTTATACACTCTCACAACCTCCTCCTTCTTCATAAGAATCTCACTTGATATGGGTGCTTCTTTTTCTTGTATTTCCAATTCTTCCTTCTCACCCACCATTTGATCTTCATCCCCCTTGCTTAGCACTCTTCCTCTTGTGGTATTGTTTTCTTCCCTTAGCCAGGGAAAGGGAGCGGTTGGATTTTCAGCATAGAATTGTGCTAAGTTTCTCATTTTTTCTTCATGGTCCCTTTTGGCTATTTCCTCTTTTTCTCTAGATTTCTTTTCTCTCTCATCTGATTCTTTACTAAATCTTTCAATGTTCTTATTTCACTCTTCAAGGAGAAATTCTAGCCTAGAAAGCATATCTAAGGGAGGTTATGGTGGTGGTTGGTTAGAGTAGTAGGCTTGTGCTTGTCTTTCTACCTTTGCTAACCTTGCAAATGCGGCTTCTAATACATTTTGAGAATGGTTGCTGTGTGGTTATTGGTTGGAGTGGTAAGGGCTTTATGGGTGATGGAATGAGTTGTATGGATTTGGGAAAGATTTTTGTGCTGAGGCATGATCAAGTGATGAAGAATTTGGACATGTAAAACTAGGAGGTGAGGTTGGATAATTGATAGGTGATGGCTCTTGATGAATGGGGTATGAATGAGTGAAATCTCTTTGATTTTGAGCTTCCCAGCCATAACATGAGTAGTGATTACACTAATAAAAATATGGACCATTTTGTGGCCCTGGGAAGCACCCCATTTTATGTTCTTGATACTCCCACCCACCATGAGTATAATAACGTGCATCATTTTATGGTGGTAGAAAGTTTCCCATAAAATTTGATTGATCATTTTGTCTCATTCCTTGGTGATATTCCCAGCCATCATTAGGATAATGACTTGAATCATTTTGTAGTGGTGGGCAATATTCCATATGATATGATTGATTGAAATGTGAGGTAAACTCCATTTTTTCTTGCAAAATGCTCTATCTCAGACAATAATCACCAAAAGAAATTAGAATCCCCATTGTCAGAGATAAAAAATTCTTAGTGAGGTAATAACACAAACACCTTACTAGCAATAGAAAATTAAAAGAAAATAAATGACAAAAACAACAAAAAATAAAGGAAAAAAATGTCTAATCTAGGTAATCAACCAACAGGTAGTTTGTTAATCACAATTAACCCCCGGCAACGGCGCCATAAAACTTGATCGACCGGAATTCACTCCCCATATAAAATGAATTCGTTCTTTGGCAAGCACACCAAATATCGTCAAGTAATAACCCACTAAGAGTGGGGTCGAATCCCACATAGATTAACGGATTAAAGCAAACAATAGTTAATTGATTATCCTAGTTAGACTATTCAATTTTGAGTGATGAGCAACAAGAAAATGTAAATGACATAAAAGTAAAGGAAAGCAATAAAGTGCAAGAAAGTAAATGGCAAGGAAAGTAAAGTACAAGAAAGTAAAGTGCTGGAAATGTAAAGTGCAGAAAATGTAAAAAACCATAAAGTAGATAAAAGAAAGAAAGATAAAATAAGCATTAGGATCAAAAGATATTGCATTCTCCGGATTAATTGATTTCATCTCATCTTTAATCATGCAACTCATTGACCTATTGGCAATCATGATTGATTGAGCCCCAATTCCTTGGTGACTCAATCTCTCAAATCTTGATCAATAGCCAATTCCTTAGTCTAATTGCTCATGAGAAAAGATGAAGCATGTTCCCTGATTATACCACACATCCTCATAAACCCAAGTAGTGGGTAGATTAAATGTCACAATATCCAACCCAAAACCCAAATCTACTCAAGTGTGAGAAGGAATTTCAAGCATGGTTTTATGATTCCTCTTCCAAGGTTCACATAAAACCCAAATACATTCAATCTCTTTTCCAAGATAATTGAATGCTAACATGAAGAATGAAAATCCTTCAAGTAAATCAAAGAGAGATGAAAAGAAGAAGAATAAAAATAATCTAATCCATTGAAAAATAATAGAGCTCTCTTTCCCAATAGAAAGAGTTAGTAATTCATAACTAAAATATTTAGAAGTAAGAAATGGAAGGGGGGAAGAGAGTGGTGGGAAGGAGGGTCCGAAGACTCACTCTTTCAAATGTGTCCAGCCTAAAATCCCCCCAAATTCTATGAAAGTAAGGCCTTTATATTGGCTCTCCTAAATTACAAACTTAAATGAAATTGAAAGCAAATTACAATGAAATGAAAATGAACTATTCTAGATGCTTCTTGTGGCCTTGATTGGTTGACAATTGTAGCTTGAATGAGAGTTGGAGTGGGCTTGATTGAAGGTTGGGGGCTATAGGAAGAAGTTGGCGTGTGGTTTCAAGTGCCACTCCCACTTGAATTTCATCTTTGGATTGTGACCCACTTTGCAACGTTGAAAGTATGGAGTTCTTTGGGCTTCAAATTGAATGTAAACTATGAAGTATTATATTTGGTTGGAAAGCCCTTGATGTTATCTTTCCAACGCCGCTAGAATCAACTCATTTGGACCTCTATAGCTCAAGTTATGCTAAGTTGAACGTGAAGAGGTCAGTCTGTCAAGTAGCCTGATGGCGTGCCACACCCACTTCTTGGCGTGCAGGCCCATATGTTATGAAACTGGCATGCCATGCCCACTCTTTGGCATGCCACACCTTCAATGATGCACAAAATCTTCCTCTCTGGCCATTTGAACTGGCGTGCTACGCCTTCCATATCAAGTGGCACGCCCAGGTTTTGCAACGCTGAAATAATGGCCTTTTTCACCTCCAGTTTTAATGTCCACCCTAGAGTGTTATATATCATTGGAAAGTGCTTGATGTCAGATTTCCAACTCCACCAAAATCAGATCATTTGGACCTCTACAACTCAGGTTATGTTCCTTTGAAGATGAAGAGGTCATGCTGGTAACTCTGCAGTGATGTGTTTTTCTTCTTTTGTTTTCGGGGTCAATATCTTCCTCAATTCTAGTATCCATCATAAAGTGTTATATTTGGTTGGAAAGCCCTGGATGTTTACTTTCTAATGGCACTGGAAGAATTCCATTTGGAGTTGTGTAGCGCAAGATATATTCATTTGAATGAGAAAAGGTCAGGCTGGCATATGCCCCGGCGTGCCACGCCCATAGTGGGGCTCAAAATCACGCCTCTGGAACTTAAGCCTGGCGTGCCACACCCAAAACACCAAGTGGCATGCCTTCTTTGACATCTTGGCTTCACAAACTTGGCATGCCACGCCCAGAGCACCAAGTGGCACGCCCTCTTTGAGACTTAGCTTCAAAAGCTTAGCGTGCCACGCCTAGAGTTCCAAGTGGCATGCCCATTGTTGAGTGTTGGGTTCATAAGCTTGGCGTGCCACGCCCAGAACACCAAGTGTCATGCCAGTTTCCTTTGCTTCTTTTGTGCTTTTTTGCATCTTTTTACCTGAAATTCAACATAAACCAATTGCAAAGCAATGTACCATAATATTTATCATTTGATTCATGAAATTACATTAATAAATGAGATTATGCTCTTTTTATGGTCTTTTTAGATAAGAAAAAGAGGTAAATGATGCAAGTTATCACGACCCCAGGAAATGGTGAAAGGTAAGGATCCCCTTCTTTGCTTCTCCTGCTATTGTAAAATTACCCCTACCAATATGGTCGGAGGTTAGGATTTCCCTCCTTTCTTTCTCCTGGGCATATGAGAATGTACCTCCTGGGTAGATGTAAGGGTTATGGTTTTGCCCCACTTACTCCATGTTGGTTAGAATAGAGGCTCCCTGGGTAGATGCAAGGGTGTGGTTTGCCCCACTTTCTCCGGGTTATGATGAATTATGTATAAAAAGTGTAAATATATGATGTATAAATGGTGTTATGGCTATATTGAATGATTATGAAATGATTATGAATGACAGTGAGGCTTTTTCATTTATTTTATCTGAGATACGAGTTTTTCTGGGTAAAGAGCAGTGCTTGCCACCACGTGCTACAGGTTGAGACTCGATACTTTGTTGACGCTACGTTGTAAGGGGTGACCGGGCACATATAAATTCATGGGACGGATATCCCCCAATGAGCAAGATTTATATATGATAAAAAGCTATGCATAGACTCTTGGGGATACGCGACGGGGGACAGTCTAGGGTTTAGCAGCTGGACTTGTCGGGTTGGCTTGATAACTGACAGATAAGACTCATCAGCCATAGGACACACATGCATCATATGCATATGTTTGAATTGCTTGCTTATGCTCTAATTGGGAGTGCCTATGTGATTTTAATATGCTTAATTGTCATACGTGTGATAAACCATTATTTTATGGTTTATATTGTGTTTAATTGTGTGAATTTATCAAACCTTTACCCACTTATTCATATGATTAGCATGTATTTACAATTCCTTCCCAAAAATTACTCCATGATTGAAAAACTTGCTTCCTAGACACTTTTAATTATGTATTTTAATTCTCCTTTATTCCATTCGATGCCGTGATCTGTGTGTTAAGTGTTTCAGGTGTTATAGGGCATGAATGACTTGGAGATTGGAAAGGAAGCTTGCAAAAATGTAAGGAACACAAGAAATTGACGAGATGACCAGCGAGAAGTGATGCGGATGCATGGGTCACGTGACCGCGCGAAATAGAGAAAATTGCAGTGACGCACTCGCGTGCCTGATGCGAACGCATGGATTGGAAACTGCACAAGTGACACGAATGCGTGGACGACGCGCACGCGTGGCAAGGCAAAACGTTGGATGACGCGAATGCCTGGATGACATGATCGCGTGATATGCGCGATCTGCAGAATCTGTAAAATTCGCTGGGGGCGATTTTGGGCCCTATTTTGACCCACTTCTCGACCCAGAAAAGCATATTAGAGCCAGGGAACATGCAGAAACCAAGAACAACACTCATTCCGCATAATTTTAGTTTCAAATCTAACTTTACTCCTCCTCTAGGTTTTCTCTCTACACATTCATAGTTCTTAGGATTTTGTTTTTATTGCTTTTTGGATTGGGATATTGAGAAGAGTTATTACCTCCGTAAAGACTTCGTCATTCTAGTTTGTTTCTTTACTTGTCTCTTACTCTTCCATGTCCTTAATTTATTCAGAGTTACTATTGGATTATTTTTAGAATTTATTAATACAAGAATTATTTTTATTTTAAATTGGTTTCTTCGATTATTATTATTTATCATGTCTCACTTTATTTCTCTTCCTTATTTTGCGAAATTTACATTCATAATGAGCGAGTAGTTCCACAACTTGATTGGGAGATGATAGAAGGGAGAACCTTGAGTTGGAACACTCAAGAGAAAAATTGTAATTAGGTTTAGTGTTGGATCGCCCTCTAGTCACTGACACTAGTCCTTCACAAGAGAGAGGATTAGGACTTGTGAATAGAAATTGCCTTCCAACTTGCTTGACTTTCCTCTACCTAGTAAAGGATAACTAAGTAGAACAACCTTCAATTATCATTTTGATCTTGGGAGAACTTCATCAAGGATAGGGCTTCCAACTAATCTAGTCCCGATCAAGGTTTTCCTTTAAATTACATAAATTCTCTTATTTAATTTCCTGTTTATCAACTCAACCCATTTTAGAAAACATCTGATTAATAAAATAGCACACCTTTCTATAACTCGTTGGGAGACGACCTGTGATTCAAACTCCCAGTATTTTAATTCTAATTTTGTGACAACCCTTTCTAAATTGATAAGCGAATTTTCGGTTGGTTAAGAACTGTACTTGCAACGTATCTCTTCTAATAATTTCCTAACTCACCAATTTCTGCCACGTCAATTTTTGTCACCGTTGCCGGGGAGTTGCAATGGAGTGCTAAGTTATTGATTGGAATTTATTTATTTGCATTTTATTTTATTTTGCTACTATGAGCTGCATGTTTCTTTCGTTAAATGACGCGTTCACTTCCTGATCCAAACTTGCCAGTATTTGATCCTGAGATTGAAAGAACTATTTCACGTATAAGGCAAGCTCGGCGTCGGTTAGTCCTCCCCAAGGGCGAATCTAAAACGTCACATAGGGAAGAAACAAGCCCCCGTTCTACTGATTCGGTTGATTTACGTGCAGGTGACATGGCAGCACCTAGGAGAGTTACTATCCAGGAGGCTGGAGCCCCTGATTTCACACTGTAACCGTTCAAGTGCATCACCCAGTAGTGGCTACAGGCTTTGAAATAAAGACTGCACTACTCAACTTGATGTCCAGGTTTCATGGCTTACCTGCTCAAGAGCCTATCAAGCACCTTAGGGATTTCCAGGCAGCCTGTTCTACTGTCAGGCGTGATGGTGCAGATGAAACTTCTATTTTATTAAAAGCCTTCCCATTCTTTCTTGAGGGAAAGGCGAGAGAGTGGTACTACACTCAAGCCGCAGCAACTATTTCTGACTGGGACTCGCTTAGAAGAGAATTTTTAGAAAAATTCTTTCCAGCTGAAGTTACTGATAAACTAAGGAAAGATATTTCCATGATTTTTTAGGACGAGTTCGAGACTCTCTACGAATACTGGGAGCGCTTCAACAACCTTCTGAAAGCATGTCCCCACCATATGATTGACAAGATAGTGTTGCTCAGCTACGTCACACAGGACATGAGGCCCCAAGATAAGACCACATTGGAGAGTGCTAGCAATGGGTCTATAAAAAAGTACAAGACCGCTGATGAGGCATGGCAATTGATCAGCGACTTGGCTGAATCTACTAGGAATCACAAACAGAAACAAGTCCGGTCAAAAGTTGTTGCAGAGGTATCTTCTAACAAGGAGACTACTGCTCTGACTCAGAGTATATGTGAGATGACCAACTTACTAAAGCAGATGCAATTGAATCAACAACAAGCGCAGCAAAGCCAACAGTTAGTCCCACAGAGAGTGTGTGGGATCTGTACTGATTATAGCCATTATACTGATGAATGTTCGCAGTTCCAGCAGGAAGACAACACTGTGACAGCCACTCATAACTTCTATGACCGCCTTAACCAAGGATACAACCATGGATGGCAAGACAATTCCAACCAAGGTTGGAGAGATAATTCTAACCAGAGCTAGAGGGACAACAATAACAGAGGAGGTAGAGACAATCAAGGATATCAGAAGTGGAATAATAACAACAACAGGCAGCAGAACCAGAACCAGCCTTACAGAGCACCTCACCTGAGGCAATACCAAGGACCACAGCACAACCAATAGCAGACCTCTCAGATTACTTATCCCTCTTCATCTTCTAAGGATGAGTTACTACAATCTATCGATTGGAGACAGCTGGCCATGGAAAATAACCTTACTTCTACTCTAAATGGTCTGAACTCTACCTTGCAAGCTCTTATCTCACAGATTGGATCACTAAATAACTCCAACAACCAGCCTTTGAGCTCCAGTGGAATCCCCTCTCAACCATTGGACAATCCAAAGGGTGGCATCAATGCCATTACCCTAAGGTTCGGAACCACACTTCAAGAGAGGAATCAGGAGGAGCCAATCCCATCAGAACACGCCTCAGCTGAAGAGGTGGTGGAAGTAGAGGATGCTGAAGGAGAAGAGGACATACAAGACATAACTGAAGAAGAAGAAGCTCAACCACAGAAGGAAGCACCAAAGGATTCAGACCCTACAGAAAACGTCCTTCCTATTCCATTTCCATAAATTTCAAGGAAGCCCAGGAAGCAGATGGAACTTGATCCCAAAATGGTAGAAATATTCAAAAAGGTTGAGGTAACTGTTCCCCTTTTTGATGTTATTCAACAAGTACCTAAATATGCAAAGTTTCTAAAAGATTTATGCATACATAAAGACAAAATTAATGAATTAGAAACTATTCCTTTAGGTAGTTCTATATCTGCTTTAATGGGAGGTATACCTGAAAAGTGTAGTGATCTAGGTCCATGTATGGTTAATTGTACTATTGGTAGTGTGATATTTTTCTACTACATGTGTGATTTAGGAGCATGTGTTAGTATAATGCCTTTGTCTATATATGATACTTTGAGGCTCCCTCCCTTAAAAAGGTCGGCAGCTCATTTTGTGTTAGCAGATAAAAGCATTATTACAGTGGTTGGAGTTGCTGAAGATGTATTAATGAGCATTAAGGGACTCGCATTTTCCATTGACTTCTATATCCTGGAAATGTCACCTAATGACTCAGGATGGCCATCATCAATCCTGCTTGGAAGACCATTCCTGAAGACTTCAAAGTTTAAGATGGATGCATTCTCAGGAACTTATTCCTTTGAAATAGATGGCAGAGCAGTGAAGTTCAGCTTAAATGAAGCAATGAGACATCCTCTAGAAGATCATTCTATCTTCCAGTGCGATATTATTGATGAAACTGTAGCTGAAGTTCACTAGGAGGAATTAAAAGAGAGGTACATAGGACAAGGTCCAAGTATGGGGACATTTTCAGAGGACAATGAGGGCATCTTGCCATTATCACCAGCTCCGGATGATCCAGAGCCTGGCCATGAGCAGAAATTGGAATTAAAGCCCCTCCCTCCACACCTCAAGTATGCTTACCTTGAGGACAAGCAAAAGTTTCCAGTCATCATTGCAAGGGAACTCACTTCCCAACAAGAAGAACAGCTACTCAGTGTGCTGAGGAGACACAAGAAAGCAATTGGATGGAGCTTGGCAGATATAGAAGGCATCAAACCTCAAGTTTGTGAGCACAGAATATTTTTAGAATTGGGAACAAGACCTATTCGTCAACCCCAGAGAAGACTGAATCCCACTATCTTAGAGGTTGTCAAAAAGGAAGTGACCAGACTACTTGAGGTAGATATTATCTACCCCATCTCAGACAATGAATGGGTAAGCCCAGTACAAGTGGTGCCCAAGAAGTCTGGAGTCACTACAGTGAAGAATGAGCATGGAGAGCTCATGGCAACCAGAGTACAGAACGCCTGGAGAGTCTGCATTGATTACAGGCGTCTCAACCAAGCCACTCGTAAGGATCACTACCCCCTTCTATTCATTGATCAAATGCTGGATCGCTTGTCAGGTAAATCACATTATTGCTTTTTAGATGGTTACACAGGCTATTTCCATATTTATATAGCTCCTGAAGATCAGGAAAAGACTACTTTTACATGTTTTTTTGGGACTTATGCTTATAAGAGAATGCCCTTTGGCTTGTGCAATGCACCATCTACTTTCCAAAGGTGCATGATGAGTTTTTTCTCTGACCTTATTGAGGACTGTATGGAGGTTTTTATGGATGATTTTGGCGTCTATGGTGATTCCTTTAGCCTTTGCTTAGATAGTTTATCTAGGGTATTAGACAGATGTGTCAGTACGAACCTTGTATTGAACTTTGAAAAATGTCACTTTATGGTAAAACAAGGGATTGTACTAGGACATGTTGTGTCTAATACGGGCATTTCTGTAGACCCAACAAAGGTAGATGTTATTTCTAGTTTACCTTACCCCTCCTCTGTGAGGGAAGTCCGTTCGTTCCTTGGCCATGCAGGTTTTTACCGGAGATTTATTAAGGACTTCAGTAAGGTAGCACTACACTTATCCAGACTACTACAGAAAGATATTGAGTTTGAGTTCAGTGAGGATTACAAATGTAACAACCCTGATTTTTGAGTATGTGAGATCTTTTCCGAAAGCACGGAATCCTCCGGAAGATCAGTAAGGGGAGAACCTCTGATATATCATCAAGTATCTCAATCCTCATTGTCATTATGTCATCTTTAAGATAGAATCTTTTTTGAGGCACGCTCGATAACGTAGTCATGAAAAACCCAGCTTTTGAACCGTATCGGTTAAGAGTTTTGATTCTGTTCTTCGTAAATAGTCTTAGTTTGAAGAACCGTACTCGATTCATGAGAGAAGAGAGATAATAGGATAATATTATCATTATATTAGTATTAGAAGCTTCTTGAATGATATTATAAGGTTACCTGGTCAGTTTTAGTTAAAACCAAAAAATCGGTTTAACTGGGTTCACAGTTTACTGGTGCAGCTTAGCATTGGCACTCTCTGATGACTTTAGCAATGCTAAGGCCTCATTATACATGTTTTATTCTCACATTAAATATGTTACTAGTGTCTTTTATGCTAGTAGCTTAGAAAAGAATATTTAGAGATGTTTTTACGTGTGTTCCGGTACACCTAGTTTTAGTAGTTATACACCTTAGATATTTTAATATTATTTTAATCCACCTTCAAGATAACCAATCAAAACTCACCCTACACCCCCAAGACACTCCAAGGCTGTCTCCTTTCTTCATTTTGGCCGAAAATAACAAGAGAGAAAAGAGAGAAACTTTCATGAACACTTAATCTTCAAAGCTTGATTTCTTCTGAACTAAAACTCAAATCAAAATTCTGATTTCACCAAAATGATCCTTTCTTCTTCCTCTACATAACCCCATAATTACCTTCATAAAACACCTAGGGAGTGGTAAAAACATGATAGTGAGGCAAAGATAAAGGAAAGATAAGAAGTTAAAGAAAAGATAAAAAACAAAGAAAAGTCTGTAAAGTTTTAGTGACAAAAAAACAGACAGAGATTAGTGAACGAAATAGAGCAACATAGTTAGTCCTTGAGTTGCGACTAGGGTTAGGTATAATATGAAAAATTAAACTGTTTTAGTATAGACTTAATGAACCTATACTTGGGACAAGCTAACTATTCATACGAAATTTATATAAGCTTTAAATACATACGTTAAGCAGAGAAATCAAAGCAGAGTAAAGAAACACAGAAAACAGAGTAACCAGAGAAGAATAAAGGGATACAGAGAAAAGAGTAATCTAATAAAGAGAAATGGTTTGAGTTAAGATGTTGTAAAAGTAAAAGCTGTAGAGTTTGTATAGCATGATTGAACAGAGAAAGAAATAGGTACTGCATAAGAATGTGAAAGTGATGATGAATAATGAGAATGTTAATGAATAATGATAATGAGAATGATTATGTAAGAATCTACTGTAGAGAGGCAGTCAGATAGATGGTGGTACGACCACTGAGAATGCTTTCCTGGGATACCTTGCTATAATTCTTTGCTGTAAGACAGAGGTTGCTTACAGAGGTATCGAGATGAGTGTGCTCCTGTAAGACAGAAGTTTCTTACAGTGTCTTAGGAATCATGCTTAACTTGACTTGAGGGCCAAGAAATGTGAATTTACAGCAAGTCTAAGGTTAGAAATCACTTCCTAACATGCTGAGTGGGATTTGGTTAGCTGAGGGTTTTTGGATTTAAAGTTGTTCTTGATGTGATTTAGGAGGAAAAAGTGCTTAAGGATCACCTAAAAGTCTAACCGAATTAGGAGCAACAAAACCAGGTAGGGTTTGACGAATTTAATCTTGATTGATTGTGTTTGAGTTTTGTAATTATGATATGGTTTGTTTGTGCTTGAAATTGATTGTTTATATGAGTGATTCTTGTTGAAAATTTAGTGAAATTTTGATGAAATTTGATGAAATTCAAGCTATGAACTTGTGTTCTTGTGGCTGCTGGAAAACAAAACCCTAACCCTTAAATTGGGGTTCAATTTGTGTTAAAATCATGTAGAAAAGATAAGGTTTTATTGGCTTCTAATTTATTATAAATTATGGTAAAAATCGGTTGCTGAAAAGACTGAAAAATGGGTAAAAACAGAGAAAGAATCTGAAGAATTTACGAAGAACACGAAGAACACTTTGAGTGTGGTGAAGAACAATGAAGAACACCTTTTTGATTCATAAAAGGTCAAGGAAGTAATTAATTTGGTGTTTGGGGGTTATTTTGTAATTTCTGAATGTTAGGGTGGTTAAGGTAGAAATATTAAAAGTTACGGGTGGTAAAAAGTGAATTTTAAAGGTTAAAAGTAAAAGAAAAGTTAATTTTCGAAAATTAATGATAAAATAATAAATAATAATAAAATATTAAATAATATTATTTAATTAAAAATAATATTTTAATAAAAATAATAAAATAATGCAGAAAAGGCAGTTTTCTGTAAAAGGTTTAGAAAGACAACTTTAAGCGCAGAATCTCATAATTACCTTCATAAAACACCTAGGGAGTGGTAAGAACATATTAGTGAGGTAAAGATAAATAAAAGATAAAAAGTTAAAGAAAAGATAAACACCAAAGAAAAGTCTGTAAAGTTTTAATGACAGAAAAACAGACAAAGACTAGTGAACGAACTAGGGCAACTTAGTTAGTACTTGAGTTGCGACTAGGGTTAGGTATTATATGAAAAGTTAAATTGTTTCAGTATAGACTTAATGAACCTATACTTGGGACAGGCGAACTATTCATACCGAAATTTACATAAACTTTAAATACATACGTTAAGCAGAAAAATCAGAGTAGAGTAGAGAAACACAGAAAACAGAGTAACCAGAGTAAAGTAAAGAGATAAAGAGAAAAAGAGTAATATAGATACAGATGAAAAGAGTAATCAGAGAAGAGAAAAGAGATACAGAGAACAGAGTAATTAAAACAGAGTAAAGAGATACAGAGAAAATAGAAACCAGAACAGAGTAAAGAGATATAAAGAGAAGAGTAATATAATAAAGAGCTATATTTATATATATTAGTTGCTTGATGCAACCCAGAGCTATATTTATATATATATTAGTTGCTTGATGCAACCGTGAAAGTGATGATGAATAATGAGAATGTTAATGAATAATGATAATGAGAATGATTATGTAAGAATCTACTGTAGAGAGGCAGTCAGATAGATGGTGGTACGACCACTGAGAATGCTTTCCTGGGATACCTTGCTATAATTCTTTGCTGTAAGACAGAGGTTGCTTACAGAGGTATCGAGATGAGTGTGCTCCTGTAAGACAGAAGTTTCTTACAGTGAATGTGTTGTTGCTCCTGTAAGACAGAGGTTGCTTACAGTGAGTATGTTGTTGCTCCTGTAAGATAGAGGTTGCTTACAGTGAGTCTGTTGGGCGTATATCGGCTAATAAGTGCCGCCCTGGAAGACAAAGGTTGCTTGCAGTGGATACACTGCAAGACAAAGGTTGCCTGCAGTGGATATTGCTAACAGGAAAGCCTTATCCATACAGAGGTTGCTGGGTAACGTCGGGAGCGGGTATGTAACCGACAGATGAGCTCATTACCTGCACTAGGGCAAGACATGCATCATATTTGGTTGCGCATTTCCTCTGTTATGATTGTTGTTTGAATGTATGCCTTCTTTGTTTTCATTCTATTCTCTGTGTTGGTGTTTTGTTTTCTTGTATTCTTTTGTTTGTGTTTTACTTTTTGTTTTCTCTATTTTCTCTATTTATCTGTTTCTTCTGTCTACTGCTTCTCGATATTCTGCTATTTATCTGCTAAACAAAACAGGATATAATTATGTTACTCAAGTTGTCTTTTGGGGTTGTATATATATATATATATATACTCTGGCTGGCCTTTGCTTTATGGGTTGTGGTACATGAAACTGGCTTCGCAAAATTCGCACAGATAGACTGGCAAGTATATCCTGTTGTCCAAGTAATACCTCAGGTGGGTGAGAGTCGATCCCATGGAGATTGTTGGTTTGAGCAAGCACTGGTTACCTTGTAGATCTTAGTTAGGTGGATAGAAATTATAGTTTGTCATGAAAGACTCATAAAACAAAATAAATAAATAAAACATTACTAGATAGATAAGAAATCAAAGGTATGAGAACGGTTGAGGCATCAAAGATGCTTTGTCTTTTTGGATTAACTTTTCTTACTGTCTACTTCAATAACTTTCTGATTCCTTCAATGGCAGCTGTAAGTCATTAACTCATGTCCTCTCATCAAGTTAACCTCCTCTACTGCAGCAATCCACCACATTGAGATGACTCATGTCCTCTCATTAAGCCACCTCTAGGTTTTTTACTGTAGCAGAAGATGAAGCTCTAAGCAATCCACTCCCCTTTACGATCCTACTCAAGGCGCCACAGACAAGGCAGATCTTCCGGATCAGAAGGTGTTACTTCTCAAACTCTAGCCTTAACACCACAGAGACCTCAATTACCCATGGTCAACGTGATTTTATGCCACGTATCCAAAGTTGCCCAGGTACTCTATTTGAATCCGCAATGCAATCTCTAGCTTTGATTCAATGCTATCCGGGTCAGGACTCGCACGGAACCCATGTAGAACAAGGGTGATTGTCATGGATCACCTTCAATTCATGAGATGAAGAATGAGAATGCATAAGAGAATAGAATCAGACATATTGAACTAGAACGGTAATATTGTTAATCCATGAAACTCAACAGAGCTCCTAACCTTAACCTTAGGAGGATAGTGACTCATGCTGTTCAAAAATACAACGGAAAATGTAAAAGTGGGCAAGAGTCTCCTAACAAGGGTGAACTCTTGTATATATATACTAATCTGCTTACTAAGAATTAAAGAAATAAGATAAACTAGTCTAGTAGTGCGGAAATCCACTTCTGGAGACCACTTGATGAGTGTTTGGGTTGAGCTTGAGTGTTTCCCACGAGCTAATACTCCTTAGGGGTGTTGAACGCTGGCTTAGAACTCCCTTTTGGGCATTGGATGCCAGCTGCCCCCTTGTGGGCGCTAGATGCCAGGAATAGGGCTGGTGGCTGACGTTGAACGCCAGTTTTGGGCCTTTATTTGTAAAGCAAAGAATAGACTATTATATCTTTCTGGAAAGCCCTAGATGTTAGCTTTCAAAAGCCGTTGAGAGCGCGTAATTTGGATTTCTGTAGCTCTAGAAAAGCTCCTTCGAGTGCACGGAGGTCAGATCCTGACAGCATCTGCAGTCCTTTCTCTGTCTCTGAATCAGACTTTCTGGATTGTCGGTAAAAAATTTCTCAATGAAATATCATTGCAAGTATAGTTCTAAACCAACAAACAATCCTCAATCAAATTTTAATATGGTTATCACAAGTACAAACCCCAATAAAAATAGCTGAAGTATTTAAACCTCGGGTCGTCTCTCAAGGAATTGCAGGGAAGTGTTCTTGTTATTGGTTATGGATTGTATATTTTGGGGTTTTGAATAAGGGACATGAAAAATAAATTGCAAGGAAGTAAATAAAACTCAAATGATAAAAAGGTCTTGGCTAGGGTTGATGGTTAAGGATCTCTATCCTTGTTATTAACCACAACATGATAATTGCAAGGATCAATCCTATTAAGTAATCCTCTAACAAATGAAAGAAAGTCAAATGAGCTTTATCAATCCTAATCCATAAGTCCTAGCCGCTTCATTAATTAACTTAGTGGAAGCTAGAGTCAATGGATACCAATTATGAATTACTTGGACATTAGCAACTCTAGTTCACCTAAGTTATCATCCCATGCCAAGAATACAAAAATCTACTCTAACATCCTTCCAAGCATTTTGTCAAATACTTGGAAGGCATAAATGGGAAGCATGGTAAAATTGCAAGAAATGTAAATCTACAACTACCAATTGCAAGAAAATTAACAACAACAACTCAAATCAACAACAAAGGAACATGAAACAAAAATTGCATTAAAGGAAAATAAAAGGAACAAGAATACATCAACAACAAGGTAAACAAACACAAAGGGTAAAATACTAAACTACGAAAGTAAAGATGAATGAACAAGAATTTGTAAAGGAAAAGTAAATCAAGGTATGAATTAAACCTAGAGCTAAAGAAATCCTAATTTACATCTAACCTAATTCTAGAGAGAAGAGAGAGCTTCTCTCTCTAGAAACTAACTAAAGCTTGTTGAAAACTCAAACTAATTGCTCTTCTCCTTGACCCTTCTTGAATTCTGCATGAAGTAGCCTCAGAAATGAGTTGGATCTGGGCCTGGGAAGCTTAGAAATCACCCCCAGCAAATTGCCTTTAATGAGGTCTGACGTTAGGATTTTGCCAGTAAAGAATTTTATAAAACGAGTCGCGTTGTAGATACAGTCTCTAAACCAACAGAAATCCCTTCATACAAACATTTGGTTGTAACAAATAACAAACCCCTAAATAAATTGATAACCAAAGTATTCAAACCTCGGGTCGTCTTCTCAAGGAACTGCAGGGAAGTATGTTCTTATTATTGGTTATGGAGGTTGTAAATTGGGGTTTTGAGAATGAGGAGCGAATGGTTTAATTAGCAATTAAAGTAAATGAAGAACAAGTAATTTAAATGGCAAGTAAAATAAATAGATGACTGTATATAAACTTTTGGCAAGGTATGAGAAATTAGAGGTCCTATCCTAGCTATCCTTATCAATGATGACAAAAATTGAATCTTAATTCCACTTTGTTAACCTTTACTAAGGCAAAGGAAGGTCAAGGGATTAATTGGTTTGATCTTCGGATCCTATTTATTTCCTAAGAAAAGATTGGGATTATTGAAGTTCAATTTAATTAACAAAGATAACAATTATCAATCATGTTTGAGTTTGATAACTCCTGAGTTACTGATTTCTTAACCAAGACCAAAAAGGAGAAAAGTAAATCTACTGGAATAAAAATATCTTCAGATGGGAATAACAATAATGTAAATAAAATAAAGCAATAATAAACTGAAATACTTGAAATAACATTAATTCAAAAAGAGTAATCTGTAACATGGAAGAATTCATAAATTGAATTGCAAAAGTAAATAAAAGGGAATACTGAACCTGATAAAGAGATAATCCTGAAAGCGAATAAAATCCTAATTCTAAATCCTAATCCTAAAGAGGGGAGAATAGAGAGAGGAGAGAACCTCTCTCTAAAACTAAATCTAAATCATTAAAACTAACTAAAGTGGAGACTCTCCTTGAATGGATGCATTCCCCCACTTCATAACCTCTGGTCTATACCTCCTAGACTTGGATTTGGGCCAAAAAGGGCTTTAGAATTCGCTATGAGCATTTTCTGCAATTTCTGGTGCGTGGCCTCTGTCACGCGTCCGCGTGGGTCACACGGTCGCGTCATTCGGAGTTTTCTTTGTCACGCGGTCGCGTCAGTCATGCGACCGCGTCATATGGGTTTCGCTCGAGGCGTGCGGTCGCATCAGTCATGTGGCCGCGTCAATGCCTTTTCGCGCTGGCATGCGGCCGCGTCGCCCATGCGATCGCGTGGCTGCCAGTTTCTTCAAAAACTCTGTTTTGTACTTTCCTTCCATTTTTGTATGTTTCCTTTCAATCCTTTAAGTCATTCCTGCCTTAGAAGATCTGAAACTACTCAACACACTAATCACGACATCGAATGGAAATAAAGGTAATTAAAATAATTAATTTTAAAGCATAGGAAACATGTTTTTCACATACATCACATAATAAGGGAGGAAAAGTAAAACCATGCAATTAATATGAATAAGTGGGTGAAGGATTGAATAAATCACTCAAACTAAGCATAAAATATATCATAAAATATGGGTTTATCAACCTCCCCACACTTAAACAATAGCATGTCCTCATGCTAAGTCCAAGATAATCACTCTATTCTTCTTTTTATTCTTACTTTCTATAACTTTGTTCTTCATCTAACCAATCAACAATTATAGAATATAGACATACCAAAAATCATGAGGTCTTTAGGTAAGGGTGTAAAGGGGCCAAGGTAAAGGTAAGGGTATATGTATAAGGCTAAGTGAGCTAATAAGTGAATCCTTAATTTGTCTAAGATCTTTACCTATTTTCCTATATTTTCCCACTTTTGATGTTATATGCTCATGTTTCAATGTTTATTATTTTTTTTATCCCATGTGCATTGTTTTATTTAACATTTGGGGAATTCTTTTGTGTCCCCTTTATTCAACCACTGAAAAATAACACTTTTTTTTAGTGCACATGGTAATTCAATTATTTTGATTTCGCATGAGCATGCTTCCCAAAACTTTTATTTTGAATTATTTTATTCTTTTTAACTTTTCTACCTTTTGTTTTTATCATCCATGTTCCCAATAGGTTTCCTATACTTAAACAATTACACAATTTCTATCTTAAGCTAACCAAGGATTCAACTTGGGATTTTTATTTTGTTTTTCTGCTTAAGGCTAGTATTGTGGCTTATACAATAAGAGGGGATTTAAAGGCTCAAGGGGGGCTAACAAGGGTGATGTAAAGGGTAGGCTAATTTGGGATAAGTGAGCTAAAATTAAACAATGGCCTCAATCACTCTCTTGGTATGTATTTCTATTCTATAATCGGACATATAGATTAAAACAAAGTAAAGAACATCAGAAAAAAAAAGAAGGGCGAAACACACAGGAATAAAAATTATGGTTTGAATGAAACCATACAATTAAGCTCAAAACTCACAGGCTGTGTGTTCTCTAGCTCAAAAATCATTTATCAGTTATGTATGTCATGCAAGTAAAATTAAAAGTTCCCATTATTCTCAATGTAAAACTTAAGGTGGCTTTAAAGTTCTAGTGTTTCTCCTTGATGAAATGTTGTTAACTAACTAACATGTAATGCTATATATACAAGTTGTGTGGATTGTTTCTATTATGTTCAAGTCTCTAGTTTACTCCCTTTTTATATTTTTCAATTTAAACTAAGCTATCTTATGCTAAAAAGGGTAAACTATACTAATTAATCCACAATTTCTATAACTAATAAGTTAGAATTGCAACTAAACTAAATGGCTAAGATATGAACTAAAGTGCAAAATGCAGAAATAGAGTAAAAATACATAATAATAGCAGTATATAAGTACTAAGAAAAGAAAAATAAAAATAAAAACAAAAATACGGAAAAGTAGCAAAATAAAATAAAAAGAGTCTGTAGTGGTTCACCAAAAAAATGTACGCCAGAGATGGCGACCTCCCCACACTTAAAATGAAGCATCGTCCCTGATGCTCACTCAAGCAGGGTGTGAAGGGGTGTCATCACTGGAAGGGTGGGTAGCTGGGGTCTCTGTGATGGTGGTCAGAGGATCTGCCTGCTGCAGAGGAGGTGCTGACTGGATAGGGATCTCGGGGTCTATAGCCTGGATCTGAGGCGGAGCCTCCTGATATGATGCGGCCTGCCCTGTGCCTGCCTGAGCAGCCTCGCTCTGTGGATGGGTCTCTGCCTCGTGATCATCCGCCTCCTCCTCAGATGCCTCGGATGGTGTGTTAGGCTCGGAGGGGATGTTGATGAGCGGATAATTTATACGCTTTTTGACATTGTTTTTAGTATGTTTTTAGTAGGATCTAGTTACTTTTAGGGATGTTTTTAATAGATTTTGTGTTAAATTCACATTTCTGGACTTTACTATGAGTTTGTGTGTTTTTCTGTGATTTCAGGTATCTTCTGGCTGAAATTGAGGGACTTGAGCAGAAATCAGATTCAGAGGTTGAAAAAGGACTGCTGATGCTGTTGGATTCTGACCTCCCTGCACTCAAAGTGGATTTTCCGGAGCTACAGAACTCGAAATAGCGCGCTTCCAATTGCGTTGGAAAGTAGCCATCCAGGGCTTTCCAGAAATATATAATAGTTCATACTTTGGCCAAGAATTGACGACGTAAACTGGCGTTCAACGCCAGCCCTCTGCCCAAATCTGGCGTCCAGCGCCAGAAAAGGATCCAAAACCAGAGTTGAACGCCCAAAATGGCACAGAAACTGGCGTTCAACTCCACAAATGGCCTCTGCACGTGCAACACTCAGGCTCAGCGCAAACACACACCAAGTGGGCCCAGGAAGTGGATTTATGCATCAATTACTTACTCATGTAAACCCTAGTAACTAGTTTATTATAAATAGGACCTTTTACTATTGTATTAGGCATCTTTGGACGCCTGGTTCTTAGATCAGAGGGGCTGGCCACACGGCCATGCCTGGACCTTCACTTATGTATTTTTAACGGTAGAATGAAAAATATAAATAAAAATCCAAAAAAAAAAATTCCAAAAAAAAATTAGAAAATCATAAAAATCAAAAATATTTTCTGTTTCTTGTTTGAGTCTTGAGTCATATTATAAGTTTGGTGTCACATGCATATGCATCTAGCATTTTTTCGAAAATATCATGCATTCATAGTGTTCTTCATGATCTTCAAGTTGTTCTTGGTAAGTCTTCTTGTTTGATCTTGATGATTTTTTGTTTTGTGCCTTTTCATGTTTATCATATGCATTCTTGAATTCTTAATGTCTAAGCATTAAAGAATTCTAAGTTTGGTGTTCATCTTGATGTTCATCATGACATTCGAAGTGTTCTTGGTGTTCATCTTGACATTCATAGCATTCTGGCATGCATTCATTGTTTTGATCTAAAAAATTTCATGCATTGCATAATTTTCATGTTTTTCATAAAAAATTCAAAAATCAAAAAAATATCTTTCCCTTTTTCTCTCATCAAATTCGAAAATTTGAGTTGACTTTTTCAAAAATTTTTAAAATCAAATTGTTTCTCATGAGTCAAATCAAATTTTCAATTTGAAAATCTTATCTTTTTCAAAATCTTTTTCAAAAATCAAATCTTTTTCAAAATTCTTAGTTATTTTCGAAAATTCCAAAAATATTTTTCAAAAATCTTTTTCTTATTTTATATCACAATTTTCAAAAATAACAATAACAATCAATGTTTTGATTCAAAAATTTCAAGTTTGTTACTTACTTGTTAAGAAAGATTCAAACTTTAAGTTCTAGAATCATATCTTGTGATTTCTTGTAAATCAAGTCATTAATTGTGATTTTAAAAATCAAATCTTTTTCAAAACTAATTTCTATCATATCTTTTCAAAAATATCTTCTTATCTTATCTCTTTCAAAAATATCTTCTCAAAATATCTTTTCTAACTTCCTAACTTCTGATCTTTTCAAAATTTGTTTCAACTAACTAACTAACTTGTTGTTTGTTTCTTAACTTTTTCAAAACTACCTAACTAACTCTCCCTCTCTCAATTTTCGAAAATATCTTCCCTCTTTTTCAAAAATTTCTTTTTAATTAACTAATTATTTTTATTTTTTTTATTTTTTTTATTTTTTTATTTTTTTATTTTTTTTTGAATTCAAAAATTTTCGAAAAATACTAACTAATTTTCAAAAACCAATTTTCAAAAATCACTAACTTTTTTTCAAATAATTTTCGAAAATTATTCCTCCCCCATCTCATTCTATTTATTCATTCATATCCTAACATCTCATCTCACATTCCAATCATTCGTACAGTTGCATTTCTTCCCTTACATCACATTCTTTGTCTCCCCCTTCTCTTCCACTTAGAGAAGATCTAAAAGCAATGAAGGAGGAGCAGCAAAGACAAGGAAGAGACATAGAAGAGCTCAAGGACATCACTAAGGTGGACTCATTCCTTGTTCTTACTTTCTCTGTTTTTCGTTTTCTATGTTATGTGATTATCTATGTTTGTGTCTTTATTACATGATCATTAGTAGTTAGTAACTCTGTCTTAAAGTTATGAATGTCCTATGAATCCATCACCGCTCTTAAAATAAAAACTGTTTTAATTCAAAAGAACAAGAAGTACATGAGTTTCGAATTTATCCTTGAACTTAGCTTAATTATTTGCAGAAGCTCAAGAACTCATTGACGTGGTTGCTAATAACCAGTTCATGTACACTTCTGAAAGGAATCCTGTAATCAATGGGACGCCTATGAAGAAGGGAGTTCTTGAGGTTGATACTCTGAATGCCATATTGGCTCAGAACAAAATATTGACTCAGCAAGTCAATATGATCTCTCAGAGTCTGCATTGAATGCAAGCTGCATCCAACAGTACTCAAGAGGCATCTTCTGAAGAAGAAGCCTATGATCCTGAGAACCCTGCTACACTTGCTGGTTAGTTGAACGGAGTTGTGTCCACACATAGTAAAGAGCCATAATAATGATTCCATACAATAACAAAGAGTACTACATTAAAGTGATCACAATTTCGTCCACCAGATGTCGCCAGATCGTATCATCAGCTTCAGGTGCTCATAGCGTCGCTTGTTGTGACGCTCCATCTGGTCAAGCCGTCGAAACAGGCGGTGCACTAGATGATAGACGGGCTCTGGGGCTGGTGGAGGTGCAGTGGTGGTGGCAGGGGTAGCTGTAGAGGAAGAGGGGCCGGCAGATGGTGTGGCTGTCTCAGCAGTAACAGTGAGGAAAGGAGGTCTGTAGCCTAAAGCCAGAAAGTTCCTGCTGTGAGGGATAATCTTCTTGTATTCTGCAGTAGGTGGCTTCTCATCAGCATCCTCCCAAGGCACATCAGCTCGACGGCCTAGCTGTGTAATCAGATAAGGAAAGGGAAGAGTGCCTCGGACGTGGACCCTGGCCATATAGTACCGAATAAAGCGTGGCAAGTACAGGTCCTTACTCTCCATCACACACCATAGGAGGGTGATCATAGCGGCTGGTATCTCAGTCTCGTGAGTACTCGGCATAATGAAGTTGCTAAGTATCTGATGCCATAGCCGAGCCTCATCATTCAAGTAAATCCGCTTTATTCCCTTTGGCATGGTAGTGTTCTGACCCATAATCCAAGGAACGGTCAGGTCAAGGGCTATCCTGGCCTTGACTGCATCCCAATCAAACTTCATGAAGCGCATGTCCTCCTCAGCTTTTTGATAACCATCCAGCTGATCAGATTTAGGCAGAAGTTTCAAAACATCCTCTATGGCCTCTTCAGTGACCAGAATCTGCTTTCCTCTTAGGTTCACTGCATCTAGGGAATTCTTGAAGTAATTGCAGTAGAATTCCCTTACCCAAGATGCATTGACCTCAGTCAGGTTTCTCTCCAAAAAGAATCAGCCTCTTTGTTTGATCTGATCAGAGGTGTATTGTTGGAGTTCTTCTGGGATCTTCAGAGTTCTCTCCAGATACAGGTTCCTGGAGGTTGCAAACACCGGATACTTCAGCTCACAGTATTGGTTTGCAAACTTTACTGGATCATTAGCAGGGAGCAGCTGGTCAGCCTTTTCCTGCGGGGTAAAGTTTTTCTCCTGCCAGGAGTCATCGTGCATGATATCCAGGATGGACATGGCGGATTCTCCTCTTTTATGTTTGCCAGTAGTTGCCTTTGCTTTTCCCCTTCTCTGGGTGGCAGACATCCTGAAAAACAGAAAACCAGGATATAAAAAAAACAGGAAAACAAGTAGGCAAATAATCAAAAGAAACACAAAGTGGCAAAGGAGCAATAGGATAAGGAAAATGAGTTGAGTAAATGTGCATTAAGGATTGTATAGGAGTTAAAAGTCTGAAAAGAAGAATTCACAATCCAAGATGTACTAGAAGGCATGTTAATTAGGAAAAATTATCAGTATGCCATGGTTAGAAGGTTAAAGAGAAAGTGAAAAACCAAGAAGAGAGAGTATGAAAGGTTAGGTTAGTTAGAATTGAAAAAGAGTTAAAGAAGTTGAAATTAGTGAGTTAGTAAAAAGTGGGTTAATGTAAGTGGCATAATGATAAGTTTCTAAGTAACAAGCATTCACAATTAAAGGCTATAGGTAACTCATAACCAAATAAGGAAATTAGGTTGATGATGATTCAGATAGATATAGAAATAGCAAAAAATTGGAATCTAAGCATCAAAAATGCAATTTATGAACCAGGAAATCAAAAAGAATAGGAAAGCTTGCCCTGGCATTCATGAATTGGTTTGGTTAAATCTAAGGAAAGCACAATTGAAAATTTCAAAACCAAGACATGAGTGGAAATATTTTATAGAAATTTGGGCAGCATTCCGGCTAAAATTGGAGTGTCCCGGAAAATAAACAGCAACAGAATAGTTCATATGAATCAAAATTAAAGCTGCAATTAAATAGTATGAATAAGAAAGAGCATAGCAGCATGAACTTGAAGAGCAGCATATGAACATTACTAAACTTCACAGCAACAGCAGAATTGCAAATTGATAAAACAAGAAACACGAACAGTGCAATTAAACAGGCCTAAATCCACAAACAACATCCTAGGCTACCTAACAACCTAGAATCCACTACAACATGCATATCTAACTAGCCTAAATATGAACATAAATAGAAAAATATGAATTAACTACGAATGGATAGAAGGGTGGCGTTCGTCGGAACCTGGTAGGCGAATTAAGGAGAGTGGGGCAGAGAGGTGGCTGGGGATGGTGGGAGAGGTGTCTAGCGCGGCAGAGGAGGGTGGTGCGACGGCAGTTGCTGTTTGGAGGCAGGGGCTTCGGGAAGGGCAATGGGGGTAGGGGGAGAGAGAGAAGGAAGGGAAGGGGGGCTTGGGTGGCGGATGGGGGCGCGGGCGATCGCGTGGGGCACGCGGTCGCGTGGCTGGAGTGAAATGGGGGTCGACGCGATCGCGTTAGTGGCACGATCG
This sequence comes from Arachis ipaensis, assembly GCF_000816755.2. NCBI lineage: Eukaryota > Viridiplantae > Streptophyta > Magnoliopsida > Fabales > Fabaceae > Arachis > Arachis ipaensis. Next base: position 56,845,786 of record NC_029793.2, on the reverse strand, counting down.
CATGGAATAGCTAAAAGAATGAATGACGCGATCACCTGGGGCATGCGATCGCGTCACTGGAAATTGTGCTAAATGCACGAATCCAGCGTCGTTTCAGCGCAACTCTCTGTCTCCTTTTGGGGTGTTGTGCAATCCATGCGACGCGATCGCGTCGCTCACGCTGTCGCGTGGGATTGATGTTGTGCAAGTAACGCGATCGCGTGGGCATTTTATGCAAAATGTACAATGGCCGCATGATTCCAGCCTAACTTTCTGGACGTTGGATCTTTACGCCGATCTCCAGATCACGCGGCCGCGTGAATGACGCGGTTGCGTGGGAAGTGTTTTTCGCAACTTGACGCGATCGCATGAATGATGTGGTCGCGTCACCCTTTTTTTGTGTGTAAAATGCAGAATGCAATGCTAATATGAATGTTATGCATGATTCCAGGTTCAATGAAGTAAAAAAAAAATAAAACTCAAAAATAAACAAAACAGAATAAAATTAAAATTGAAAAAAAAAAGGAACGATCATACCATGGTGGGTTGTTTCCCACCTAGCACTTTTAGTTAAAGTCCTTAAGTTGGACATTGGATGAGCTTTCTGTTATGGCGGCTTATGCTTAAATTCATCTAGAAATCTCCACCAATGCTTGGAATGCCAATAGCCTCCGGGGTCCCAAACTATGCATGTGAAGCTTCTGAGCAGCTTCAAATAGATTCTCAGGCTCCTGGGGTGACGATTGTCAAGATAGATTCCAGGATCCCAAACTTTGTTTTTAAATCCACCTTCGTCTTGATCTATACTTTTCCATCTGGGCGGTTTAGAAATTAGATTCTCACCAGGATAACCAAACGTTTTCCGAGATCCATATTGATCATGATGCCAATCCGTGCACTTCGAGTTGAAGCGTGGAACCTTATTAAACCTTGTGCACCAGCTCTGAGTACGAGCCATTTCCCGCTTACTCTTAAAGCCGCAGGGAGCTCTAAGCTGGCCATTTGTTTCAAGCAAACCATATTCAAGTGGAAAAAACACAGTTAAAAGTTAAGGATTGTACCCACTTGAAACTTGTATTGGGTGGTAATGGCCTTGGGATAGGTGGTTCCAGTGGTTCTGTGAGTTCTACTCCCTTGTGCTCTTCTATGAATTTCTCCACTTCTTTGCAAGATTCTTCAAATGTATTGATGAGCGGATAATTTATACGCTTTTTGACACTGTTTTTAGTATGTTTTTAGTAGGATCTAGTTACTTTTAGGGATGTTTTTAATAGATTTTATGTTAAATTCACATTTCTGGACTTTACTATGAGTTTGTGTGTTTTTCTGTGATTTCAGGTATTTTCTGGCTGAAATTGAGGGACTTGAGAAGAAATCAGATTCAGAGGTTGAAAAAGGACTGCTGATGCTGTTGGATTCTGACCTCCCTGCACTCAAAGTGGATTTTCTGGAGCTACAGAACTCGAAATGGCGCGCTTCCAATTGCGTCGGAAAGTAGACATCCAGGGCTTTCCAGCAATATATAATAGTCCATACTTTGGCCAAGAATTGACGACGTAAACTGGCGTTCAACGCCAGCTTTCTGCCCAAATCTGGCATCCAGCGCCAGAAAAGGATCCAAAACCAGAGTTGAACGCCCAAACTGGCACAGAAACTGGCGTTCAACTCCACAAATGGCTTCTGCACGTGCTACACTTAAGCTCAGCCCAAACACACACCAAGTGGGCCCCGGAAGTGGATTTATACATCAATTACTTACTCATGTAAACCCTAGTGACTAGTTTATTATAAATAGGACTTTGTCTGTGGTATTCTGAGTAGGATAAAATGATTGAATGACTGTGACGAGCTTCAAACTCGCGATTGTTGGGCGTTAGTGACAGACGCAAAAGGAGGGTGAATCCTATTCCAGCATGATCGAGAACCGACAGATGAATAGCCGTGCCGTGACAGGGTGCGTGAGCATATGATTCACTGAGAGGAGGGGATGTAGCCACTGACAACGGTGATGCCCTTGCATACAGCCAGCCATGGAAAGGAGTAAGACTGATTGGATAAAGATAGCAGGAAAGCAGAGGTTCAGAGGAACGAACAACATCTCCATTCGCTTATCTGAAATTCCTGCCAATGAATCTACATAAGTATCTCTATCCTTACTTTATGTTTTATTTACATAATATATTGTAGCCCATATGAGTCAACTTAACTGAGATTTACAAGGTGACCATAGCTTGCTTCAAGCCAACAATCTCTGTGGGATCGACCCTTACTCACGTAAGGTTTATTACTTGGACGACCCAGTACACTTGCTGGTTAGTTGAACGGAGTTGTGTCCACACATAGTAAAGAGCCATAATAATGATTCCATACAATAACAAAGAGTACTACATTAATGTGATCACAATTTCGTCCACCAAGTTTTTGGCGCCGTTGCCGGGGATTGTTCGTGTATGGACAACTGACGGTTCATCTTGTTGCTCAGATTAGGTAATTTTCTTTTTGTTTTCTTTTCAAAAATTTTTCAAAAATATTTTCAAAATTTTCTCATCTGTTTTCGAAAAAAAAAAATAAATAAAAATGTTTTCAAAAATAAATTATTCTATGACTTCAGAATTTTTAAGAATGAATTCTAGTGTTTCATGAAGCATGTTGGAGCCTGGCTGGCTGTAAAGCCATGTCTCAATCCTTATACTCAAGAGAAGAGCTTCTATGTCTTTCTTAGCCAATTGGCTGTTGAATGCAAGGAATGTCAGGCGTGTCATGTCTGAGTTACATACTAAAGCTTGGCTGGCTATTAAGCCATGCCTGACCCTTTGATTGGAGCTTTAGAGCATAAGATTCCTGGAATTCATATTAAAAATTTTGAATCCTTATTTTTCTTTTTTCTAAATAATTTTCGAAAAATATAAGTTAAAAATCCAAAAAAATCATAAAATCATAAAAATAAAAAATATTTCATGTTTCTTGTTTGAGTCTTGAGTCATATCATAAGTTTGGTGTCACTTGCATATGCATCTTGCATTTTTTCGAAAATATCATGCATTCATAGTGTTCTTCATGATCTTCAAGTTGTTCTTGGTAAGTCTTCTTGTTTGATCTTGATGATTTTTTGTTTTGTGTCTTTTCATGTTTATCATATGCATTCTTGAATTCTTAGTGCGTAAGCATTAAAGAATTCTAAGTTTGGTGTCTTGCATGTTTTCTTTGCATTAAAAAAATTTTTCAAAAAAATGTTCTTGATGTTCATCATGTTCTTCATAGTGTTCTTGGTGTTCATCTTGACATTCATAGCATTCATGCATGCATTCATTGTTTTGATCTAAAAATTTCAAGCATTGCATCCTTTTAGTGTTTTGCTCTTGCATCATAAAAATTCAAAAATCAAAAAAAAAATATCTTTCCCTTTTTCTCTCCTCAAATTCGAAAATTTGGATTGACTTTTTCAAAAATTTTTAAAATCAAATTGTTTCTTATGAGTCAAATCAAATTTCCAATTTGAAAATCTTATCTTTTTCAAAAATCAAATCTTTTTCAAAATTCTTAGTTATTTTCGAAAATTCCAAAAATATTTTTCAAAAATCTTTTTCTTATTTTTGTATTAAATTTTCGAAAATAACATAAACAATTAATGTTTTGATTCAAAAATTTGAAGTTTGTTACTTGCTTGTTAAGAAAGATTCAAACTTTAAGTTCTAGAATCATATCTTGTGATTTCTTATGAATCAAGTCATTAATTGTGATTTTAAAAATCAAATCTTTTTCAAAAACTAATTTCTATCATATCTTTTTCAAAAAAAAAATATATCTTCTTATCTTATCTTTTTCAAAATTTGATTTCAAAATATCTTCTCTAACTTCCCAACTTCTTATCTTTTCATAATTTGTTTCAACTAACTAACTAACTTTTTGTTTGTTTCTTAACTTTTTCAAAACCTCCTAACTCTCTCTCTCTCTCTCATTTTCGAAAATATCTTCCTTCTTTTTCAAAAATATCTTTTCAAAATATCTTTTCTAACTTCCTAACTTCCTATCTTTTCAAAATATGTTTCAACTAACTAACTAACTTTTTGTTTGTTTCTTAACTTTTTCAAAACCACCTAACTAACTCTCTCTCTCTAATTTTCGAAAATATCCTCCCCTTTTTCAAAAATTTCTTTTTAATTAACTAATTATTTCTATTTTTTATTTTTAATTTCAAAAATTTCGAAAAAAAAAATTACTAACAACTTTCAAAAACCAATTTTCAAAAATCACTAACTCCTTTTCAAAAATAAATTTCGAAAATTCCTTCCTTCTCTCCCATCTCATTCTATTTATTCATTCATATCCTAACATCTCATCTCACATTCCAATCCTCACAGTTGTGTTTCTTCCTGTACATCACATCCTTTATCTCCCCCTCTTTTTCTACTTACAAAGGGATCCCTATACTGTGGTATAAAGGATCTCTATTATTATTATCATTTTTCTGGCCATTCTTCCTTGTCATATGAGCAGGAGCAAGGATAAGAACATTCTTGTGGAAGCAGATCCAGAACCTGAAAGGACTTTGAAGAGAAAATTAAGAGAAGCTAAAATACAACAATCCAGAGATAACCTTTCAGAATTTTTCAAACAGGCAGAGGAGATGGCAGGCGAAAATAATAATAATGGAAGGAGGATGCTTGGTGACTTTACTACACCTAATTCCAATTTACATGGAAGAAGCATCTCCATTCCTGCCATTGGAGCAAACAACTTTGAGCTGAAACCTCAATTAGTTTCTCTGATGCAGCAGAACTGCAAGTTTCATGGACTTCCATCTGAAGATCCTTTTCAGTTCTTAAATGAATTCTTGCAGATATGTGATACTGTAAAGACTAATGGAATAGATCCTGAAGTCTACAAGCTCATGCTTTTCCCTTTTGCTGTAAGAGACAGAGCTAGATTATGGTTGGATTCTCAACCCAAAGACAGCCTGAACTCTTGGGATAAGCTGGTCACGGCTTTCTTAGCCAAGTACTTTCCTCCTCAAAAGCTGAACAAGCTTAGAGCGGATGTTCAAACCTTCAGACAGAAAGAAGGTGAATCCCTCTATGAAGCTTAGAAAAGATACAAACAGCTGACCAAAAAGTGTCCTTCTGACATGCCTTCAGAATGGACCATCCTGGATATATTATATGATGGTTTATCTGAGCTATCAAAAATGTCACTGGACACTTCTGCAGATGGATCCATTCACCTAAAGAAAACGCCTGCAGAAGCTCAAGAACTCATTGACATGGTTGCTAATAACCAGTTCATGTACACTTCTGAAAGGAATCCTGTGAATAATGGGACGCCTATGAAGAAGGGAGTTCTTGAGGTTGATACTCTGAATGCCATATTGGCTCAGAATAAAATATTGACTCAGTAAGTCAATATGACCTCTCAGAGTCTGCATGGAATGCAAGCTGCATCCAACAGTACTCAAGAGGCATCTTCTGAAGAAGAAGCCTATGATCCTGAGAACCCTGCAATAGCAGAGGTGAATTACATGGGTGAACCATATGGAAACACCTAAACGTTAGTCCCCTAACTTGGAGGCTAACGTTGGCAAGAGAAACTTGAAACTCATCCCTGGGCCAGCCAACGTTTGCGCCAACGTTAGCCCTCTAACTTGGAGGCTAACGTTGGCGCCACTAGCACTAAGCAAGGCCAACGTTAGGGTCAAAGTTAGACCCCTAACGTTGGCACCAACGTCCACACCAGGAAATCATGCTTGCTGCCATGAAAAGTTAGGGGCAAAGTTAGACCCCTAACTTTGGCCCTAACGTTGGGACCAACTTTAGCCAACTTCAAAAATCGGTTCAATTGGTTCACTTCGGTTCTTCTTCAAACTTCAAGAGCAATCAACCAAGGCCTCTTTCAACCCAATTCCACCAAGAACAAAGGCCCAACTCAAGGCTTGAAGATCATTTTGGAAAGTTTATAAATAGGATAGAATTCAAGTTTTTAGGAGAGCTTTTCTTTTAGAATTTCCATAATAGTTTTCGGAGAGCTTTTGAACTTGAGTGAACNNNTCAATCCTAGCTCAAAACAAGATGATGCAGCAGCAAATTCAACAACAATTTGAGCAAATGGCCAAAAGGATTGATAATCTTCAAGTTGCAGCAGTCAACACTAGCCAACCATCAACCACATGGGAACAAAGTGAAGAAACTCAAGAAGAACAACAACAAGAGCAAGTTCAGTATATGCACAACCAGGGACCAAATGAAGTGTATGGTGATACATACAACCCATCCTGGAAAAACCACCCAAACCTCAGATGGGGAGATAACCATACCCAAAGCCACCAACCATGGCAGAGGAACTCAAACCAACACAACCCAAGAAGCAACCAAAATCACAACCATCAGCAGACTAACCAAAACCCCTACAGAAAACCTCAAAATAACTATCCCAACTCCAACTAATACCAATCTAACAACCAACTCACCAACCAAAATGCCTACCATCCACCACCCACATCTCATAACCCACCTCAAATATCACCTGAAGCCCAAAGAATCACTCACTTGGAGGCCATGATAGACAAAATATTGAAACACCAAGAAATGGTAGCCAAGAATCAGGAAGCCTCTATAAAGAGCCTAGAGAGACAGATGGGGCAACTCTCCAAGCAAGTATCTGTTGAGAGAACTTCAAACTCACTGCCCAGTGACACAATTCCAAATCCCAAGGAAGAATGCAAGGCAATCCAATTGAGGAGTGGGAGAACATTGACAAGCAACAATAACACTACAAGGAAGCAAGCAGAAAACATCAAAGAACCAACAGAGGATGAGAATCAAACAAAGGCAGATGAGGATAAGGAGCAAGAGGTGATGCCAAACAAAGACACTGAGAAACTCAAAGAAAAGAACAAAGAGCCACATAGCTCAAGAGATGTAGCTCAGGGGCAGCAGCAAATAGGAAAAAGCATCACACCTCCAATGCCTTACCCTCAGAGGTTCAACAAAGAGATTAAAGACAAGCATTTTCACAAATTCCTTGAGATTTTTAAGAAGCTGGAAATCAACATTCCCTTGGCTGAAGCACTTGAGCAAATGCCTCTATATTCCAAGTTTCTGAAGGATCTTATCAACAAGAAAAGAAGTTGGCTTGAAAGAGAAACCATATTACTCACCGAGGAATGCAGTGCTGTGATTCAACGGGGTATTCCACCGAAACTTAAGGATCCGGGAAGCTTTGTAGTCTCATGCACTATTGGCAAGATAATTCTCAACAAGGCTCTCTGTGACCTGGGTGCCAGCATCAATTTGATGCCTCTCTCAATAATGAGGAAACTTGCCATAGAAGAACTTAAACCCACCAGGATGTCACTAGTCATGGCTGACAGATCAATCAAGACACCTAATGGAATTGTGGAGAACCTGTTAGTAAAGGTTGGGGAATTTATTTTCCCAGCAGATTTTGTAATTTTGGACACTGAAGAAGAAGGAAACGACTCAATCATTCTGGGAAGGCCATTTCTACACACAGCAAGGGCCATCATTGATGTAGAAAAAGGAGAAATGACCTTCAGGGTCCATAATGAACAAATGATCATAAATGTGTTCAAATCAATGCAAAACGCTCCTGAGCAAGAGGAGTACGTGAGAGTGGATATGATAGACAGTTTGGTGGAAGAAACATTGGAAGAAAATTTTCAAGAGCAAGAAGGAAATCAAGGAGCAACAGAGGAACAAGTGGCTGAGACCTCTACTGAGCAAGATGAAAGGCAAGATAAGAAAGAAGATGTACGAAAACAAGAATTGAAACCTTTGCCCACCCATCTCAAATATGCATTCCTTGGCACATCGGAGAGCTTCCCAGTAATCATTAATTCATCCCTGACAAAGAAGGAAGAAGGAGAACTTCTTGATGTACTCAAAGCTCACAAAGATGCTTTAGGATGGACCATTGATGATCTGAAGGGAATCAGCCCTGCAGTATGTATGCATAAGATCCTCTTGGAAGATAACTCCAAACCAGTGGTTCAACCGCAACGAAGGCTAAATCCTACAATGAAGGAAGTTGTCCAGAAGGAAGTAATGAAGTTATGGAATGCAGGGATAATCTTCCCAATATCTGACAGCCCATGGGTAAGCCCGGTTCAAGTTGTACCAAAGAAGGGAGGGATGACAGTCATCACCAATGAGAAGAATGAGTTGATCCCTACTAGAACAGTGACTGGGTGGAGAATGTGCATAGACTATAGAAGATTGAATGATTCCACCAGGAAGGATCATTTCCCTCTCCCATTCATTGATCAGATGCTGGAAAGGTTAGCCGGCCATGCCTATTACTGTTTTTTGGACGGATATTCTGGGTATAATCAAATCGTGGTGGACCCCAAGGACCAAGAGAAAACTGCCTTCACATGTCCATTTGGAGTTTTTGCATATAGGAGGATGCCCTTTGGGCTATGCAACGCCCCTGCCACATTTCAAAGGTGTATGCTCTCCATTTTTTCTGACATGGTCGAAAAATTTTTAGAAGTCTTCATGGATGACTTCTCTGTTTTTGGTGATAATTTCAATGCTTGCCTAAACCATTTAACTCTTGTCTTAAAACGGTGCCAAGAAACTAATTTGGTTTTAAACTGGGAGAAATGCCATTTCATGGTACCCGAAGGTATTGTTCTAGGCCATAAAGTTTCAAGAAAAGGGATAGAGGTTGATAAGGCAAAGGTTGAGATTATAGAAAAACTCCCTCCACCAATTAATGTGAAATCTGTTAGAAGCTTCTTGGGGCATGCCGGATTTTACAGAAGGTTTATCAAGGATTTTTCAAAAATAGCCAAACCTTTAAGTAATCTGTTAATGCTTGATAACCCTTTTGTTTTTGATGAAAACTGCCAGCATGCATTTGAAACTTTAAAAAATAAACTCACAACAGCACCAATCATCACACCTCCAGATTGGGAATCACCTTTTGAACTCATGTGTGATGCAAGTGACATTGCAATTGGTGCTGTGCTTGGGCAAAAGAAGGGGAATTTGCATCATGTCATATATTATGCAAGTAAAGTGTTGAATGAGGCCCAAAGAAATTACACTACAACAGAAAAAGAGTTGCTAGCTGTAGTCTATGCATTTGATAAGTTTAGATCATATCTGATAGGATCGAAGGTTGTAGTTTACACTGATCATGCTGCACTTAAATATTTGATGTCAAAACAGGATGCTAAACCAAGACTCATCAGGTGGATACTGCTCCTACAAGAATTTGACATTGAAATAAGAGATAAGAAGGGCACTGAAAATCAGGTCGCTGATCATCTGTCAAGACTACCACATGAAACAAATCAAAAAGCATCCCAGCCCATAAATGAAAGCTTCCCAGATGAGCACCTTCTGCAGATCCATCAAGCACCTTGGTTTGCTGACATAGCAAATTACAAAGTGGGAAGGAAGATACCGCAAGAATTATCTAAGCAACAAGTGAAGAAGTTGATTAAAGAAGCAAGGAAATTTTCATGGGATGAACCCTTCTTATTCAAGAGATGCTCTGATGGAGTAATTAGGAGGTGTATTCCTGAAAGTGAAGTGAGGGACATCTTGTGGCATTGTCATGGTTCAGCTTATGGTGGACACTTTGGCCCAGAAGCAACCCAACCTGAGGTAGTTTTCCTTTCATAGTTATTTCAATAAATAGGTTAAATGAGTGGTATATATGGCAAGAGACTAAGTTTGGTGTTCACACACCAAAGTAAGTTCAAACGCCTACAAGAAAGTCTTGCACACTAACAAATCATCTAAGGGCTTGAGAAACAAGCAACTTCCATTAACACTGCAGAAATTCAATCACTCTTCTGGGAGGACTACTCACCATTAGCTGAGAGAAAGAAGAAGAAGCCACCAAGAGGTTGTATTGTCACTTAACTCCATCAGTATTGAATTGCTCTAAATTGGAAGTATGAATATGCCCATTTTAACAGTAACTGTTAGTGTAGTAATCTATGCATCATTTATGTTTTTGTTTTTTTTAATAAGTAGGATAGTTTATGTGTGTGCTTGTGTGTTTATCTTCACTTGACATGAAGTATGTATTGTCCCCTGCATCTTTAAATTCAATAAAAGAATAGTTTGAATGTGAAGTGAAATGGTCTCTGTTAGATAGAAGTGGAATAAAAGTAAGTGGTGGTATGTGTGTGATTGTATAATAGCTCACTTTTAGTGAATAAAGAGCTAGGATATCTCCTTCTAAGTAAAGAGTGGCCTACTGTCTA
>NC_029793.2:56804312-56835503 GCF_000816755.2 Arachis ipaensis | reverse complement strand
TTGCAAATCCACATCCCAATCCCCTTTACATTTCAAGCAATTTACATTTCTTGTCAATTAAGATTCCGGAATTTACATTTCTTGCACTTTAAGTTTCTGCCATTTAGTTTCTTGTTCTTTAAGTTTCAGCCATTTATTTCTTGTTCTCTTTCAGAGGAACGAACAGCATCTCCATTCGCTTATCTGAAATTCCTGCCATTGAATCTACATAAGTATCTCTATCCTTACTTTATGTTTTATTTACATAATATATTGTAGCCCATATGAGTCAACTTAACTGAGATTTACAAGGTGACCATAGCTTGCTTCAAGCCAACAATCTCTGTGGGATCGACCCTTACTCACGTAAGGTTTATTACTTGGACGACCCAGTACACTTGCTGGTTAGTTGAACGGAGTTGTGTCCACACATAGTAAAGAGCCATAATAATGATTCCATACAATAACAAAGAGTACTACATTAATGTGATCACAATTTCGTCCACCATGTATCCATGTCCTGATCAAAGCCATCTATGTCTTCCTCATCACTTAAGTCATAGACTGGAGGTTGAGAGAAATCTACCTCCGTATCACCTTCGTATTCACTTGGGGAAGATTCTTCGATCTCAGAGAATTCACTCGCGGATGTAAGTTCATTACGTGGGGGTTGGGCACTGTCCTCCTTAGCATCAATTGTAACGTCCTTGACAGAATTTTCCATAACTCTGGATTCCCATGGAAGTTCAGCGTCTCCTAAGTCTTCAACCAACTCTTTTCTTTAATAATGGCAGCTTCCTCTACTTGTTCCAGGACGAAGCCATGCTCTGTCTTGTCCACTAGAGTTTCTAGTATCTCCTTCATGCTACACTCTTCGTTAGACCACATGGGGCTGTGGGAGGTCCTTGAATGCTCGAACGTCTAGAAGATAATAGACTTACTGCTTGCTCCAGTTGATGAAGGGTTGTTTGAAGTTGATCTACTATTTCCTTGAGGCGAACCTCTGATTCTCAGGATCATAGATTTGGATATGGTACATGGGGGAGTGGTGATGTTTTGGATTAATTGGACTGGAATCGGGGTAAATGAGGATCATACAGTGGTGAATGGTGAAAAGGAGCTTGTGAGTGTGGTGGTTCGAAGTTATGTTGAGAGGATGGTCTATAAGCACATGGTGGGGATTGTGGGTAATTACAAGGTTGTCCACCATGTCTATTGGCTTGGTATGCATTGTAGAATGGTCTTTGTCCATGATATCTTGGAGGGTGTTGTTTCCTAAAGGATTGATCAGGTCCTCTTGGCTCCATCCATCTTTGATTGTTCTGACCTTGTTGCATGTTCCTGTTATAACTTTCATTCCTTTCAACAATATTAGAACCAAACTCAAAGCGAAAGGGGTGAGAATTCATAGTAGCTAATAGAAATAAAAAGGGGAAAATAAAGACAAATAAACAAGTAAAAGAAAAATATTTACAATAACTAATAATAAGGCACATGATTGTAATTCCCCGGCAACGGCGCCATTTTGATGTTAGGATTTTTGCCAATAGAGAATTTTATAAAAACAGTCGCGTTGTAGATACAGTCTCTAAACCAACAGAAATCCCTTCGTACAAATGTTTGGTTATCACAAATAACAAACCCCTAAATAAATTGATAACCGAAGTATTCAAACCTCGGGTCATCTTCTCAAGGAACTGCAGGGAAGTATGTTCTTATTATTGGTTATAGAGGTTGTAAATTGGGATTTTGAGAACGGGGAACGAATGGTTTAATTAGCAATTAAAGTAAATGAAGAACAAGTAATTTAAATGGCAAGTAAAATAAATAGATGACTGTAAATAAACTTTTGGCAAGGTATGAGAAATTAGAGGTCCTATCCTAGCTATCCTTATCAATGATGATGAAAATTGAATCTTAATTCCACTTTGTTAACCTTTACTAAGGCAAAGGAAGGTCAAGGGATTAATTGGTTTGATCTTCGGATCCTATTTATTTCCTAAGAAAAGATTGGGATTATTGAAGTTCAATTTAATTAACAAAGATAACAATTATCAATAATGTTTGAGTTTGATAACTCCTGAGTTACTGATTTCTTAACCAAGACCAAAAAGGAGAAAAGTAAATCTACTGGAATAAAAATGTCTTCAGATGGGAATAACAATAATGTAAATAAAATAAAGCAATAATAAACTGAAATACCTCAAATAACATTAATTCAAAAAGAGTAATCTGTAACATGGAAGAATTCATAAATTGAATTGCAAAAGTAGATAAAAGGGAATACTGAACCTGATAAAGAGATAATCCTGAAAGTGAATAAAATCCTAATTCTAAATCCTAATCCTAAAGAGGGGAGAAGAGAGAGAGGAGAGAACCTCTCTCTAAAACTAAATCTAAATCATTAAAACTAACTAAAGTGGAGATTCTCCTTGAATGGATGCATTCCTCCACTTCATAACCTCTGGTCTATGCCTTCTGGACTTGGATTTGGGCCAAAAAGGGCTTCAGAATTTGCTATGAGCGTTTTCTGCAATTTCTGGTGCGTGGTCTCTGTCACGCGTCCGCGTGGGTCACGCGGTCGCATCATTCGGAGTTTTCCTTGTCACGCGGTCGCGTCAGTCATGCGACCGTGTCATATGTGTTTCGCTCGAGGCGCGCGGTCACGTCAGTCATGCGGCTGCGTCAATGCCTTTTCGCGCTGGCATGCGGCCGCGTCGCCCATGCGATCGCGTGGCTGCCAGTTTCTTCAAAAAGTCTGTTTTGTGCTTTCCTTCCATTTTTGTATGTTTCCTTTCCATCCTTTAAGTCATTCATGCCTTAGAAGATCTGAAACTACTTAACACACTAATCACGGCATCGAATGGAAATAAAGGTAATTAAAATAATTAATTTTAAAGCATAGGAAACATGTTTTTCACATACATCACATAATAAGGGAGGGAAAGTAAAACCATGCAATTAATATGAATAAGTGGGTGAAGGATTGAATAAATCACTCAAACTAAGCATAAAATATATCATAAATTATGGGTTTATCAAGGTCACGTGCCGCTTTCCACGCATACACATCGGTCACGCGTACGCGTCATCTTGGAATTCTCCTTATCATGCGTACGCGTCATGTCACGCGTACGAGTTGTGGACAAATGACCTTCTCACGCGTGCGCGTCGACTTGAAATCTCCACAAGCTCATTTCTTCATGAATTCTCCACTTGCATACTTTTCTCTTCACTCTTTTGATCCATCCCTTGCCTCTTAAACCTGAAATCACTAAAAAACATATCATGCCGTCGAGTGGAATCAAGGTGAATTAAAATTAACCAGTTAAAGACCTAAAAAGCATGTTTTCACTCTTAAGCACAAATTAGGAGAAAGTCATGAAACCATGCCATTTCATTGAATAAATGTGAGAAAAGTTGATAAAATTCTCCAAATTAAGCACAGGATAAACCACAAAATTAGGGTTTATCAAACCTCCCCACACTTAAACCAAGCATGTCCTCATGCTAACCCAAGAAAGAAACAAAGGGTATTAGCATTTATTCAATGCAAACTATCTAGGTGCAACCTACCTACATGCAACTATCTAAATTAATGCAACTACTTGGTCAAAATAAATCAATTTCCAAGAAAGCATATATGCAAATAAGGGCTAAAGGTATTAACAACCTAGTCAAACCACAATTGAATTGAGTTATTAATAGATTTTACAAACTTGCAAGAAAAGTGATGATTCTAGGTGAAAACATGTTATTGAGCAATCGAACCCTCACCAGATGTGTATCCGCTCTACTCACTCAAGTGTATAGGGTTGATTCACTCAATTCTCCCCAAATCATGCTTTCCAAGATTTGTTTTTCATCTAACAATCACCAATGATTTTATGCATGCATACAAATATCATGAGGACTTATCCATAGGTTGTAATGGGGTTAGGGTCAAGGTAGGATTGTATTTGGTTAAGTAGACTAGAAATTCGAATCTTTGATTAACTTAAACTTCCCACCTAACCTATAAAACAACCTATACAATTCTAAACAAACCTAACTACCAATTCTTTTGATCACAACTCATATGTATTGATTATTATTGAGCTTCACTTTGGGGCATTTTGTCCCCTATNTATCATCATTTTTTTTCAAACTAAAATATATACAAGAGCATCAATACATATGGTTTATACATTCAACGCAAGAGTATGTACCGAATTCCCAATGTTCTCAATGAAAAACTCAAAATACACTTTTACCTCCACCAATGTTCCCAAGTTTTCCCACACTTAAATGATACACACACTCGCTAGCCTAAGCTAATAAAAGATCCAAACAAGGGACATTTATTATTTTTCGCTTTAAGGCTTGTAATATGCTAAAATTAAGAACAAATAGGATTTAAATAGGCTCAAAATTGGCTAACAATGGTTGATGAAAAGTAGGCTATTTGGGTAAGTGAGCTAATTGAAACAATGGCCTCAATCATATAAGTGCATTCATACACAAAATAATGGACATATAGAATCAAACAAATCACAGATTACAATCATAGAAAGAGAATAATACACACAAGAATGAAAATAAGTGGTTATTTGATGTAACCAAACAATTAAGCTCAAAACTCACATGCTTGTGTTCTTAGCTCAAAAATATGATCCACAATATATAGTTCAAGCAAGTTCTAACAAAAAATTTTTAGAACACACACTAGCATAAAAAGCTATGTCATAATTACACAAAAGAAGTATGCACTCCACTCAGCCTAGTGTGCTTGAAATAATTTAAACGACTTGTAGGTTAAGATATTAACAAGTAGTGAAGAGGCATGAAAGCAGTCAAGCAATTAATCAAGCAATTGTGAATTGGATAATGAATGGACATTGATTGATGTGTAAGTAGACTTTAATGAACCAAATGAAATATAGACTCACACATCAAATAATGACACATATTGAAGTTTATTTGCAACACCTAAGTGGTATAGAAGTGGAGCACATGGATGCTATGGAACTTAGAAAAAGAAGATAGAAGTGAAAAACAATCACATAGCAAGATGGTCCACAAAGCTTAGAAAGCTCGAATATATGTCACTAGGTAAGTTTTCGATCCAATTCCACAATTCTAAAATCTCAATGCATTAAATAGGTGATGTAAATAAGGGTCAATCATAAAGAAGCATCACCTAACAAAAAATGCATTGATAATATACTATTGCCTAATCATAATGAAATGCTTTAAATCACATGGTGGCCAAAACATGCAATTCAAAAGAATTAGAAAGCTTGAAGGCAATATCACATGTACTTGATATTTAAAAAATGTTAAGCATTAAGGACTCAAAACCAAGTAACAAGGTATAACCTCAATAAAGAAATCCAACAATGAATAATTTTATTATCAAGAAACAACAATTCAAATTAACAATCCAATACTTATCACTTAAAAAATTAAACAAAAATGAAATTAACTAAATAGCTAACTTACTAAACTAACTAATGGTTGATGGTGTATGGTAGTGTTGGATGATGGGTGAAGAGAGGAAGATTGATGGTTTAGAAGTTATAGTAAACTCTCGTTGCAAGTATAGTTACTAAACCAAGCAATCAACCTTTCTTACAAACGTTTTGGTTGTCACAAGTAACAAACCCCTTTAAAATTGATAACCGAGTATTTAAACCTCGGGTCGTCTTCTCAAGGAATTTTAGGGAAGTATGTTCTTATTATTGGTTATGAAGATTGTAAACTGGGGCATGTTGAGTTTGGGCAATGGGCACAGGTATATTCAAATGACAAATAAAATAAATAAATAACTGTAAAATAAACTTTTGGCAATGTATGAGAAATTAGAAGTCCAGGCTTAGTTATCCTTATCAATAACAATGAAAGTTGAATCTTAATTCCACTTAGTCAACCTTTACTAAAGTAAAGAAAAGTCAAGGGATTAATTAGTTTGATCTTCGAATCCTATTTATTTCCTAAGAAAGATTGGGATTATTGAAGCTCAATTCAATTAGCAAAGATAACAGTTATCAATTATGCTGTTGAGTTGGATAATTCCTGAGTTATTGATTTCTTTACCAAGACCAAAAGGGGAAAAGTAAATCTACTGGAATAAGAATACCTTCAGATGGGAAGTAATAATCATTTAAATAAAAGAGAGCAATAATAACTGAAATACCTCAAATAACATTAATTCAAGTAATCTGGAACAGTTCATAAACTAAATTGGGAAAATAAACAAAAATAAAGAACCTGGGATTGAGAGTTACTCCTAAAACTAAGAGAAGTCCTAAATCCTAATCCTAAGAGAGAGGAGAGAACCTCTCTCTCTAAAAACTACATCTAAAATATGAAAAGTGAATTATGAGAGCCTGTTTATGAATGGATGCAATCCCCCACTTTATAGCCTCTAATATGTGTTTTCTGGGCCGCGAATTGGGTCGAAAACAGCCCAGAAATTGCTGGAGAAGAATTCAAACACGCTAATTTCCGTCACTGCGACGCGGCCACATGGATCACGCGGTTGCGTCGCCTAGCGTCAGGGAAACTAAAGCATATTATATATCAAATTGAAGCCTCGGATGTTAGCTTTCCAACGCAACTGGAACCGCGTCATTTGGACCTCTGTAGCTAAAGTTATAGCTGTTTGAGTGCGAAGAGGTCAGGCTGGACAGCTTAGCAATTTCTCCAACTTCTTGTATTCCTTCCACTTTTGCTTCTTTTCCATCCTCCAAGCCATTCCTGCCTTATAATATCTGAAAACACTTAACACACATATCAAGGCATCTAATGGTAATAAGAGAGGATTAATAATAAGCAAATATAAGATCAAAGAAGCATGTTTTCAATCAAAACACATAATTAGGAAGGAAATATAAAACCATGCAAATAGTATGAATAAGTGGGTAAAGAGTTAATAAAAACCACTCAATTGAGTACAAGATATACCATAAAATAGTGGTTTATCAATGGGTAAGAGAAGGGAAGAAGAGAGGAGAAGAGAAGAAATGGAAAGAAGAGAAGAAAAGAAGGTGGATGAAACAGGGCATTCCATGCATATGCATGGAGTGACGCGTAAGCGTGGTGATGTGAAATGGGTGCGACGCGTACGCGTGGGTGGACTTTATGCTAGAGGCACAATTCCAGCCCAAAACTCGCGCAACTCTCTGGAATTTGTATGGGAGGTGAAAAAGTAGATGTCACGCATACGCGTGGGCGAGGCGTACGCATGGGTGGTTGAAAAACTTGGGGTCACGTGCACGCGTGGCATGGTGCTCTATTTTCAAAATTTTTCCAAGTTCTTGCACAAAACCAAGCATTCCTAACCTCCAAACAGCTACCAAAACACTATCAAACCTTATTTAACATATTAGACTACCAATTAAACCCAACTATCCAAACAAAACATGAAATTAAACTAATTTTACCAATATATACAAAAAGGAATAATGAAAAGATGTTACCATGGTGGGGTGTCTCCCACCTAGCACTTTTATTTATTGTCCTTAAGTTGGACATATGGTGAGCTCCTTGTCATGGTGGCTTGTGCTTTTATTCATCTTTGAACTTCCACTAATGCATGAATTTCCAATAAGCTCCTGATGTCAGGGCATCTTAGGCTAGTTTCACTAGCCTTTTTCTTTGTTTTTAATAGGTTTTATGGACTTTCTTAACTTATAAGTAAGCAATTGGGTTAGAAATTTATGTATGCCTAGATTCATTCAATCATGGCTAATTTGATGCAATTTCATGAGAATTATGCTATAATTACTTGTGTGCTAAGAATGATGAGAATTCTCATGACTTTAGCAAGGCTTTGATGCATGTATTGGTTGATGACAGGTGATGGAAAGAATGGGAGGAAGTTGAAGAAGGAGCATGGAAAGGATGAACAAGAAGCAACGTTGGTGGCCAAGTTGGACCACCAACGTTGCCTCAAATGTTGAGAAGGAGGCAGAGCAAGTTTCTGCATAATTTGCTGGTGCCCACATTGGAGGGAACGTTGTCAAGCCAATATTACCCCCAACGTTGTGATAAAATGTACTTTCTGAAGATTTGGAAAATCTGTAGCGACGTGCACGCGTAGCAGACATGTACGCGTGGATGGGTAATGTTGGACCAATAACGCTACCTCAAACATTGGTGGCCAACGTGCGTGATCTTGATTTCAAAATCCTGAATTTGAAAAAGCGCAAAGACGCGCACACGTCTATAGCATGTACGCGCGGGTTTAACTTTTGAGAATCCACGCGCACGCGTACATCACGCGCACGCGTGGATAGGCCAATGTTGGAAGGAATGTTGCCAGTCGACGCGCACGCGTAGCGTACGCGCACGTGTGGATACATATTATGATGCCAAGGGCGCGAACGCGCAATGCACGCATACGCATGGGTAGAAGAACATTGGCACTCCAACGTTGAGTCAAACGCCAATGACAACAAGCAGAACTGAATTTTCAAAGACGCGTTTGATTCAACATTGGCCCTCAAACGTGGACTCCAACGTGAGCATCAGAACTTTGCAATTCAAACAGATCTCTTCTCAACAGAAAGGGAAACCAATTGGAGAAACTTCAACCCAATTCAATCAAGGCCAAAAGCCCAATTCAGAGATTGAAAATCAATGGAAGAAAGTGTATAAATAGCTTAGAATTTAAGATAGTAAGGGGAATTTTTTAGCTGGGGAGAGAGATACTGACACGTTGCTAATATTAATTTTCTGCAATTCTTTCAATTCCATTTTACATTCTGAGAGCTATGAACAACTAAACCCCTTTCATTGGGTTAGGGTGCTCTGTGTAATTCAATGGATCAATATTAGTTTTCATTTTTCTTCTTTCTTTTCTCTTGATTTTGCTAGAAAGCTTTCGTTCTTCATCCTATTAGAAAGTTATCTTGGGAAAGAAGCTATTTATAATTGGATCTCCTTTGAACCTTGGAAGAGGAATGAGGAGATCATGCTATAATTGCTTTCTCACATTGGATTAGATTGGGGTTTGGATGGATATAGTGACATGTAATCCTACCAATACTTTGATCTATGAATTTGTGTGATAGAAACAGTGACTGATCTTCATCTCTTCCCATGAGCACTAAATCATGGAATTGGGTAATTGTTCATGCTTAGAGAGATTAGATTGCCAAAGAATTGGGATCTAATCACCTAAGATTGCCAAGGAGTTCAATGAATGCATTGATTGAGGAAGAGATGAAAATGAACTTGATCCGGAGAATTATCACATCTCCTGACCCTAATGAATCGCTTACTCTAATCTTACCCATTCTCATTACATTCTGCTCTATAATTTCATGCTTAATCGCCATTCCCATTTAATTTCATGCAATTTAAGCTTCTGTCATTTAATTTCTCGCACTTTAATTTTTGTCATTTAATTTCTTGCAGTTTAAGTTTCCCGCAAAATTTACATTCTGCAATCTCAACCCAATTTTGATTTCGCTCAGCTAGCACAATTCTCCAATTAACATTGATCAACCAACAAATCCCTGTTTTTACTTGACGATAATCCGATGCACTTGCCGGTAGGAAATTGTTGAGAGACAATTTTCGAGTGAATCAAGTTTATGGCGCCGTTGCCGGGGATTGATTTTGTATTGACAATTATGAAAATGGAGGAAAACTAGATTGAACACTTTTCTTTTCTTTTGTAATTAGTTTTTGTTTCAGTTTGTTACTCCTATTTTCTGCTATTTGAGTTGTTTTTCTTTATTCATCTACTTTTTAGCATACTAAGCACTAGCTGTTTGTAATATTGCCTCACTAAGAATCCGTCATTTATGACAATGAAGATTCAAATTTTTTTTTGTGATTATTGTTTAAAACAGAGCTTGCTACAAGAAATAAAAGAGCATCCGTCATATTTTGGTCAATCAAGTTTCAAGGGAAACTCTCCACCACCATAGAATAACTCACATTATTATGCTCATGGTGGGTGAGAGTATCAAGAACATGAGATGGGATACTTTTCGGAGCCACAAAATGGTCCATATTTTGGTGAAATTGATCACTACTCAAGTTGTGGCTGGGAAGATCAAAATCAAAGGGATTTCACTCATTCATACCCCATTCATCAAGAGTCATCACCTCTTAATTATCCAACCTCACCTCCTAATTTTACATGTCCAAATTCTTCACTATTTGAGTATGCCTTAGTACAAAATTCCTTTCCAGACCCATACAATTCATTCCACCATTCACAAAATTCATTCCACTACACACAAAATCCTTTTCACAGTCCACTAAATTCATTCCATTACCCACAAGGGTCAGACTATTCTCAGAACACACAACCACAAAATAACCAATTCCATTCACCATCCAACCACAATCAACCATCACAACCTACACAACCTCCTTTAAATAAACTTGCTGAGGCAGAACTCATCCTTGAAGAACTCAGAAGAAAGAGAGAAGAAGATCAACTTGCTAGGATAGAACTCCTCCTTGAAAAAATAATAAAGATAAAAGAAGAGGAGAAAATAGCAACAAGGGAGTATGAAGAAAAATTGAGACAAATAGCACAATCCTCTTCTGAAGAACAAGTCATTGAAAAGTTGAGATCATTTGAAGAGACCACTTTACTCTCTCCAGAAACTGAGGAATTCATTTAATGTTCCAGAGCATTGACAGAAAAACAAGCCATCACCTTCAGAAACCTGGAAGCAAATCTAAACCATATAGCAAAACACTTCAGAGTGATACTTAGCAAGAAAGATGATGACTAAATAGAGGTTACAGGGGAGGAATCAAAAGAACAAGAAAAAGAGGCACCCATACTAAGTGAGATTCATATGAAGAAGGAGGAGGTTTTGAGAATATATAAGCCCAGAGCTCCATACCCACAGAGGCTACTAGGGGTGCCAAAGAAACATGCAAACTCACTCCCGAAAGAGTCAATGCAACATCATTTAGAAGAAAGGGAGGAAGCCAATCAAGGGAGTCCACACTCCAATGAAACAGAGAGTTGCATAGAGGGTGAGTTCATTGAACCACCAATTCAAGAAGCTCTTAATGAAGAGGATGCTCCAACTATCCAACAATACCTAAGTCTTGAGATCAAAGATGTGAAGGCAGTAAATACAAGAACTAAAAGGAGGATTGTGACTGAGAAACAAAGGATCATATCCATGAAAAAGAGAAGGTCAAAGAACGATCAAACTACTGATCTAACAAGCAAGTTCACTGATGACTTGCATCATTTACCCTTTTTTCTTGACTAAAAGGACCATAAAAGAGCATAATCCCATTTAATCATTACAATTCATGAACTAATTGATGAATATTCTGGTAAATTGCTTTGAAATGGGTTTATACTGAATTTCAAGTGAAAAGAGCAACAAAAAGGGAAGAAAACAACAAAACAAAGCTGGGCATGTGAAACTGGCGTGCCACTTGGAGCAAACGCCATAAAAGTGTGTGGGCGTGGCACGCCAGGAGTTGGGCGTGGCACGCCAGTAAAGATTTCCAGATTAGCATGATTCAATCTTTTACATGGGCGTGCTAGGCCAGAAGCTGGGCGTGGAACGCCAGTATAGTTTTCCGGAGAGCAATGCTAAAGGCCATAAAAGGGGCGTGGCACGCCAAGCTGGGCGTGGCACGCCAAGACCATCACACATTATGGGTGTGCCACTTGAACCATTGGGCGTGGTATGCTAGTTCATCAATCCAGAAAGGACAACCACTTGTGCGAGCCACTTGGTATCGAAGGCGTGGCACGCCAGCTCCAAACCATCACTTGGGCATGCCACTTGAAGACCCAGGCGTGGCACGCCAAGCTTAAAGGAGCCACCTTAAGGTGGGTGTGCCACTTGAGCATCAAGGCGTGGCATATCAGTACAAATTTTCAGAGAAGAGGTTGAAGGTCCAAGCACTTAGGTGTGCCACTTAGTGTCGAAGGCGTGGCACACTAGCTCTCATCCTCACTTGGGCATGCCACTTGAAGACCCAGGCATGGCACGCCAACACTAGAGAAGGCCAAAGCAAAGCTGGGCGTGCCATTTGGTGTCGAAGATGTGGCACGCTAGCTCTCATCCTCACTTGGTATTGCCACTTGAGGACCCAGGCGTGGCACGCTAACACTAGAGAAGGCCAAAAGCAAAGTTGGGCATGCCACTTGGTGTCGAAGGAGTGGCACACCAGCTCTCATCCTCACTTTGGTGTGCCACTTGAAGACCTAGGCGTGGCATGCCAACACTAGAGAAGGCCAAGCAAAGCTGGGCGTGCCACCTGAGGTCGAAGGCATGGCACGCCAACCCTCATTGTTCACCTGGGCATGCCACTTGAATGCTGGGCGTGGCGCACCAGTTCTATATTCCAGAGAAGAGAGTGAAGTACATACAAGGAGTGTGGCATGTCAGACCCTGGGCGTGCCATGCTAGTTCAACTTTCCAGAGAGGAGAAGAAGGAAAAGGCCTGGGTGTGCCACTTTGGCTCGAAGGCATGTCACGCTAGGCCAACCAAAGCTTAAGAAGACCCTGGGCGTGCCACCTGGGCTCGAACGCGTGGCACACCAGGGACACCAACACATGCGGTGTGCCATTTGAAGAGCTGGGTGTGGCGCGCCAAGCCAAATTGCAAGCTGGGTGTGGCACGCCAGTTAAACGCTTGTCACACGCCAAGCTGGAAGGTCACGTTTATTGAGTTTTCCTTTACCTCGAAATTGTAATTTTCTTTTCTCTTTTGTATTTTCTTTATTCTAGTGCTAGGAGTAGTATAAATAACCCCTGAAAGTACTGAGAAGGGGTGGTTGGGTAGTAGTTTTGTTGAAGTATAGTTAGATTTACTTTTCACATCATCTCTTCCATCTTTTGTACTTTTCTCTAAGCTTTGAGTAGCTAAATTCCCTCTCATTGAGAGAGGGAGCTCTGTTGTACTTGATGGATTAATGATAGTGAATTTCTTCTTTTCTTCATCTTCTCTTTGATTTGCTAGAAGGAATTTTGTTTTAATGCTAGTGTTCAATCATCTTAGGAAAGAGGTTGAATGCAAAATGGGTTTCATGGGAACCTTGCAAAAGGAAACATGAAATCATTCTTGAAGTCCCTTTTCACATTTGAGTAGATCTAGGTTTTGGTGATTGGATATGGTGACATATAATCCACCCTCTATTCTGGATCTACAAGGATGTGTGGTATAATCAGGGATCAAGCATATCTCTCTTCATGAGCAATTAGACCAAGGAATTGGCTGATTATCAAGATTTAAGAGACTGAGTCACCAAGGGATTGGGGCTCAAGCAATCATGATTGCCAAGAGGTCAATGAGTTATATGATTAAAGATGAGATGAGCTGGATTTAATCCAAAGAGAACTACATCTCCTGATCTTTATGAATTCCCCATATTCTTATCTTCCACATTTTTTATAGCTTTCTTTATATTCTGTCAATCTCCATTCCCATTTATGATTATGTCATTTATGTTTCTGCACTTTACATTATTGCCATTTCCTTTTCTGCACTTTATTGCTTCTCTTTACTTTTGAGTCATTTACATTCCTGCTCATTTACAATTCTGCAATCACACTCTATATTGCTCAGCTTGACTAATTCACCCATTGATTAAAATTGCTCAACTCTACTGTGGGTAATTACTTGACAATAATTTTGGTGCACTTGCCAAAAGAACGTATTCATCATTTTTATATGGGGAGTGAATTCCGGTCATCAAGTTTTATGGCGCCATTGCCGGGGATTGGTTTAAATTTGACAATAACTAAATTGATGGGGAGCTAGATTAAGCATTTTAATTACCTTGCTATTTCTTTTTCATTTCTTTAATTTTTTTCTTTTTTCTTTTATTTTGTTTCTACTTTGGTCATTTTAGTTATTCATTGTTCATATTTCCATTCTTTTACTGCTCTATTAACTGTTTGATTAATTGCATCATCCAGCTAACCACTAATTTTAACAAGAGTGCCTCCTTCACTCGTTCTCTACTTGCTGTTGTTGAATGTATGATAGGTAGAAGGGGAGAAACTTCATCCTCCTTCGATAGTGAACCTGAGAGGACCTTCCTTAGATTAAGGAGGGAAGCAAGAGGCAAAGGCATAGTTAGAGAGGAAGTATTAGAGGAAGATCTGAGAACTACTATGTAGGAAGAGGTGCATAACCATGTTAGAGAAGATGTTGGTAATCATGTTGGGCAAGAAAGGAGAGTCTTAGGCTCCTACACCAACCCAAATCCAAGAAACTGTGGTAGTAGCATCTTGAAGCCAACATTTCATGCTAACAATTTTGAGTTGAAACCTTAACTCATCACACTTGTCCAGAATAATTGTTCATACGGTGGGGGTGCCCAAGAGGACCCAAACCAACATCTCACTACATTTTTGAGGATTTGCGACACTGTAAAGTCAAATGGTGTACACCCTGACACTGCAAAGTGGCTGGAAGCATTTTCCAAGGAAAGCTTGACCACTTGGGATGATGTTGTGAACAAGTTTCTAGCAAGATTCTAGCTTCTACAGAGAGTCAATAGACTAAGAGCTGAGGTGCAAACCTTCAGACAGTAAGATGGTGAAACCATGTATGAGGCCTAGGAGAGGTTCAAAGATTTGACAAGGAAATGCCCACCGGATATGTTCAATGAGTGGGTGCAATTGCACATCTTCTATGAGGGACTGCTATATGAGTCAAAGCAAGCAGTAGATCATTCTTCAGAGGGCTCACTCAACAAGAAAACCATTGAAGAAGCCATAGATGTCATAGAGACTGTAGTTGAGAATGAGTACTTCTATGCTTCAGATAAAACTCAAAAGAGAGGAGTAATGGAGCTCAATTCTATGGATGCTTTGTTAGCCCAAAATAAGGTGATCACTGCACAACTAGCAACCTTAACCAAGAAGGTGGAGAAGAATCAAGTCTCAGCTATTCAAGCCCAAGTCCCTCCACAAGAAGGAGATGCACCAGAAGTTGAATGTGAATGGGAGCAAGCTAACTATGTGAACAACCCATCTATACCACCATATGATCCAAACTCCAAGACATACAACTCAGGTTGGAAGAACCACCCAAATTTTGGGTGGGGAAACCAACAAAGCCACAATCAAGACCACAAACCATACTAACCCAACCAATACAACAACCACAACCCCAACCATCAATAAAGCAACAACAGATCCTACCACAACTCACACAATACACCATACCACAACTCACACAACTCACACAACCAACAACTACACAACAGCCACCACCAAGATACATCATCCTCAACTATGGAACCATGTGAAACCAACATCAATTTTTCAAAATTGGAGGCTGCCATAGCATAATTGTCAGCCTAACTGACAGGAACCATTTCCACTATCCTGGAGAGACAAATACAAGCTGAAAGAAAGATAGATGCAAACCAAGAGGAGTTCAGATCCAACATAAGAAATCAAGGGGCAGCAATTTCGAAATTGGAAGCACAAGTGGGGAGCTTGTCTAAACAAATACCAATGTCTACACCTAGATTTTCCAGTGATACCATGGCCAACCCAAGAAGGAAATGTAAGGTCATCACAGTAAGAAGTAGAAGGATTGTAGAAGAAGCACCCCCAAGCCAGAGCAACCAAGACGAAGTAGCTACAAAGGAACCTGAAACCAAGAAAGAAGAAGAGACCCTTGCACCATCCTCACCAAAGCAAGTTCTAAAACTCTATGTGCCACAAGCACTCTACCCACAAAGGCTGAGGAAGGATGGGAAAGACAACCAGTTCTCTAGATTCTTAGAAATCTTCAAGAAGCTCCAGATCAACATACCTTTTGCTGAGGCACTAGAGCAAATGCTACTTTATGCTAAATTTTTAAAGGAGCTCATGACAAGGAAGAGGAACTGGGGTGAAAAAGAAACCATAGTGTTGACTGAGGAGTGCAGTGCCACCATACAAAAGAAACTTCTTCAAAAGATGAAAGACCCTGGGAGCTTCCCAATTCCCTGCATCATAGGTGATATCAACATTGAGAAAGCATTGTGCAATCTGGGGGCTAGCATCAACCTCATGTCCTTGGCAATGATGAAAAGGATGAGGATTGAGGAAGCCAAACCAACAAGAATAGCACTCCAGTTGGTTGACAGAACATTTAAGTTTCCTCATGGGGTAGTGGACGATTTGTTGGTGAAACTGGGAGAGTTCATCTTCCAGCTGATTTTGTTGTTCTTGACATGGAGGAAGAAGCCAACACATCAATCATCCTAGGAAGGCCATTCCTAGTTACTGCTGGAGCCATTATCGATGTTCAAAAAGGGGAGCTAGTCTTGAGATTGCATGAGGAGAGGATAGTCTTCAATGTCTTCAAGGCCATGAGTTACCCCAAGGAATCCATTGGAGAATGCATGATGGTGGACACAATTGAAGATCTTGTTCAAAGAGTCCTAGAGGAAGAACAATGTGAAGTAATCACAAAGCAAGATCAACAAGCTCCATGTGGTGAACTACCACTAGAGACTATGGAAAGACCAATTATGCTGGACAAGACAAGTAACATGGAAGTGGAGACACCAAAATTGGAACTAAAGGCCCTGCCTCCAAGCTTGAAATATGCTTACTTGGGTGATAACAACACATACCCAATGATCATCAATTCAAGTTTGAATGAACAACAAGAAGAGGAGCTAATCCAAGTACTAAAACAACACAAGGTTGCTATAGGGTGGACACTTGCAGACTTAAAGGGGATCAGCCCTTCAATGTGCATGCACAAAATCTTACTTGAAAAAGGTGCAAAGCCCTCAAGACAGCAACAGAGAAGGCTAAACCCAACAATGAATGAAGTAGTACAAAAAGAGGTGCTAAAGTTGTGGCAAGCAGGGGTCATTTACCCCATCTCAGATAGCCCTTGGGTAAGCCTTGTGCAAGTAGTCCCCAAGAAAGGAGGGATCACTGTTGTACCAAATAAGAAGAATGAGATGCCACAGAGGTTTATAATGGAATAAAATTGTTTGACGTGTGGGGAATTAATTTTATGGGACCATTCCCATCTTCCTACTCAAACAATTATATATTGATGGCTGTAGATTATGTGTCAAAGTGGGTAGAAGCTATAGCCACAGCAACAAATGACAACAAGGTTATGATAAGCTTCTTGAGAAGAAATATCTTCAGCCGATTTGGAGTTCCTAGAGCCCTTATTAGTGATGGAGGGACACACTTCAACAACAAGTAACTTGAGACACTCCTACTCAAGTATGGAGTCAAGCACAAAGTGGCAACCCCATACAATTCATAGACCAACGGGCAAGCTGAGATATCAAACAGAGAACTCAAGAGAATCCTTGAAAGGACAGTTGGAAATTCAAGAAAGGAGTGGTCCAAAAAGCTGGATGATGCATTATGGGCCTATAGGATAGCCTTCAAGACACCTATTGGGATGTCTCCATTCCAACTGGTGTTTGGAAAGGCTTGTCACATACCAGTGGAGCTTGAACATAGAGCATTTTGGGCTCTAAAAATGTTGGACTTTAATGATCAAGCTGCTGGAGAAAGAAGGCTAATGCAACTCAATGAGATGGAAGAATTCATAAATCAGGCATATGAGAATGCCAAGATTTACAAGGAGAACACAAAGAGGTGGCATGATCAAAAGATAGCAAGGAGAGAGTTCACAGAAGGTCAGAAAGTGCTGCTGTACAATTCAAGACTCAAGTTCTTCCCGGGGAAGCTTAAGTCTTGATGATCAGGACCCTTTACCATCCTTAAAGTATCCCCTATGGTCATGTAGAGCTCATGGAGGACAAAACACAGAGAACTTTCACTATGAATGGCCATAGACTCAAGCATTACTTGGGCGACTCACTGGATGAGCAGAGAGTGAGCTACAACCTTAACTAAAGAAGGAAGAACGTCAAGCTAGTGATGATAAAGAAGCGGGTTGGGAGGCACCCCAACACTTATATCCTTTTGATTTATTACTTTTTAGAAGTAGCTTAAAATTGTTAATTTAGAGAGTTCAAGATCCAGTTTAATACTTTTGTTTCCTTGCTTTCTAGAAGTAATTGTAAGTGGTAGGTTAGGTAGTTTAAATATCAATTTTAAGTGTTTGGTAGTTAGAGAATCTTCAATTTGTTTTCTTTTTCTGAAAGTGCAATTTGATGAACACACTTACTGATGATGAGTAATTGGGCTGAGAACTAGCTAAAAAGCTAAGTTTGGTGTGGCCACTAACCCACTTAATCTAGGCCTACAACCATTTGAATGAATTAATTTTGAGAAGTAATCCCAGAGATTAAGTTTGGTGTGGCCATCACCATATGAAGATCACCTAGCAAGCCCAATACCATTCAAGTTTGAAAGCACTTAATAAATTAGTGGGTGCATAAAAGTTGGTTTTAAGGTGTTCAGAAGGAATTAGAAAGAAAGGGATGTGAAAGGATTGAAATTATTTCACGCTTATGAACACCTTAAAATCTAATGATGAACCCAATTTATTAGATGCAATGAGATTAAGTTTGGTGTCCCAAGGGACACTCATTAGTTGCAATTTAAATGACTCATAATATAGGGAATGTGACGGATTCTTTTGTCATTACTGATAGGGTTTTCGGTTTTCATTTTTTAGGAGAAAGGATGGGGCCCACATGATTGATAGCTCATTAAGCAAGGAGTCAAAGTGTACTTGCACTTTGAAACTCAATACATGCAGGAAGCCAAAAGGGATAAGGATTGGCACCTCTTCCCATGCTAGGCGCCACTTTCCAAGTGGAAAAACATTGAATTGCTTTTACTTCCCACTTTCCACCCCACATACTACACTTTTCACCCCTATAAAAGCCACTCATTTTTCCCACCACTCTCCACACTTCAAAACCCAAACCCCACCGCAACAGAACCTCCTCACTCTCTCTCTTCTTTCTTTTCTTTCTCTTTACTATCTTCTGTTTTCTTTTCTTGATTGGGATAATCAAGTCCTAAGTTTGGTGTTGTAGCAAAACCCTATTTTGCTTACTCTCTTTCAATTTTCTTCAACCTTTCAAACCTCTTCTATCACCCCAATGGCACCACTAAGAGCCTCAGCATCAAAGAAAAGAAAGACCAAGGAACCAACCTCAGGATCCTCAAGTCACAATGAATACAAGTTTCTCTCATCATTCAACCAAAACCAATTTTATGGTTGGGTGAGTGAGAGGCAAATCATTCCAGAGGTTGGCTTCCAACTTGGGAGGAATGAGCATCCTAAAATCATCAGGGAAATCAACAGCAGGGAATGGGCATTCTTGTGCAACCAACCAAGGAAGGTGGTGGAGAGCTTAGTTAGAAAATTTTATGCCAATGCAGTGCCTCAGCCCGGGCAACCCTATGGCTATCTTAGCTATATGAGAGGGAAGGCCATTGACTACAGCCCCTCCAACATAGATAGGATATTGATGGTGAAGCAAACAAGTGCCACCCGAAGTTATAAAGAGAGGATGAAGCAACAAGACCCAGGGTTTGATGAAATCCTAAATGAAATTTGCGTGCTGAATATGCAGTTGATAAATGACAAGGATAGAAGACCCAATCAGCTGAGGAGAAGAGATTTGAGCCCCCAGACCAGAGGGTGGCTGGACTTTGTGAGAAGGTCTCTCAATCCCACATCCAACATTTCCGAGGTGACATTAGAGGGGGCTGTGCTCATATACAGCATCATGAAGGGAGAAAACGTGAATGTTGGGGAGATGATTGCCAGCAACATTAATAGGGTGCTGAAAAGCACCAAGGATAGCACAAGGTTGGCATTCCCCAGCATCATCCAAAGGCTATGTGATGAAGCAGGGGTTGAGAAGATCATTGATGAGGTGCTAGTGGATCAAGAGAAGCCCATAACTACCAAGAAGATAGCCAAAGTGGTAGCTGTTAACCCACTTCAGAGGGCTAGGGAACACAGAGCTCATGCTCATATACCACAAGAACAATCACAACAAGAAGAAGGGGCTAAAGATCAACCACACTACCTGGCACTTCAACCACCACCATACCATCAATACCAACAATTTCCTGAAGGTTTCAATTGGGAGCAATTGCAAGGAGACATATACCAAATGAGAGGAGATATACACCACCTGAGAGAGGATGTCAACCAACTCAAAGAACAACAAAAACAATGGGACCAAGTGAATGAGAACATACAACAACTCCAAGGGAGTATGGAGCACATGAGGAAGGAGCAGCAAGATCAGTTTGACTGGGGAGAGATGCAAGGTGCACTCAACAAAATAGTGGAGCAAAACAGATGGCAACAGAGGAACCTTGCTGAGTTTAGGCATCTTTATGATGCTAGAACCATTTCAAGGAGGCAATATGATATCAACACACAAGAAGCTAAATCACTTGTGTAATGCTGTGGCAGCCTTGAACCTCGGATACCCAACATCCATGCAAGGAATGGAGGAGTTAAGTGCGAGACAAGAGGAAATTCTGGCTAAGCATAAGGAGGATGAAAGAAATTACATGAGAAGTCTAGGATTTTGGAAGCCCAAGGACACAAAGGCACAAGAGGGATCCTGATAAACCCTATTTGTAGGGTTTATCTTGTGCTTGATTTAGGGGATTTTACAAGCTTTTACACACATTTATTCAATGAAACAGCTTGGTTTCATGATTGTCTCCTAATTTGCACTTTAGTGTGAAAAGATGCTTTCTACGTCTTTAATTAGCTAAATTCAATTCATCTTTGATTCCACTAGATGCCTTGATTTGTTTGTTAAATGATTTTAGGTTGAAAAGGCTATGAAGGATCAAAGGAGTGAAGAGGAAAGAATGCAAAATGGAGAACACATGGAAAAAAGCAAAAGAATTGGATATGTCCATGATGCACGGAAACTTGTCTCTCAACAATTTCCCTCGGCAAGTATACCGAATTGTCGTCAAGTAAAAACTCACAATAGAGTGAGGTCGAATCCCACAGGGATTGATTGGTCAATCAACTTTAATTAGAGGAATGTTCTAGTTCAGCTAAGCAGAATTTGATGTGAGAGTTGCAGGAAATTAAATGGAGGAAAGTAAATAGTAGAAAATGTAAATGCCGGGAATAAAGAGCTGAATATAAATGACAGAAAGTAAATTGTAGAATCTTAAATGGGGAATGGGGAATTTAGCATGAAAGTAAATTGCAGAAGTTAAAGAGAATGGGTAAGATCAGAAATGGGGAGTTCATTGGGCTCAGGAGATGTTGTATTCTCCGGATCAAGTTCATCTTCATCTCTTCCTCAATCAATGCATTCATTGATCTCCTTGGCAATCTTAAGTGATTGAATTCCAATTCCTTGGTAATTCAATCTCTCAATTCTTGATCAATAGCCAATTCCTTGGTCTAGTTGCTCATGAGAAGAGATGAAGTGTGGTCACTGATTATACCACATGTATTTCCAAATCAAAATGTTGGTAGGATTATATGTCACTATATCCATCCAGATCCCAATTTGGTCTAACATGAGAAAGCATTTCTAGCATGATCTCTTCATTCCTCTTCCAAGGTTCCAAAGAGATCCAAGTATGAATAGCTTCTTTTCAAAGATAACTACCCAATTGGATGAAGATTGAAAGCTTTCTAGTAAAATCAAGAGAAAAAAAAGAGGAAGGATAATGAAAACTATTATTGATCCATCAAATTACAACAGAGCTCCCTAACCCAATGAAAAGGGTTTAGTTGTTCATAGCTCTAGGAATAGAAAATAAAGTTGGAGAATGCATTCTGAAAGTAAAACTAGAAGTTGCAGAGAAAGTAAAATTTTACAGAGAGTAGTTCTCCCTCCTCCCGAAAGCTTTCCTCTAGTTCAAAATTACTCCTATTTATACTACTCTTCTGATCTTCTAGTTGGCTCTTCAAGTCTTGGATATGGGCCTTTGGATCTTGAGTTGAAGCAGTTATCATCTTTAGTGGGCTCAGCTTCACTTGCAGAGAAAGTGTGCAGTAGGCATGGACTTTAGCTTAGGGCGTTAGTGGTGTTAACGTTAAGTGAAAATGTGGGGTCGAGAACGTTAGTGACAATCACCTTTTTCACTAACGTTCCTAACCCAAAATGGTCCACGTTAACTTCAACGTTAGTGGCACTAACGTGACCACTAACGTTGCCTCTTGGCCCATCGCAAACGTTACTAGGGTTTACCTTTCCCAATAACGTTGAGAGTACTCCTTTCTCCCTACGTTAGAGTTCACGTTAGTATAGTTAACGTGACCTTTAACGTAGGCTTGCCAAATCTTCGAGAGCGTTAGTGACACCTACCTTTTTCACTAACGCTCCAAAACGCCCCTTTCCCACGTTAGTGCCTCACGTTAATTACATTAACGTGACCACTAACGTGGTGTTGATTGCCATCTCCAACGTTAGTGACAAAGGTGAGTGTCACGAACGTTGGCTCATTATCCCTTTTCTCCATGTTAGCTTCCACGTTAATGTAATTAACGTGGTAACTAACGTGGCTCATCGTGGCTTAGTCCAACGTTAGTAACAAAGGTGAGTGTCACTAACGTTGGCGATTCCTTGCTCCTTCCACGTTAAAGTTCACGTTAAATAAGTTAACGTGGCTCTTAACGTAGCCAATATGGGCTTAGTCCAATGTTAGTGACAAAGGTGAGTGTCACTAACATTGGCATTATCTTTCTCTTCCACGTTAGATTTCACGTTAACTGAGTTAATGTGACTCTTAACTTGGCCAATTGCCCTTTTTGGAGCATTAGTGGCACTCACTTTTACCACTAATGCTTGGAGCTTCCTTTTTCTCCACGTTAACTACCACGTTAATGTAGTTAACGTGGTATTTAACGTGGGCTTTGATGACTTCGAAGACGTTATTGGCGATCACTTTTCTCATTAATGTTGCAAGCTAGCTCCCATTCCACGTTAGTGGTCACGTTAGTTAGACTAACGTGGCTACTAATGTGGCTTTTCTTTGCCTCCTTTGTCCTGAAATCAAGTAAATAAAGTGCATCAAAGTTCTAATCCAAGTTATGAGTCATGCATCATCCAATTTGTCATTAAATTCATGCATAATTCTCATGAAATCATATAAAATTCACAATGTTTGCTTGAATCAAGATGTAAGTAAAATTCTACCCAAAAATTGTTTATTTCCTAAGAAAATGCATGAAACTACCCTAAAACAGTAAAGAAAAGGTCAGTGAAACTGGCCGAAATGCCCTGGCATCACAACACCAAACTTAAAGCTTGCTTGTCCCTAAGAAAGTACTGAAACATGAGAATGATGAATGAAATGAGATGAGGAATGCATCATTATTGTGGAAGTCATGTCCTTGGTTTTATGGGGTTTCATGCATAGCAACTTAGGTTCATTCCTTTACTGGCTTTTAGACCTTTATCATGCCCTGGAATACTCACTTGATTGCAACCCTTGAGACTTTTATTTGTTGATCCCTTTGTCTTTTCAAAGTTCATTGCATCCTTAGGCTAAGTGTTTTGTGAAGGGGCGACTCTTGAAAATAAGCTTTCAGCCAACACTCCTGAACCAGTTGGTTCAAGGTGCTACATGTTGAAACACCCCTAAGGACTTACTCCCTCAAGTCTCTCTCCCCCATACATGCACACCACAGGCACATGGTTTGTTATTTTCTTTCCTTGAGGCCTTGGTGTCCATCACCTCTTTGGGTTACTAAATGTTCAGTAACAAGGTTGCTCTTGATAGTGAATTTTCAGTTGATAATCCCGGGTTAGTTAACCTAAGTTACCAAGTGATGAAGCACTCCTAAGAATTTATTCATCCAAGCAGATCCTTGGTACAAGAGCACCACAGACACATCCCTTAAGATTCAAGCCCTTGGTGCCTAAACTTATTTCTTATTACTTTTCTTTCTTTTTCAACTCTTATTGTTCTTTTCTTTTTTTTTATTAGGATCTTGTTATTTAGCTGGTCTCATGGGGTGTGTTTCAAGCATATGACTTCAGGACAGATAGTTGCCTTCCTACCTTGTTGGTGAACCAACTTAGCTAATCTATTACCACACCACAAACTTAGGAACTTACTCCACAATATGAACCTTACTCTGGTCTTTCATAGCATACATTCTCTTTTTATTTGATTCAAAAGGATAAGCATACAAGTAAGCAAGGTGAAGATGCAGCAGTAACATTAGACTAGCAAGCATAGACCTAAGCAATGACAACTTAAAGGCAAAATTTAAAATCCTAAACTACCATGGAAACATGTTCTATTTACATGATTTTCCTTATTTAAAGCTTTGAAAAAGATGGAACAAAGAGGGAACTCCACCACCTTTTACTCATTGGGGTGCTCATGCTCTCCCTCTTGTTTGTCCTCTTTGTGTCCACTTGTGTTTCCTCGTATCCGTGCTAGTCTGGCTTTCTTCTACTCCTTGAGTGCCTTCCTTACTGATTCATGACTCTTTTCTACCCTCTCTCTTTCTTCTCGCGCTAATTCATCCTTTACTTCTTCATATCTTGTGATTCCCGGGTGCAGTACAGGCAGTTGTCCAACTAAGTATCCGAGCCTGGCTTGAGTGTTTACATGATGTCCAGTCTCGTTCATGTAAACTCCTTCTGCGAACGCTCTGTATTCGTCAATGAGTTCTGCCTGTTCCAATTTTTTCCGATGCATTTCATGTATGTGTGCACCTTGATGTACTTGGATGTTGACTAGCTTTTGGATGTCTTCTTGTTGTTGATCTTGCCTTTGCTCTATCCTGTGGAAGGATTCACCCCAATGTTTCACGTGTTCCAGTTGCTGCTCCATCATTTGCTTTTGCCATTCCCCTTGTCGATTCATCCATCCAGAAAGTAATTCTTCTTGACGGCTTACCAATTGTAACTGTAACTCTTTCTGTGCCCCTTGATTTTACAAGTATTGTCTAAATAAGCCATCAATGGCTTCCTGTAGTTGGTGCATGTCTAAAGGGGCTTGCTCCTCTAAGTTTTGTCCTTCTACTACTTGATGGGCTGGCCTCTTTCTTGGCTTTCTTTAAGGTAAGGGAGATGCAACAGCATGCATCCGTCAAATAGTAATTGGGATGCCCACTTTTATCTACTCGGTGTCCTCATCCTCGAACACCACCCCAGCCCTGTCACACAAACGAAAAATAGTGCTGGGGTAGCCTATCCTTCCTCCAGAATCGCTCTTTTTAGCCATCTTTCTAATACCTTGGGCTATCAGTTCATGGACCTTGATCTCTCCCCCTTTTAGTAAACATTGCACCATTGTTGCTCTCTTAAGATTCACCTCTGAGTTATTCCCGGCAGGAAGGATAGATCTCCTCACAATTTCAAACCACCTCTTTACTTCAGGGGTGAGGTCCCCTCTCTTGATGAACTTAGGTTTCCCTTGAGGATCTCGTACCCAATCAGCTCCTTGCATACAAATATCTTGTACAATCTGGTCATGATTGGGGCTGCCATCTATTCTGGAGTGATAGCTTTCTTCTGCAAATGATATGGCCCGTAGCTTTAACGCCCTCATGATGCTCATGGGGCTGAAGTCCACGGTTACCCCTCTCACGAAGCTTATATAGGAGTCATCTGCCTTATCATACCTGACTACATTTGCATAAAACTCTCTTACAAGAGTTGCATTTACTTTTATGACTAGGTCAGTAAGGAGCTCCCATCTCCTCTTTTTCACCTTCTCCGTGATTTCGGGGCACTCAGTTTTTCTGACTTGAAAGCCTAGCTCATATATGATCCTTATCAACCATCCATCCATATTGCAATGCATGGTGAAAGGTTTTGAATTTCTTCTCATCGAAAGGGCGTTGCTGATGAACAGGATTTTTGCCAGTAAAGAATGTCATAAAAATAGTCGCGTTGTAGAATAGTCTCTAAACCAACAAAAATCCCTTTCGTGCAAACGTTTTGGTTGTCACAAGTAACAAACCCCTTAAAAATTATTAACCGAGTATTCAAACCTCGGGTAGTCTTTTCAAGGAACTGCAGGGAAGTATGTTCTTATTATTGGCTATAAAGGTTGTAATCGGGGTTTAGAAGATGAGAAGCAAGTGATTTAAATGGCAATAAACATCAATAAATAACTGTAAAGCAACTTTTGGCAGGGTAAGAGAAATTGGAAGTCAAACTTGGTTATACCTCTCAACAATAATGAAAGTTGAATCTTAATTCCTCTTAGTCAACCTTTAAAGCAAAGGAAAGTCAAGGGACTAATTAGTTTGACCTTCGAATCCTATTTATTTCCTAAGAAAAAGTTGGGATTATTGAAGTTCAGTTCAATTAGCAAGATAACGATTATCAATTATGCTGAGTTTGATAATGTTGAGTTACTGATTTCTTAACCAAGACCAAAAGGAGAAAAAGTAAAATTGCTGGAATAAAAATGTCCTTAGATGGGAAGCAAAAATATCTTAATTCAAAGAGAACAATAATAAACTGAAATACCTCAAATAATCATTAATTCAAATCATAACATGGAAACGGTTCATAAGCCAATCTGGCAACATTTATAGATACGAATAAAAGCATTAAAGTAAAAGTAGCATAGAAACATAGATTAAAGTAAATATTAAACCTGGATCGAGAGTCACTCTTAAAAACTAAGAGAAGTCCTAAATCCTAATCCTAAGAGAGAGAGAGGAGAGAACCTCCCTCAAAACTAAATCTAAATCATGGAAAGTGAAAAGTTGCGAGCTCTCCCTGAATGGATGCATTCCCCCACTTCATAACCTCTGGTCTATGCCTTCTGGACTTGGATTTAGGCTAAAAAGGGCTTCAGAATTCGCTATGAGCGTTTTCTGCAATTTCTAGTGCGTGGCCTCTGTCACACGTCCACGTGGGTCACGCGGTCGCGTCGTTCGGAGCTTTTTCTTGCCACGCGGTCGCGTTTGTCATGCGACCGCGTCGCTGCTTCTTTGCGCTTGGCACGCGTCCGCGTCGCCCATGCGATCGCGGGGATGCCAATTTCCTTAGAAGCTCCGTTTTGTGCTTTCCTTCCAATGTTGTATGTTTCCTTTCCATCCTTTAAGTCATTCTGTCTTAGAAAATCTGAAACTACTCAACACACTAATCACGGCATCGAATGGAAATAAAGGTAATTAAAATAATTAATTTTAAAGCTTAGGAAACATGTTTTTCACATATATCACATAATAAGGAAGGGAAAGTAAAACCATACAATTAATATGAATAAGTGGGTGAAGGATTGAATAAATCACTCAAATTAAGCACAAAATACATCATAAAATATGGGTTTATCAACCTCCCCACACTTAAACAATAGCATGTCCTCATGCTAAATCCAAGGTAAAGAATAAGGTAAGGTTAAAGTGGTGGAATGTTATGCAATGCAACCTATTCTAAATGCAACTACCTACATGAATGATGCATTATGCAATTCTAATTTATTCACTCATATATAAAGCTTACAGGTAGTTAAATTAATTCACATTCTCAAGGAGTCATATATGTATATATGGCCAAGCCTTAGATAATCAATAAGCACTTTTACAATTGAGATGGGAGAAGAAACATTTGCAAGACAATTAGATAATTCAAACAGAGATAAATGTTAATGAGCTATTGAATCCTCACTGGATTTGTGTTTACTCTCTAGTTACTCAGTGTTTATTGGGTTAATCACTCTATTCCTCTTTTTATTCTTCCTTTCTATAACTTTGTTCTTCATCTAACCAATCAACAATTATAGAATACAATTGATGCCAAGGCATCATAGGCTAGTTTCACTAGCAATTTTCTGTTAGTTTTAGTTGTTTTATGCATTTTCTTGAGCTTAAAGTAACCAAAAATGGGTAAATGAAGAACAAAGTAATGAACCATCCAAACAATATGATTTTGATGCAAATTCCATGAGTTTTAGTTATATTACTTAAATGCTATGAATGAAAGATTTCTCATGAAATTTTGCAAGACTTTGATGCAATTGTTTGGATGATTTCAGGGAAGAAGAGGCTAAGCAAGGAAGCAACAAAATCAATAAAGGAAGCTTGTATATAACATGTGGAGTTTAAGTTCCAGTTTAAGCCTAAACTGGAGCTTAAACGCCAAAATCATGAAGGATAAGAAATGCTGGAATTGAAGTTTAACCTCCAGTTTGACCTTCAACCAATCCTTGTGGGATTCGACCTCACTCTATTGTGAGTTTTTACTTGACGACGATAACCGGTGCACTTGCCGGAAGGAATTTTGCCGATCGTGCAATTTCCTAAATCGTAGCATAACTAGTTTATGTGCATCAACAATCATACCAAAAATCATGAGGTCTTTAATTAAGGTTGTAATGGGGCCAAGGTAAAGGTAAGGATATATGTATAAGGCTAAGTGAGCTAATAAGTGAATCCTTAATTAGACTAAAATCTCACCTAACATACATATTTAGTAAGACAAAACTTTTTTACCTATTTTCCCATACTTTTCCCACTTTTGGATGTTACATGCTCATGTTTCAACTTTTGTTCTTATTCCATGTGCATTGTTTTTATTTTTACATTTGGGGAATTCTTTTGTATCCCCTTTATTAAATACTGAAAATATTTTTTTTAATGCACATGGTAATTTAATCACTTTGATTTCTCATGAGCATGCTTCCCAAAAATTTCTTAGTTGAATTATTTTATACTTTCAATTCTTCTACCTTTTGTTTTTATCATCCATGTTCCCAATAGGTTTTCCACATTTAAACTATTCATAATTTTCTATCTTAAGCTAACCAAGGATTCAACTTGGAATTTTATTTTGTTTTTCTGCTTAAGGCTAGTAGTGTGGCTAATAGAATAAAAGGGAATTTAAAGGCTCAAGGGGGTGATGACAAGTCATCTTAGCCTATTTTAACTAGTCTTTTTCTTTTGTTTTCATTAGAATTATGCACTTTCTTGAGCTACAAGCAAGCCAATTAGGTAGATTTTCATGTTTCCTTTGATTGAATCAACCATGTATGAATTCATGCTATTTCATGAGGTTTTATACTATAATTGTCACATAGCTTTGATGTGTTTGGTTGATTAATGATAGGTGAAGAAAGCTTGGAGAAAGGTTGAAGCAAGAAGGAATAGCTAGGAGTAAAGAGAAGACAATGGAATAAGTGAAATTGAATCAGGAAGCAAAAAGCTGGACCTAAAGTTAGCCTCAAACTTTTGCACAAACTTTTCGGTGAAAAGTTAGCCCCAACGTTAGCCCCTAACTTTTGGGCTAACGTTGGAACTTGAAAATCACTCCCTGGGTACCAAAAGTTTGCGCCAACGTTAGCCCCTAACTTTGAGGCTAACGTTGGCACATGAACATCGCCCCTGAACACTAAGCGTTTACGCCAACCTTAGCCTCTGACTTTGAGGCTAACATTGGCCACATGAAAACAATCCCTGGGCACCAAAAGTTTGCGCCAACGTTAGCCCCTAACTTTGAGGCTAACGTTGGCACATGAAAACTACAAGGGGAGGAGCAAAAGTTTGCGCCGCAATTTAATTTCTGCAATTCACAAATCACTCAACCAAATCTTGATTCGCTTGACTAAATTAACCACTAAGCTAAAATTGCTCAATCCTTCAATCCCTGTGGGATCGACCTCACTCCCGTGAGTTTTTATTACTTGATGCGACCCGGTACACTTGCCGGTTAGATTTGTGTGTTTTGGGAGAAATTCATTTTTCCAACAAAATACTCATCAAGTTTTTGGCGCCGTTTCCGGGGATTGATTAGATTGACAATGATTAAGTGAGGTGGTAATCTAGATCAAGCACTTTTTCTTTAATTTTGATTAACCCACTAACTGTTTGATTTTTTGCTCAAACTAACTAATACTTCAATCTAGCAGTAGATTGAAGTGTCACTGGTTTTGTGCATTTCTCATGCTCTGCTTGTATGTCAGGTACAAGAAGAACCACACCCAATTTTCATGAACAAGACGAAAGAACTCTCAGGAGGTTCAGAAGAGCTGAAAGAGGGAAAAAAATTATTGGAGAAGAGGAATCAGACGAAGAATTCCAAGAGATGGAGGAACATTCAACCAATCCACCAGGTGGAGCAGACAACAACAATGACAACCCACCCCAGAGGAGAGTTTTGGCTTCCTATACCTTTGCAAATCCTAGACATTGTGGGAGCAGCATCTTGGCTCCAAATGTCAATGCTAATAATTTTGAACTCAAGCCACAACTCATCACTTTGGTTCAGAACAATTGCTCTTTTGGTGGAGGACCACTTGAAGACCCACACCAACATTTGTCCACTTTCTTGAGGATATGAAATACTGTCAAAACTAATGGAGTGCCTCCTGACAGTTACAAACTGATGCTATTCCCATTTTCTCTCAGGGACAAGGCCACTCAATGGTTGGAATCTTTTCCAAGGGACAGCATCAACAACTGGGATGATTTGGTAACCAAGTTTCTTGCCAAATTTTACCCACCTCAGAGGATTATAAGGTTGAAGGCTGAGGTACAAACATTTACACAAATGGAGGCTGAACCCATCTATGAGGCATGGGAGAGGTACAAGGCTCTAATAAGGAAATGTCCCCCTGCCATGTTTAATGAGTGGGAGAAGCTGCAGAACTTCTATGAAGGCTTAACACTGAAATCCCAGGAAGCTTTGGATCATTCAGCTGGAGGTTCCTTGCAACTCATGAAAACTGCAGAGGAGGCTCAAGAACTCATTGATATGGTGGCCAACAACCAATATTTCTTTGCTCATCAAAGAGGCCGCCAACCATCACAAAGGAGAGGAGTAATGGAACTAGAAGGAGTGGATTCATTCCTGGCTCAAAACAAATTAATGCAGCAGCAAATTCAACAACAATTTGAGTAAATGACCAAGAGGATTGATGGCCTCCAAGTTGCAGCAGTTAACACCAACCAACCATCAGCCACATGGGGGCAAAATGAAGAAATCCAAGAGGAGCAACAGCAGGAACAAGTCCAGTACATGCGTTCAAATCCAAATGAATTCTATGGTGATACCTACAACCCCTCATGGAAAAATCACCCCAATCTCAGATGGGGAGACACTCACAACCAAAACCAACAACCATGGCAGAGGAACTCAAACCAAAACAACCCAAGAAACAACCAAAACTACAACCAGCAGCAGACTAACCAAAACACATACAGAAAACCTCAAAACAACTACCCCAACCCCAACCAGTACCAATCCAATAACCAACCCACCAACCAAAATGCCTATCACCCATCACCCACATCTCACAACCCACCACAAACACCACCTGAACCTCAAAGACTCACCAAATTAGAGACCTTGATAGAGAAAATGATGAAACACCAGGAAATAACAAACAAAAACCATGAAGCATC
>NC_029793.2:56786307-56793471 GCF_000816755.2 Arachis ipaensis | reverse complement strand
ATTGATAAGCAACAATGACACTACACAGAAGCAAGCAGAGGGCATCAAAGAACCAACAGAGGATGAGAAGCAAGCAAAGGACGATGAGGCTAAGGAGCAAGTTGTGATGCCAAACAAAAGTACTGAGAAACTTAAAGAGAAGGACAACCAGCTACATAGCTCAAAGAAAGTGGCTCAGGGACAGCAGCAAATAGGAAAGAGCATCACACCTCCACTGCCTTATCTCCAGAGGTTCAACAAAGAGGTTAAAGACCAGCATTTTCACAAATTCCTTGAGATTTTTAAGAAGCTGGAAATCAATATTCCCTTGGCTGAAGCACTTGAGCAAATGCCTCTATATTCCAAGTTTTTGAAGGATCTTATCAACAAGAAAAGAAGTTGGCTTGAGAAGGAAACCGTATTACTCACCGAGGAATGCAGTGCTGTGATTCAATGGGGTATTCCACCAAAACTTAAGGATCCGGGAAGTTTTGTAGTCTCATGCACTATTGGCAAGATAATTCTCAACAAGGCTCTTTGTGACCTGGGTGCCAGCATCAATTTAATGCCTCTCTCAATGATGAGAAAACTTGCAATAGAAGAGCTTAAACCCACCAGGATGTCACTAGTCATGGCTGACAGGTCAATCAAGACACCTAGTGGAATTGTGGAGAATCTGTTAGTGAAGGTTGGGGAGTTTATTTTCCCAGCAGATTTTGTAATTTTGGATACTGAAGAAGAAGAAAACGACTCAATCATTCTGGGAAGGCCATTTCTACACACAGTAAGGGCCATCATTGATGTAGAAAAAGGAGAAATGATCTTCAGGGTCCATAATGAACAAATGGTCATAAATGTGTTCAAATCAATGCAACACGTTCCTGAGCAAGAGGATTACGTAAGAGTGGATATGATAGACAGTTTGGTGGAAGAAATATTGGAAAAAAATTTTCAAGAGCAAGAAGGAAATCAAGGGGCAACAGAGGAACAAGTGGCTGAGACCTCCACTGAGCCAGATGAAAGACAAGACAAGAAGGAAGATGTACGAAAACAAGAACTGAAACCTTTACCAACCCATCTCAAATATGCATTCCTTGGCACATCGGAAAGCTTCCCAGTGATCATAAATTCATCCCTGACAAAGAAAGAAGAGGGAGAACTTCTTGATGTACTCAAAGCCCACAAAGATGCTTTGGGATGGACCATTGATGACCTGAAAGGTATCAGCCCTGCAGTGTGTATGCATAAAATCCTCTTGGAAGACAATTCCAAACCAGTGGTTCAACCTCAAAGGAGACTAAATCCCACAATGAAGGAAGTTGTCCAAAAGGAAGTAATGAAGTTGTGGAATGCAGGGATAATCTTCCCAATATCTGACAGCCCATGGGTGAGCCCGGTTCAGGTTGTCCCCAAAAAGGAGGAATGACGGTCATCACTAATGAGAAGAATGAGTTGATTCCTACTAGAACAGTGACTGGATGGAGGATGTGCATAGACTATAGAAGGTTGAATGATGCGACTAGAAAGGACCACTTCCCTCTCCCATTCATTGATCAAATGCTGGAAAGGTTGGCCGGCCATGCATATTATTGCTTTTTGGATGGATATTCTGGGTATAATCAAATCGTGGTGGACCCCAAGAATCAAGAGAAGACTGCCTTTACATGTCCATTTGGAGTCTTTGCATACCGAAGGATGCCCTTTGGGCTTTGCAACGCCCCTGCCACATTTCAAAGGTGTATGCTATCCATCTTCTCTGATATGGTCGAAAAGTTTCTAGAGGTCTTCATGATCTATGCATTTGATAAGTTTAGATCATATCTGATAGGATCCAAAGTTGTGGTTTACACTGATCATGCTGCACTTAAGTATTTGATGTCAAAGCAGGATGCTAAACCAAGACTCATCAGGTGGATACTGCTCCTACAAGAATTTGACATTGAGATAAGAGATAGGAAGGGCACTGAAAATCAGGTCGCTAATCATCTGTCGAGGCTACCACATGAAACAAGTCAAAAAGCATCCCAGCCCATAAATGAAAGCTTCCCAGATGAGCATCTTCTGCAGATCCAGCAAGCACCTTGGTTTTCTGACATAGCAAATTACAAAGTGGGAAGGAAGATACCGCAAGAGTTCTCTAAGCAACAAGTGAAGAAGTTGATCAATGAAGTAAGGAAATTTTCATGGGATGAACCCTTCTTGTTCAAGAGATGCTCTGATGGGGTAATCAGAAGGTGTGTTCCTGAAAGTGAAGTGAGGGACATCTTGTGGCATTGTCATGGTTCAGCTTATGGTGGACACTTTGGCCCAGAAAAAATAGCCGCAAAAATACTGCAGAGTGGCTTCTATTGGCCAACTATCTTCAATTTATAACCTTTAGCAAGGACACAAAAGTTTGCCCAGAGTTAACCTATTGAATCAGAAGAAGTAGCAAGGAATTAAGTCTGGGGGTTAACCACCAATTGAAGATACTATGCATCAAGACTCAAAAA
Source organism: Arachis ipaensis (assembly GCF_000816755.2). Lineage (NCBI taxonomy): Eukaryota > Viridiplantae > Streptophyta > Magnoliopsida > Fabales > Fabaceae > Arachis > Arachis ipaensis. The sequence goes on along the minus strand of NC_029793.2, from coordinate 56,791,000 downwards.
GGGGCACAGCAGAAAAGAAGAACAAAAGAAATGCAAACCAATAGGTTGTATCTATACTTAACTTTTTCTGTTGAGAAATACTTTTGATTGATGTCTTGTTAAAGTGTTCATTTAGTTCAAACAGATTCAAATTTCTTTTAAAATAAGTAAGCTAGTCTATGTGTGTGCTTGTGTGTTTACTTTCACTTGACAAGAAGCATGTTTTGTCCCCTGCATCTTTAAGTTCAATAAAAGAAATGTTTGAATGTGAAGCAAGATGATCTCTGTTAGATAGAAGTAGAATAAAAGTAAGTGGTGGTATGTGTGTGATTGTATGATAGCTCACTTTTAGTGAATAAAGAGCTAGGATATCTCCTTCTAAGTAAAGAGTGGCCTACTGTCTATGAATCTCAATTAAATAAAAATTCCTTGGAAAGAAAAACAAAAAGAAAGAAAGAAAAGAGATAGCCAAAAAGTGGCAGAACAAAAGGAAACAAAAAGAAACAAAGCTGGACACCAATAGCTTGAACTTTAAAATATATGCCTGTGGTGTCTTTGTACTAGGATCTGCTTGGATTAGTAAGCTCTTAGGAGTGCATCAACACTTGGTGACTTGGGTTAACTAATCACGGATCATCAGCTGAAAGTCCACTATCAAGAGCAACCTAACTACAAGGCATTTAGTAACCCAAAGAGGTGTTGGGCATCAATGTTTTAAGAAGGAATGAGAGCCAAGTGTCTATGGTGAATAATGTGTCAAGTATAAAGAAAAGGAAATGAACTTGCTACACATGACACTCAAATAAAGCTTATAAACAAAGTAATAGCCAAGGATAAAGGAATAATGAGAGGTCATAGAAGTATGTTACTTGAAGCTTGAAGGAGACTTTCTAGGCCTAGGAGTCAATAAGAAGTGAGTATTTACATATCCACACAAAATCCCATGAACTATCAATATTTCCCTTGTTTAAATTCTGCAAATCCAATCCCCAATTCCCTTTACAATTCCAGCCATTTACATTTCTTGCACTTTAAGATTCTGCAATTTACATTTCTTGCATTCTAAGTTTCTGCCATTTAATTTCTTGTTCTTTAAGATTCAGCACTTTAATTCCCTGTTCTCTTTAATTCCATGCAATTTAATTTCTGCAAATCACAAAACACTCAACCAAATCTTGATTCGCTTGACTAAATTAACCACTAAGCTAAAATTGCTCAATCCTTCAATCCTTGTGGGATCGACCTCACTCCCGTGAGTTTTTATTACTTGATGCGACCCGGTACACTTGCCGGTTAGATTTGTGTGTTTTGTGAGAAATTCATTTTTTCAACAAAATACTCATCAGGGGGCTAACAAGGGTGGTGTGAAAGGTAGGTTATTTTGGGATAAGTGAGCTAAAATCAAATGATAGCGTCAATCACTCTTTTGGTATGTATCTATATTCTATATTCTATATTTGGACATATAGATTAAAACAAAGTAAAGAATATCAGAATATAAAAGAAGGGTGGAACACACAGGAATAAAATTATGGTTTAAATGTAACCATACAATTAAGCTCAAAACTCACAGGCTATGTGTTCTCTAGCTCAAAAATTATTTATCAGTTATGTATGTCATGCATGTTTAGTTAAAAATTCTCATTATTCTCAATGTAAAACTTATATTGAATGGCTTTAAAGTTTTAGTGTTACTCCTTGGTGAAATGTTGTTAACTTAACTACGTGATGTAATGCTATATATACAAGGTTTATGGATTTTAATCTGTTATATTCAAGTTCCTAGCTTACTTCCTTTTTATATTTATCAAATTAAACTAGGCTATAACTAAGCTATCTTATGTTAAAAAGGGTAAACTATACTAGTTAATCCACTAATAAGTTAGAATTGCAAACTAAACTAAATAACTAAATAACTAAAATATGAATTAAAAATGCAAAATATAGAAAATAGAGTAAAAATACATAAAAGTGGCAGTGTATAAGTACTTAGAAAACAAAAATAAAGAGAAAAATACAGAAAAATATCCCAAAATAAAAGAAAAAGAGATGTAGTAGTTCACCAAAATAAAATGCCAGAGATGGCGACCTCCCCACACTTAAAATGAAGCATCGTCCCTGATGCTCAGTCAAGCCGGGTGTGAAGGAGTGTCATCACTGGTAGGGATGGTAGCTAGTGTCTCAGTGGTGGTGACTGGCTGAGGATCTGGCTGCTGCAGAGGAGGTGCTGACTGGATTGGGATCTCCGGATCTGCAGCCTCAATCTGATGGGGAACCTCCTGATGTGGGGCAGCCTGCTCTGTGTCTGCCTGCGGATGGGTCTCCTCCTGGGACTGAATCTCCTCCTCGTGCTCATCCTCCTCCTCCTCTGATGGCTCTGATGGTGTGTCAGGCTCGGAGGGGATGTCACTGCCCTGTCGGATCATCAGCTTCAGATGCGCATAGCGTCACCTGCTGCGACGCTCCGATCTCTCGTACCGGCGCCGGTTATGGCACTCCATCTCATCAAACTGTCGGAATAAGCGGTGCACGAGGCGGTACACTGGCTCTGAGGCAGGTGGAGGTGCAGTGGTGGTGGCAGGGGCAGCTGTAGAGGAAGAGGGTCCAGCAGACGGTGGGGCTGTCTCAGCAGTAGCAGTGAAGGGTGGTGGTCTGTAGCCCAAGGCCAGGAAGTTCCTGCTGTGAGGAATGATCTTCCTGCAGTCTGCCACCAGTGGTCTCTCATAGGCATCCTCCCATGGCACGTCAGCTCGACGGCTTAGCTGTGTAACCAGATAAGGAAAGGGGAGGGTGCCGCGGATGTGGACCCTGGCCATATAATACCGGATAAAGTGTGGCAAGTACAGGTCCTTACCCTCCATCACACACCATAGGAGGGTGATCATAGTAGCCGGGATCTCCGTCTCATGAGTACTCGGCATCACAAAATTACTCAGGATCTGATGCCATAACCGAGCCTCATCATTCAAATATGCCCTCTTGATCCCTCTAGGCATGGTGGTGTACTGACCCATCTCCCAAGGAACAGTCGGGTCAAGGGCTTTCCGTGCCTTAACAGCATCCCAATCAAATCGCATATGGCGCATGTCCTCCTCAGCCTTTTTGTAACCATCAGGTTGATCGGACTTAGGTGGAAGCTGTAGGATGTCCTCAATGGCCTCCTCAGTGACCAGAATCTGCTTTCCTCTCAGGTTCACTGCATCTAGGGTGGTGATGTCGTAGTTGCAGTAGAATTCCCTAACCCAAGATGCATTGACCTCTGTTAGTGCTCTCTCCAGAAAGAACCAGCCTCTTTGCTTGATTTGCTCAGTGGTGTATTGCTGGAGTGCTTCTAGAATCTTCAGAGTTCTCTCCAGGAATAGGTTCATGGAGTTTGCAAATGCCGGATACTTCAGCTCACAGTATTGGTTTGCAAATTTTACGGAATCATTTGCAGGGAGCAGTTGGTTAGCTTTTTCCGGCTGGGTAAAGTTCTTCTCCCGCCCGGAGGAATCGTGCATGAGATCAATGATGGACACGGCTGATTCTCCTCTTTTACGCTTGCTAGTTGTAGCTTTGCCTTTACCTTTCCTCTGACTGGCAGACATCCTGAAAAACAGAAAACCAGGATATATGAAAATAGAAAAGCAAAAGGCAAAGAATCAATGAAAACACAAAGTGGCAAAGGAGAATTAGAATGAGGTAAATGAGTTAAGTAAATGTGCATTCAGGATTGTATAGGAATGAAAAGTTCAAAAGGAAAAATTCACAATCCAAAATGTAATTGAATTCATGTTAAACAGAAAAATTATCATGATGCCATGGTTAGAAAGTTAAAGGAAAGTGAAAAACCAGAGAAGAGATTTTAAAAGGTTAGTTTGGTTAGAATTTGAAAAAGAAGTTAGTAATTTAAAATCAGGGAGTCAGTAAAAAGTGGGTTAAGGTAAGTGGCATAAAGAAAATATTCCATGTAACAAGGATTCACAGGTAGGAACTATAAGTTACTCACAACCAAACAAGAAAACAAGTTGATGCTGATTCAAATAGATATAAAGAAAGCAAAAATTGGAATCAAAACATCACAAATGCAGTTTATAAACCAGAAAATCAAAAAGGATAAGAATGCATGCCCAGGCATTCATGAAATGGTTTGGTTAAAGCAGAGAAAAATAGAGTTCAAATTGCCAAACCGAAACATGAGTGAAAACATTTTTATAGAAATTTGGGCAGCATTCCGGCTAAAATTGGATTATCCCAGAAAATAAACAACAATCAAAGCAGTTCATATGAATTAAAAATCAAGCTGCAGTTACAGATAATGAATAGAAACATGAAAATTCAGAGTAATAAGCAGCAAATGCAGGAAATCACAACATATGAACAGGGTTACAGCAACAGCAGATTTGCAGATATGATAAAACAGAAACATGAATAGTGCAAGTAATCAGACTTAAATCCACTAACCACATCCTAGGCTACCTAACAACCTAGAATCCACTACAGCATGCATATCTAACTATCCTAACATGATCATAAACGGAAAAATTAAGAAAAACTACGAACGGATAAAAGGATTGCATGTTGCGGAACCTGGAAGGCGAAAGAAGGGGGTTGGGGTACAGAGGTGGCTGGGGGTGGTGGCGGTGACGTCCGGCGCGGCTGTTGGCAGCGGTGGGCACGACGGTTGCTGCTGTTAGGGGGGTAGGGGCTTTGGGAAGGGTAATGGGGGAGTAGG
>NC_029793.2:56764765-56785816 GCF_000816755.2 Arachis ipaensis | reverse complement strand
GACGGGCGGCGGCGGTGGGTGGTGGTTCGCGGAGGGCAGTGGCGGAGAGGGGGGAAAGGGGAAGAAAGAAGAAGAAAGAAAAGGAGGGAAAAGAGGGGGTTGGGTGGCGGTGGCGTCTGGGTGGTCGGCGGTGACAGGCAGTGGTCGGGGCGGCGGCAATGGTGGCTGGGTGGTGGTTGAGAGTAGAAGAAGAATAGAGGGAGAAGAGGGTTGGAGGGGGCTGCGCGACTGATAGGGTTCGCGTGGCTGGAGGGGTTATATTTTCAAATCCACGCGATCGCGTAGGGGACGCGGTCGCATGGTGGGGGTGAAAATGGAGGTGACGCGATCGCGTGGGTCGCGCGATCGCATGAAAGGGATAGAATAGGGGATGACGCGATCGCGTGGGCCGCGCGATCGCGTCGCTGGAAATTTTGCTAAATGCACGACTCCAGCGTCGTTTTAGCGCAACTCTCTGTCTCCTTCTGGGGTGATGTGCAATCCATGCGACGCAATCGCGTCGCTCACGCGGTCGCATGGGATTGGTTGTGTGCATGTGACGCGATCGCTTGGGGCATGCGATCGCGTGGTCCATTTTGGAATAAACGCGCCAGGGCCGCATGATTCCAGCCTAACTTTCTGGACGTTGGATCTTTACGCCGATCTCCAGGTTATGCGGTCGCGTGGATGACGCGGTCGCGTGGAAAGTGTAGTTCGCCATTGGACGCGATCGCATGGGTGACGCGGTCGCGTCGCGCATCCTTTTTTTTTATGCAGAATGCACTGATTAATATGAGTGTTATGCATGATTCCAGGTTTAATAAAGTAAACTTGAAAGGAAGTAAAAATAAAAACAAAGAACATGAAATAAATTGAAAAAGAAGCGACCATACCATGGTGGGTTGTCTCCCACCTAGCACTTTTAGTTAAAGTCCTTAAGTTGGACATTAGAGGAGCTTCATGCTATGGTGGCTTATGTTTAAATTCGTCCAAAAATCTCCACCAGTGCTTGGAATGCCAATGGCCTTCGGGGTCCCAAACTAGGCATGTGAAGCTTCTGATCAGCTTCAAGCAGATTTTCAGGCTCCCGGGATGACGAATGTCAGAACAGAATCCATGATCCCAAGCCTTGCTTTTAAATTCGCCTCCGTCTTGATCTACATGTTTCCATCCGGACAGTTTAAAAAGTAGAATCTCACCATGGTGACCAAACGTTCTCCGTGATCCATGCAATTGAGCATGATACCAATCCGTGTACTTCGAGGTGAAGCATGGAACCTTAATGAACCTTGTGCACCAACTCTGAGTACGAGCCATTTCCCTCTTACTCTTAAAGTCGCAAAGAGCTCTAAGCTGGCCATCTGTTTCAAGCAAACCATATTCAAGTGAATACGTAAAGTTATAGGTTAAGGATTGTACCCACTTGAAGCTTGTATTGGGTGGCAATGGCCTTGGGGTAGGTGTTTCTGGTGGTTCTGTAAGTTCTTCTCCCTTGGGTTCTTCTGTGAATTTCTCTATTTCCTTGCAAGAGTCTTCAAATATAGTATCACCCTGGTCAAACGAGTCATAGATTGGAGGTTGAGAGAAATCTACCTCTGCATCATCTTCGTATTCATCTGGGGAAGATTCTTCGATCTCAGAGAATTCACTTGCGGATGCAAGTTCATTACTAAGAGAGCTAGACTTGTGACTATCACTATCAAGGGAATTTGCTTCTTGGATTATTCCATCTGATTCTTCATAAACGACTTGCCTTGGGGGTTGTGCACTATCCTCCTTAGTATCAACTGTAATGTCCTTGACGGAGTTCTCTTCAGCTCTGCATTCCCATGGAGGTTCAGCATCTCCTAGATCTTCAACCAACTCTTCTTCTTGAACAATGACAGCTTCTTCTACTTGTTCTAGTATGAATTCATGCTCTGTCTTGTCCACTGGAGTCTCTAGTATCTCCTTCATGCTACGCTCTTTATGAAATTGTCCACATGTGGCTGTGGTTAGTCCTTGAATGTTTGAGCGTCTAGAAACCCATTGGATTACTGCTTGCCCCAGTTGTCGAATGGTTGTTTGAAGTTTATTCACTGTTTCCTTGAGGCGAACCTCTGATTCTCGGGGTGTTGGATTTGGATATGAAACACGGGGAAGTGGTGGTGCTTGGGAGTGAGTGGATTGGAACTGGGGTGGAAAAGGATCATATGGTGGCGAATGGTGAAAAGAAGCTTGTGAGTGTGGTGGTTCGAGGTTATGTTGAGAGGATGGTCTATAGGCACGGGGTGGGACTTGTTGGTAGTTACAAGGTTGTCCACCATATCTCCCAGCTGGGTATGCATTGTGGAATGGTAGTTGTCCATGATATCTTAGAGGGTGTTGTTGCCTAAAGGGTTGATTAGATCCTCTTGGCTCCATCCATCCTTGATTGGTCTGACCTTGATGCATATCCCTGCTGTAACTTCTATTTCCTTCAACAATGTTAGAACCAAACTCAAAGCGAGAGGGGTGAGAGTTCATGATAGCAGATAAAATTAAAAATAAAAGATAAAAATGAATAAACAAGCAAAAGAAAAATATTTACAAGTAAAGAATGTCATAAAAACAGGATTTTTGACGAACAGGATTTTTGCAAGTAAAGAATGTCATAAAAACAGTCGCGTTGTAGATATAGTCTCTAAACCAACAAAAATCCCTTTCGTGCAAACGTTTTGGTTATCACAAGTAACAAACCCCTTAAAAATTGTTAACCGAGTATTCAAACCTCGGGTCGTCTTTTCAAGGAACTGCAGGGAAGTATGTTCTTATTATTGGCTATAAAGGTTGTAATCGGGGTTTAGAAGATGAGAAACAAGTGATTTAAATGGCAATAAACATCAATAAATAACTGTAAAGCAACTTTTGGCAGGGTAAGAGAAATTGGAAGTCCAACTTGGTTATCCCTCTCAACAATAATGAAAGTTGAATCTTAATTCCTCTTAGTCAACCTTTAAAGCAAAGGAAAGTCAAGGGACTAATTAGTTTGACCTTCGAATCCTATTTATTTCCTAAGAAAAATTTGGGATTATTGAAGTTCAGTTCAATTAGCAAGATAACGATTATCAATTATGCTGAGTTTGATAATGTTGAGTTACTGATTTCTTAACCAAGACCAAAAGGGGAAAAAGTAAAATTGCTGGAATAAAAATGTCCTTAGATGGGAAGCGAAAATATCTTAATTCAAAGAGAACAATAATAAACTGAAATACCTCAAATAATCATTAATTCAAATCATAACATGGAAACGGTTCATAAGCCAATTTGGCAACGTTTATAGATACGAATAAAAGCATTAAAGTAAAAGTAGCATAGAAACATAGATTAAAGTAAATATTAAACCTGGATCGAGAGTCACTCTTAAAAACTAAGAGAAGTCCTAAATCCTAATCCTAAGAGAGAGAGGAGAGAACCTCCCTCAAAACTAAATCTAAATCATGGAAGGTGAAAAGTTGCGAGCTCTCCCTGAATGGATGCATTCCCCCACTTCATAACCTCTAGTCTATGCCTTCTGGACTTGGATTTGGGCCAAAAAGGGCTTCAGAATTTGTTATGAGCGTTTTTTGCAATTTCTGGTGCGTGGCCTCTGTCACGCGTCTGCGTGGGTCACGCGGTCGCGTCGTTCGGAGCTTTTTCTTGCCATGCGGTCGCGTTTGTCATGTGACCGCGTCATGTGCGTTCTGCTTAAGGCGCGCGGTCGCGTTAGTCATGCGACCGCGTCGCTGCTTCTTTGCGCTTGGCACGCGTCCGCGTCGCCCATGCGATCGCGTGGATGCCAATTTCCTCAGAAGCTCCGTTTTGTGCTTTCCTTCCAATGTTGTATGTTTCCTTTCCATCCTTTAAGTCATTCTGCCTTAGAAAATCTGAAACTACTCAACACACTAATCACGGCATCGAATGGAAATAAAGGTAATTAAAATAATTAATTTTAAAGCTTAGGAAACATGTTTTTCACATATATCACATAATAAGGAAGGAAAAGTAAAACCATGCAATTAATATGAATAAGTGGGTGAAGGATTAAATAAATCACTCAAATTAAGCACAAAATACATCATAAAATATGGGTTTATCAGTTGCTCCATAGGCTCCTTCCCTTTTCTTCTCTTAGAGCTTGATGATGCCATAAGTGATTTTTTTTATATGTGAATGTGTAAAGGGTGTAGATAATGGGCTTTGGCCGGTTAAGATGGGGTGTAGTGAAGGGAGTGAGTGAGAGTGTTTCTGATGGGGTAAGAAGAGTTGGGTGTCAAAAGTGAGAAGTGTAAAGGATGGAAATTGGAATGTGAAAGGGAGTACGGACTAGGAACCACTTTATATAGGGAGATGGTGAGTGAATGAAAGGTGTGGATTGATGGAGTGGTTGTATGATGAACGGATGGGGTTTAGCATGGGATGAGCACAAGGATCATCAACTTTATGAAGGGAGGTTGGTTCGATTTCCAAGCGTGTCACTCTTCCAATGTTGCATGGCAACATTTCCCAATGCATCCCCCTTGAAAACACGTGTATAGTACTTCTCCTTTTGTGGTGGCCGAATCCTCCTTCTTCAATTGTCCCATCAATTCTCCTACAAATAAAGGGATGTGATTAATGAATTTGTGGAAAGTGTGGCAAAATTTAAAAGAAAAGAAAGACTAACTACTTTTTAAAATTTTTTTTTGTTGTTAACTGACTAAGTGCTATTCATAAGTACAAACCAACTGACTAATTGATTGTCCATGTATGCAACATTGGTGACACCAAACTTAGTTTGTGGCCATGTGGAGTAAAAGGAATTGTTCAAGGTTCTAAGAGTGACATGATATGAATTGAATTCATGTTCTCTTAGTGTGCCTTGAACACCAAACTCTGACATATACTTATTCTAGGGAGAGAACTTTGTTGATGGTGAAAACCTTAGGTAGCTGAGATGGGATGGTGGGGAGATGAGGTGGGATATCTAGGAAGTAAGGTGAGATCATTTTATCCCCTGGAGAGAAATCCTCTGTAGGGATCTTCTTGTTCCTCCACCCCCTTGGTGCCTTCTTCTTTGTTCCTTTTGATGTTGCCCTGCTCTTTGTGACCTTTTCTTTCAAGAAAATTTTGTTGCTGGTCTCATATGACTCTGGTGGTTTAGGTTCCTCCTGATTTTGCTTGAGCTGTGACAGCTACTGATTATCTTGTTCATCAACCAAAGGGATTCCCTGTGATTCAATGCTTGTTTTTTCCACCAGTGCTTTGTCGTGCTCTTTCCTTGGTTCCTTGCTTTCATGATCTGCTTCTTGTGAGGGTTTGAAGACATTGAATGCGAGTTGTTCGTCATGTATCCTCAATATTAGCTCTCCTCGCTCCACATCTATGAACGCTCTGGCTGTAGCTAGGAATGGTCTTCCCAATATGATTGGGTGAAGGTGACTCTCTTCCATTTCCAATATGACAAAGTCTCTAGGAAGGAAGTAGTTTCCAACCTTTACCAACACGTTTTCAACCACTCCCACTGCTTGTTTTTGAGTTTTGTCGGCCAGCCTAATGACTACATCTGTGGGCATTAGCTCATTAATCTGAAGCTTCTTCATAAGGGATAAAGGCATTAAGTTGATTCTGGCTCCCAGGTCACAGAGTCCTTTGTCAAACATTGTTTCTTCTATGGCACAGGGGATGTGAAAACTCCCTGGGTCCTTCCTTTTTGTAGGAAACTCTGGTTGAATGAGAGTACTATACTCCTTATTCATCACTATTGTTTGCCCTCCCTTGAGTGAGCTTTTCCTGGTCGGCAACTCTTTCATATATTTAATGTATGAGGGCATTTGTTAGAGAGCCTTGATGAATGGTATGTTCACATGGAGAGATGCAAATATGTCAAGGAACTTTGAGTATATTCTCTTTTCTACACTACCCTTGAATCTTTGGGGAAAAGGTGCATAGAGCCTCAGCAGCTCCTTCTGTGTAAGCTTGGTTTCTTGGTGATCCTCTTCCTGTTTCTCTGCTGATGTGTCTCCAGGTTATTCTAATGGTTTCTTCGGCTCTTCCTCAGTCCCTTTATCACTTGTAATGACCATCTTGCAGTCTTCCCATCTTAGTTTCTTTGCTTCACCTCTCAGGTTTTTCTCTGTGTCACTTGGAAAGTTGTCAGTGGGTTTGAGAATCTTTTCAGAGAGGTATCCCACTTGAAATTCTAACCTCTGAATGGTGTCTCCCTGGTTTTTGAGATTAGCTCGCAGCTCCTCTTTGAACACCTTGTTATCTTGGATTTCCTTACATATGCCTTCACGTAGAGTCTCAATCCTTGATAGTCTTTCTTCCGATGATGGTGAGTTGAGATTGGAGGGATGAGAAGGGCCATTTTGGCTTTGGTATGGATGTTGAGGCGTGTTGTTAGGTGGGTGTTGATATGATCTCTGTGTGGAATGTTGGTGAGTTGCATTGTTGTTGGGGTTGTGGCGTCTCTGATCTTGGCCTTGGTCTTGTTGATTTCCCCACCCAAAGTTTGGGTGGTTCCTCCAACCAGGATTGTAAGTCTTGGAGTATGGGTCATGGTTCTGCCTAGGTGGATTTCCAATGTAGTTGGCTTGTTCCTGATCACCCTTTGTTTCTTCATTCACTCCTTCTTGAGCTGCTGTTGAGGTGGTGATTACTGCTACTTGACTCCTCTCCATCTTCTTGGTAAGGTCAGCCAGCTGCTTGGTGATCATCTTGTTTTGAGCTAGCAGTGCATGATGGGATATTTTAGCGGAAAAACGAATTTCTCCAAAACACCCAAAACTAACCGGCAAGTGCACCGGGTCGCATCAAGTAATAATAACTCACGGGAGTGAGGTCGATCNNNCCAACAAGAACAATTGCGAAGGAATTGTAAATTGCAAAGAAAGTAGATGAAGAACAATTAACAGAAATTAAATTCAATAAGCAGTAGAGGAAACAAAGAGATCTTCGGATGAGATTGAAACAGAATTCCTTCAATTCTCCAACCCAAGATCCAAGACAATTTCAATTGAAATTGAAAGCAATAAAACTAAGAGGAAGAGAGTGGAATTCTCCTTCCCCGAAACTAAGAAATTAAAGATCACTCAATATCCCAAGCTCTCCGAAAACTATTATGAAAACTCAAAAGAAAAGCTCCCCTAAGAACTTGAATTCTATCCTATTTATACACTTTCTTCAAATGATCTTCAAGCCTTGAGTTGGGCCTTTGCTCTTGGTGGAATTGGGTTGAGAGAGGCCTTGGTTGATTGCTCTTGGAGTTTGGAGAGGAACCAAAGTGAACCAAGTGAACCGGGTTGGAGTTTTGCAAAAGTTTGAGTAAAAGTTTGAGCAAAAGTTTGAGGCAAACTTTTGGTCAAACTTTTCATATCAGCCCCCATGTTTTGCTGATACCCACGTTGGTGCAAAAGTTAGGGGTCTAACTTTTGCTCCAACGTTGGCCTTCCTTAGTGCACTTATGGCGCCAACGTTAGCCCAAAAGTTAGGGGCTAACGTTGGCGCAAACTTTGCTCCCCCTTTGTGTTTTTCATGTGCCAACGTTAGCCCAAAAGTTAGGGGCTAACGTTGGCGCAAACTTTTGGTGCCCAGGGAGTAACTTTCATGTGCCAACGTTAGCCCAAAAGTTAGGGGCTAACGTTGGGGCTAACTTTTCACCCAAAAGTTTGTGCAAAAGTTTGAGGCTAACTTTTGGTCCAACTTTTTGCTTCCTGGTTCATTTTCACTTATTCCATTGTCCTCTCTTTACTCTTAGCCATTCCTTCTTGCTTCAACCTTTCTCCAAGCTTTCTTCACCTATCATTAATCAACCAGCTTCAGTGCTCACTAGTCTTCACATATTGGGAGTCTTAGGTCTTAGGATTTTCATCCAAATGGTATCATGGAGATCTCTTTATATGTAGTCACCTTGACGCAGCTTATAGTTTCTTTGCTTTGGCCTTGACTCTAAGTGTCATGTCTCAAAGCGGCTCTTTAGATAAGCTTTCAATCAATACTCCTAAACCAGTTGGTTTTAAGGTATTAGGTGTTAAAGCACCCCTAAGGATTTACTTTCTCAAGCCTCATTCCTTGACACAGCTCAACCACAAGCATTTACTAGGCTAACAACTCTTTGAGTTTTGTTTCTTCTTTCTTTTTCTGCCTAGTAATTGATGCTCAGAGCCTTGGGCCATGTTCTTTTTGCTTTTGTATTTTCTTTATTTTCTTTTGTTTTGTTTGCTGCTTATTGGATCAATAGATTTTTGAGAATCTCCACAATACTTCTTTGAACTTCATGTCCTGCCTATGAGCTCCCATGCAAGTTTTCACAAGCATGCAACCTCAATACATAATCATACAACTAGAACCACCACTTCTTCTAATCTTTTGCTTGCCTCAAAATTGTTTAATTCCTCAATCCTTCTTTTCAAAGAACTTTCATGTGATGCAATTCTTGAATCATTGAGTACAAACAAGTTTTGAAGAGAAAAATATTGTGAATAATCAAGCATCTTGCTTATTGAATTACAGAAAAATTATGCTATGCAGACAGATAATCAGGGAAACTAAACCACGTTAGTGGGTTAGTCAAAAATTAAAGAAAAAGTGATTGATCTAAATTGCCACCTCACTTAATCATTGTCAATCTAATCAATCCCCAGCAACGGCGCCAAAAACTTGATGGGATATTTTAGCGGAAAAATGAATTTCTCCAAAACACCCAAAACTAACCGGCAAGTGCACCGGGTCGCATCAAGTAATAATAACTCACTGGAGTGAGGTCGATCCCACAGGGATTGAAGGATTGAGCAATTTTAGTTTAGTGGTTGATTTAGTCAAGCGAATCAAGATTTGGTTGAATGATTTGTGATTTGCAGAATTTAAATTGCATGGAAAGTAAAGGGAATGGGTAATTGACATGAAATTAAAGAGAACAGGAATTTAAATGCTGAATCTTAAAGAACAAGAAATTAAATGGCAGAAACTTAGAACGCAAGAAATGTAAATTGCAGAATCTTAAAGTGCAAGAATTGTAAATAGCTTGGATTGTAAAGGGAATTGGGAGTTGGATTTGCAGAAATTAAACGAGGGAAAGTAAATTGCAACCAACAGAGAAGTAAAAGAACACTTGGATTGAACCGGATCTAAAAATAGAATTGTAAATAAGCATGAAAATAGTAAACAGGGAATGGGAAATGGGGAATCTGGATCTCAGGACCCAAGAGACTAGATAACCAAGTCTAGATCTCAATGCCTTCCTAGATCCAACAAGAACAATTGCGAATGAATTGTAAATTGCAAAGAAAGTAGATGAAGAACAATTAACAGAAATTAAATTCAATAAGCAGTAGAGGAAACAGAGAGATCTTCGGATGAGATTGAAACAGAATTCCTTCAATTCTCCAACCCAAGATCCAAGACAATTTCAATTGAAATTGAAAGCAGTAAAACTAAGAGGAAGAGAGTGGAATTCTCCTTCCCCGAAACTAAGAAATTAAAGATCACTCAATATCCCAAGCTCTCCGAAAACTATTATGAAAACTCAAAAGAAAAGCTCCCCTATGAACTTGAATTCTATCCTATTTATACACTTTCTTCAAATGATCTTCAAGCCTTGAGTTGGGCCTTTGCTCTTGGTGGAATTGGGTTGAGAGAGGCCTTGGTTGATTGCTCTTGGAGTTTGGAGAGGAACCAAAGTGAACCAAGTGAACCGGGTTGGAGTTTTGCAAAAGTTTGAGTAAAAGTTTGAGCAAAAGTTTGAGGCAAACTTTTGGTCCAACTTTTCATATCAGCCCCCATGTTTTGCTGATACCCACGTTGGTGCAAAAGTTAGGGGTCTAACTTTTGCTCCAACGTTGGCCTTCCTTAGTGCACTTATGGCGCCAACGTTAGCCCAAAAGTTAGGGGCTAACGTTGGCGCAAACTTTTGCTCCCCCTTTGTGTTTTTCATGTGCCAACGTTAGCCCAAAAGTTAGGGGCTAACTTTGGCGCAAACTTTTGGTGCCCAGGGAGTAACTTTCATGTGCCAACGTTAGCCCAAAAGTTAGGGGCTAACGTTGGGGCTAACTTTTGGTGCCCAAGGAGTGTTTTTCTCATGCCAACGTTAGCCACAAAGTTAGGGGCTAACGTTGGCGCAAACTTTTGGTGCCCAGGGAGTAACTTTCATGTGCCAACGTTAGCCCAAAAGTTAGGGGCTAACGTTGGGGCTAACTTTTCACCCAAAAGTTTGTGCAAAAGTTTGAGGCTAACTTTTGGTCCAACTTTTTGCTTCCTAGTTCATTTTCACTTATTCCATTGTCCTCTCTTTACTCCTAGCCATTCCTTCTTGCTTTAACCTTTCTCCAAGCTTTCTTCACCTATCATTAATCAACCAAACACATCAAAGCTATGCTTAAAATCATGAGATATTCATTTTATCATAATATGTGACAATTATAGCATAAAACCTCATGAAATAGCATGAATTCATACATGGTTGATTCAATCAAAGGAAGCATGAAAATCTACCCAAATTAGCTTACTTATAGCTCAAGAAAGTGCACAATTCAAGTGAAAACAAAAGAAAAAGACTAGTGAAACTAGGCTAAGATGACTTTTCATCAGTGCATTCACATTATTTAGCTCTATTACTCCTCTAGTGTTGCCCCTTTCAGAAGCATAGAAGTAGTCATTCTCAGCTACAGCCTCAATGACTTCTATCGCTTCTTCAATGGTCTTCTTCTTATTCAGAGATCCCCCGGATGAGTGGTCTACTGCCTTCTTTGATTCATAAGAAAGACCTTCATATAAAATGTGTAACTGCACCCATTCATTGAACATATCTGGCAGGCACCTTCTTGTCAGATCCTTAAACCTCTCCCATGCTTCGTAGAGAGTCTAACCATCCTGTTGCCTGAAAGTTTGAACCTCAGCTCTCAACCTGTTGATTCTTTGAGGAGGATAGAATCTCGCCAAGAATTTGCTCATCACATCTTCCCAGGTTGTTAAGCTCTCATTCGGGAAGGATTCCAGCCATTTAGATGCCTTGTCCTTGAGTGAGAAGGGAAATAGAAGTAGTCTGTAGGTGTCAGGATGAACACCATTAGACTTCACAGTGTCACATATCTTCAGAAAAGTGGTTAGATGTTGATTGGGATCTTCTTGAACACTTCCTCCGAATGAACAGTTGTTCTGAACAAGGCTGATGAGCTGTGGCTTTAGTTCAAAGTTGTTGGCATGTATGCTTGGCTTTTGGATGCTACTTCCACAGTTTCCTGGGTTTGGATTGATGTAGGATCCCAGAACTCTTCTCTCTTCCCCCGCATGATGCACTGGGCCTTCTCTGCCATGGTTGTGAGCCTCTTCTTCATGATGGTTCTCCATATTCTCATCCATATCTGGTTCAAAATACTCCTCTTCTTCCTTCGTACCAACTACTCTCTTTCCTCTTGCTTCCCTCCTTAATCTAAGGAAGGTCCTCTCAGGTTCAGAATCAAAGGAAGTTGAAACCCCGCTTCTTCTACCTATCATTCAACCAACAAGGCAAAAGCAAGAAGGGGGTAGATGCAGAGAGTATTCTTGTTAGAAATGCTGTTAGTGTGAGTGGTGCAATATATCAAACAGTTAGTGGGTTAGTAAACTAAATTGTAAACAACTAAGAAAAGGGTAGGGGAAAAGGAAGAAAACAGCTAAACTGAAAGTGAATTACTCAAATGAAATCAAACAAAATAAAAAAATGCTCAATCTAGTTATCCACCAATTTAATCATTGTTGATGCAAAATCAATCCCCGGCAACGGCGCCATAAACTTGATGCACGGAAACTTATCTCTCAACAATTTCCCTCGGCAAGTATACCAAATTGTCGTCAAGTAAAAACTCACAATAGAGTGAGGTCGAATCCCACAGGGATTGATTGGTCAATCAACTTTTAATTAGAGGAATGTTCTAGTTGAGCTAAGCAGAATTTGATGTGAGAGTTGCAGGAAATTAAATGGCGGAAAGTAAATAGCAGAAAATGTAAATTCCGGGAATAAAGAGCTAAATATAAATGACGGAAAGTAAATTGCAGAATCTTAAATGGGGAATGGGGAATTTAACATGAAAGTAAATTGCAGAAATTAAAGAGAATTGGTAAGATCAGAAATGGGGAGTTCATTGGGCTCAGGAGATGTTGTATTTTCCGGATCAAGTTCATCTTCATCTCTTCCTCAATCAATGCATTCATCGAACTCCTTGGCAATCTTAAGTGATTGAATTCCAATTCCTTGGTAATTCAATCTCTTAATTCTTGATCAATAGCCAATTCCTTGGTCTAATTGCTCATTAGAAGAGATGAAGTGTGGTCACTGATTATACCACATGTATTTTCAAATCAAAATGTTGGTAGGATTATATGTCACTATATCCATCTAGATCCCAATTTGGTCCAACATGAGAAAGCATTTCTAGCATGATCTCTTCATTCCTCTTCCAAGGTTCCGAAGAGATCCAAGTATGAATAGCTTCTTTTCCAAGATAACTACCCAATTGGATGAAGATTGAAAGCTTTCTAGTAAAATCAAGAGAAAAGAAAGGGGAAGGATAATGAAAACTATTATTGATCCATCAAATTACAACAAAGCTCCCTAACCCAACGAAAGGGGTTTAGTTGTTCATAGCTCTAGGAATAGAAAACAAAAATAGAGAATACATTCTGAAAGTAAAACTAGAAGTTGTAGAGAAAGTAAAATTTTACAGAGAGAAGTTCTCCCTCCTCCCAAAAGCTTTCCTCTAGTTCAAAACTACTCCTATTTATAATAGTCTTCTGATCTTCTAGTTGGCTCTTCAAGTCTTGGATATGGGCCTTTGGATCTTGAGTTGAAGCAGTTATCATCTTTAGTGGGCTCAGCTTCACTTGCAGAGAAAGTGTGCAGTAGGCATGGACTTTAGCTTAGGGCGTTAGTGGTGTTATCGTTAAGTGAAAATGTGGGGTCGAGAACGTTAGTGACAATCACCTTTTTCACTAACGTTCCTAACCCAAAATGGTCCACGTTAACTTCAACGTTAGTGGCACTAACGTGACTACTAACGTTGCCTCTTAGCCCTTCGCAAATGTTACTGGGGTTTACCTTTCCCAATAACGTTGAGAGTACCCCTTTCTCCCTACGTTAGAGTTCACGTTAGTATAGTTAACGTGACCTTTAACGTAGGCTTGCCAAATCTTCGAGAGCGTTAGTGACACCTACCTTTTTCACTAACGCTCCAAAACGCCCCTTTCCCACGTTAGTGCTTCACGTTAATTACATTAACATGACCACTAACGTGGTGTTGATTGCCATCTCCAACGTTAGTGACAAAGGCGAGTGTCACCAACGTTGGCTCATTATCCCTTTCCTCCACGTTAGCTTCCACGTTAATGTAATTAACGTGGTAACTAACATGGCTCATGGTGGCTTAGTCCAACGTTAGTGACAAAGGTGAGTGTCACTAACGTTGGCGATTCCTTGCTCTTTCCACGTTAAAGTTCACGTTAACTAAGTTAACGTGGCTCTTAACGTAGCCAATATGGGCTTAGTCCAATGTTAGTGACAAAGGTGAGTGTCACTAACATTGGCATTATCTTTCTCTTCCACTTTAGAGTTCACGTTAACTGAGTTAACGTGACTCTTAACGTGGCCAATTGCCCTTTTTGGAGCGTTAGTAGCACTCAGTTTTACCACTAACGCTTGGAGCTTCCTTTTCCTCCATGTTAAATACCACGTTAATGTAGTTAATGTGGTATTTAACGTGGGCTATGAAGGCTTCGAAGACGTTATTGGTGATCACTTTTCTCATTAACGTTGCAAGCTAGCTCCCATTCCACGTTAGTGGTCACGTTAGTTAGACTAACGTGGCTACTAATGTGGCTTTTCCTTGCCTCCTTTGTCCTGAAATCAAGCAAATAAAGTGCATAAAAGCTCTAATCCAAGTTATGAGTCATGCATCATCCAATTTGTCATTAAATTCATGCATAATTCTCATGAAATCATATAAAATTCACAATGTTTGCTTGAATCATGATGTAAGTGAAATTCTATCCAAAACTTGTTTATTTCCTAAGAAAATGCATGAAACTACCCTAAAACAGTAAAGAAAAGGTCAGTGAAACTGGCCGAAATGCCCTGACATTAGTCCATCTACGCGCATGTGCACTGTACGCGCACGCATGGATCGCGAAACCAAAAGGGACGCGCACGCGCGCCGTGCGTGTATGCGTCGATAGTCGCACATGATTTTTTTAATAGAAAATGTGCCCAGCAATTTTGAGGAGTTGTGGGGCCCAGTTTATAACCAACTTTGGTGCCAAGATGCTTTTAAAGGACCAAGGATTGAAGGGAATCAACAACTTAGCATCAGTTACACACATTAGGATTAGTTTTAGTTAGTTTTAGAGAGAGAAGCTCTCACTTCTCTCTAGAATTAGGAGTAGGTTTAGCTCAATAATCTTAGATCTAGGTTTCAATTCATGTTTTCATCTACTTCTACCTTTCAGTTCCTTGTTTCTATATCTTGTTCTTCTATTCTTTTGTTGTAATTTCCTTTATGTTGTTTCTATGTTTTGTTGTAGATCTACTCTTGTTCCCTCTCTTTTCTTTCAATTTAAGTTGAGGTAATTCATAATAATTGTGTTTCTTTTGATTGCTTTTGTTAATTCTTTGCCATAATTGTTGTTATACTTCATTCTTGTTGTAGATTTACCATACTTTCCTCTCATACCTTCCAAGTGTTTGTCAAAATGCTTGAGAAGATGTTAGAGTAGATTTTAGTGCTCTTGGCTTGGGAAGGTAACTTAGGAACTCTTGAGTTACTAATGTCCAAGTGATTGACGATTGGGAGCCATTAACTCTAGATCTCACTAATTGATTTGGTGGAGAACTAGGACTTATGGACTTGGATTGACATAGCTCACTCGACTTTCCTCTATTATTAGTTAGGGGTTAACTTTGTGGGGTTGGTCCTTGCCAATTCTTATGTTTTGGTTAGAGATAAGGATAGAGATCCATGACCACCAAACCTTGCCAAGACCTCTTTAGTTGTTAGTTTATTTTCATTTCCATTTACTTTTCACGCCTCTTATCAAATAGGTGAGAATGGTGATGAGTGTCACGGATCATCACATTCATCAGGTTGAAGTGTGAGTGAATATCTTGGAATAAGAATAAGCTTGAATTGAATAGAAAAACAATAGTACTTTGCATTAATTCATGAGGAACAGCAAAGCTCCACACCTTAATCTATGGGGTGTAGAAACTCCACCGTTGAAAATACATAAGTGATAATGGTGTTCATTGGCTTTGGCCCCAGAGGGGAAACCAGAATGACCAAGACATAGGTCTAAGGACTAAATGTCCAAAGATGTAAAATAAATCACTAAAAGTAGTTTTTATACTAAACTAGTAGCTAGGGTTACAAAAAATAAGTAACTAAGTGCAGATAGTGCAGAAATCCACTTCTGGGGCCCACTTGGTGTGTGCTTGGACTGAGCATTGAAGCTTTCATGTGTAGAGACTCTTCTTGGAGTTAAACGCCAGGTTGCAGCTTGTTTGTGGCGTTTAACTCTGGTTTGTAACCTGTTTCTGGTGTTTAACTTCAGAATAAGGCAGGAAGGTGGCGTTTGAGCGCCAGTTTGCATCATCAAAACTTGGGCAAAGTATGGACTATTATATATTTCTGGAAAGCCCTGGATGTCTACTTTCCAACGCAATTGAGAGCGCACCAATTGAGTTTCTGTTGCTCCAGAAAATCTATTTCGAGTGCAGGGAGATCAGAATCCAACAACATCTGCACTCCTTTTTTAGCCTCTGAATCAGATTTTTGCTCAGGTCCCTAAATTTCAACTAGAAAATACCTGAAATCATAGAAAAATACACAAACTCATAGTAAAGTCCATAAATGTGATTTTTATTTAAAAACTAATAAAAATATAGTAAAAACTAACTAAATCAGACTAAAAACTACCTAAAAACAATGCCAAAAAGCGTATAAATTATCCGCTCATCAACCACCATGTGATTTGAATTCTTTCCTTTAGATAGGCAAATTTTGACGGATGTTGTGCATTTACCTCAATTCATTGTATTTCATGATCATATGCATCCATATGCTTTTAGCTTGAATCCTCCCATGCTTGTTTAATGCTTGTTTTACCTTACAAGCTTACTTAAAGCATCTCAAGCATACTAGAATGAGTAAAGTGCATGCTTCTTTTGTGACATCGCTTTTTATGCTAATGGGTGTTCTAAACCGCGCACAATTTAGAATTCACACACTTATTTGTCATTCCAAGAATGTATGCTTCCTTGCTTTTGTTTTCTTATCTTATGGTGTTATATTTTTGTTTTTCATGAATGATGCACCACAAGCCAAAATGGAAGCGGAAGAAAGAACGCGCAGTAACTGGTTGACCTACCAGCTGAAGGTAGCAACCCGGAGAGTCGCCGTACCCCCTTGCTCATCTTTGAATGCACCGAGGACGGTGCAAACTTTTAAGTGTGGGGAGGTCGTCTGACCGATCGGCAATTTCGGGTGACAAATTTCTAATTTCAACACTTTTGCATTTCATTTTAGGTCTTTTAGGATTTTTGTTTTATTTTCTTAATTTTTCATATATATTCACAATAAGCTTAGTCAAAATAATGAGGTTCTTCAAGATTTCTATCTATAGGGCACCAATTGATTTGAGTGAAAACTTTTCATTAAAACTTGCTTGAATTACATATATTATGGAACATGTTTTGAGGTAAGAACACAAGCAAGTGAGATTTGAGCCTAATGGCGTGGTTACATCTTATAACCACTTATTTTTCCTTCTTGTGTGCATTATTCTCTTTCTATGATTGTAATCTTTGATTTGTTTGATTTTTTATGTCTATTATTTTGTGTATTCATGCATTTATATGATTGAGGCTATTGTTTCATTTAGCTCACTTACCCAAATAGCCTTACCTTTTATCTTCCATTGTTAGCCAACTTTGAGCCTACGATTAACCCACTTGTTCTTATTTTAGCACATTACAAGCCTTTAAGTGAAAAACAATAAACGTCCTTTATTTGGATCTTTGATTAGCTTAGGCTAGTAGTGAGTGTGAGTAACATTCAAGTGTGAGATAGTTTGGGACATTGGAAGAGTAAAAGGGTAGTTTTGTAATTTTTGTTGTAAATATTGGGAATTGGTTACAAGCTCATGTATTGATTAAATGTATAGACCTTATGCATTGAAGTTCTTGTATATGAAAGAAAGAAAGAAAAAAAATATGAAAAATGAGGAAAAAAAATAGAAAAAGAAAGAAACAAAGAAAAAAAAAGAAAGAAATAAAAAGGGGACAAAATGCCCCAAAGCAAAGCTCAATAAGGATCAATGCATAAGTGTTGTGAAATGAAAAGAAAATGCATGAGTGTGTTAAAAAGTGAAAAATGGGTAGTTAGGTTAGAACTTAATTGTATAGGATGTCATAGGTTAGGTGGGAAGTTTAAGTTGATCAAAGATTCAAATTTCAAGCTCACTTGACCATATATGCATCCTACCTTGACCCTAGCCCCATTATAACCTACGAAAAGACCTCATGATACTTGTATGCATGCATTGAATAAATGTTGATTGTTAGAAGAAAAACAAATCTTAGAAAGCATGAAATAGAGGAGAATTGAGAGAATCAACCCTAAACACTTGAGCGAATAGAGTGCAAACACATCCGGTGAGGGTTTGATGCTCAATTACATGTTTTCACCTATGAAAATAGTAGTACTTTGCATTAATCTTTGAGGAACAGCAGAGCTCCACACCTTAATCTATGGAGTGCAGAAACTCTACCGTATGAAAATACATAAGTGAAAGGTCCAGGCATGGCCGAGAGGCCAGCCTTCAAATGTGATCTAAGATAGCATACAACTGATCAAAGATGTCTAATACAATAGTAAAAGGTCCTATTTATAATAAACTAGCTACTAGGGTTTACAGAAGTAAGTAATTGATGCATAAATCCACTTCCGGGGCCCACTTGGTGTGTGCTTGGGCTGAGCTTGAGTGTTTCACGTGTAGGTCCTTCTTGGAGTTGAACACTAGTTTTTGTGCCAGTTTGGGCGTTGAACTCCACTTTGCATCTTGTTTGTGGCGCTGGACGCCAGAATTGGGCAGAGAACTGGCGTTGAACGCCAGTTTGTGTCGTCTAAACTTGGGCAAAGTATGGACTATTATACATTGCTGGAAAGCCCTGGATGTCTACTTTCGAACGCAATTGGAAGCGCGCCATTTTGAGTTTTGTAGCTCCAGAAAATCCATTTTGAGTGAAGGTAGGTCAGAATCCAACAGCATCAGCAGTCCTTCTTCAACCTCTGAATCTGATTTTTGCTCAAGTCCCTCAATTTCAGCCAGAAAATACCTGAAATCACAGAAAAATACACAAACTCATAGTAAATTCCAGAAATGTGAATTTAACATAAAAACTAATGAAAACATCCCTAAAAGTAACTAGATTCTACTAAAAACATACTAAAAACAATGCCAAAAAGCGTATAAATTATCCGCTCATCACAACACCAAACTTAAATTGTTGCTTGTCCCCAAGCAAATGAAAATCAAATAGGATAAAAAGAAGAGAATATACTATAAATTCCAAACTATCAATGAAACATAGCTCCAATCAGATGAGCGGGACTTGTAGCTTTTTTTGCCTCTTGAATAGTTTTGGCGTCTCACTTTATCCATTGAAGTTCAGAATGATTGGCATCTATAGGAACTCAGAGTTCAGATAGTGTTATTGATTCTCCTAGTTCAGTATGATGATTCTTGAACACAGCTTCTTTATGAGTCTTGGCCGTGGCCCCAAGCACTTTGTTTTCCAGTATTACCACCGGATACATAAATGCCACAGACACATAATTGGGTGAACCTTTTCAGATTGTGACTCAGCTTTGCTAAAGTCCCCAATTAGAGGTATCCAGGGTTCTTAAGCACACTCTTTTTTTGCTTTGGACCTTGACTTTAACCGCTCAGTCTCAAGTTTTCACTTGACACCTTCACGCCACAAGCACATGGTTAGGGACAGCTTGGTGTAGCCGCTTAGGCCAGGATTTTATTCCTTTAGGCCCTCCTATCCAGTGATGCTCAAAGCCTTGGGATCCTTCTTATTTACCCTTACCTTTTGGTTTTAAGGGTTATTGGCTTTTTGCTCTTGCCTCTTGATTTTAAGAGCTTTTGGCTTTTTCTGCTTGTTTTTTCTTTTTATTTTTTTCGCCTATTTTTTTTCTTTTTTTTTTCTGCAAGCTTTGTTCTTTGCTGCTTTTTCTTACTTCAAGAATCATTTTTATGATTTTTCAGATTATCAAATAACATGTCTCCTTATCATCATTCTTTCAAGAGCCAACATATTTAACATTCTTAAACAACAACTTCAAAAGACATATGCATTGTTCAAGCATTCATTCAGAAAACAAAAAGTATTGTCATCACATCAATATAATTAAACTAAGTTCAAGGATAAATTCAAAACTCATGTACTTCTTGTTCTTTTGAATTAAAGCAGTTTTCATTTAAGAGAGGTGATGGGTTCATAGAACATTCATAACTTTAAGACATAGTTACTAACTTCTAATGATCATGTAATGAAGACACAAACATAGATAAGCACATAACATAGAGAAAACGAAAAACAAAGAAAGTAAGAACAAGGAATGAGTCCACCTTAGTGATGGTGGCGTTTCCTTCTTGAGGAACCAATGATGTCCTTGAGCTCTTCTATGTCTCTTCCTTGCCTTTGTTGCTGCTCCCTCATTGCTTTTTGATCTTTTCTGATTTCATGAAGGATGATGGAGTGCTCTTGATGTTCCACCCTTAGTTGTCCCATGTTGGAACTGAATTCTCCTAGGAAGGTGTTGATTTGCTCCCAATAGTTTTGTGGAGGAAAATGCATTTGAGGCATCTCCGGGATCTCATGGTGATGAGCTTCATCTCGGAGGTGGAAGCTTTTGTCTTCCCTTTCCCTTTTCTAGAGGATTCTCCGGTCTTAGGTGCCATCAATGGTAATGGAAAAACAAAAATCTTATGCTTTTACCAAACCAAACTTAGAATTTTGCTTGCACTCGAGCAAGAGAAGAAAGAAAAGATGAAGAAGAAGAAAAAGAAGAAAATATGGAGAAGAGAGGGAAGATGTGTTTCGGCCAAGAAGAGAAGAGAGGGTTGTGTTGTGTGAAAATGAGGAAGAATGGAAGGCTTTATATAGGGAAGGGAGGGGGGTGAAGTTCGGCCATGTAGGGTGGGAAATTGATTTTGAATTTTGAAGGTAGGTGGAGTTTATGAGGTAGGTTTATGGGGAAGAGTGGATGGATGTGAGTGGTGAAGAGGTGATGGGGAAGAGAGATTGAGGTGATTGGTGAATGGTTTTGGGGAAGAGTGTTTATGGGATTTTATGAAAGAGGGGTGAGAAGAAGTGAGTGGAGGAAGGTGGGGATCCTGTGGGGTCCACAGATCCTGAGGTGATCCTGTGGGGTCCACAGATCCTGAGATGATCCTGTGGGGTCCACAGATCCTGAGGTGTTCAAGGATTTATAACCTTGCACCAAATTAGGCATGTAAAATGCCCTTGCACACAACTCTGGGCGTTCAGCACCAGGTTGGTGCCCATTTTGGGCGTTCAACACCCATTTGTTGCCCATTTCTGGCGTTGAACGCCAGAACCATGCTTGTTCTGGGCGTTCAGCGCCAGCTCCTCTCCAGGGTCCAATTCTGGCGTTCAGCGCCCAGATGATGCCCATTTTGGGCGTTCAGCGCCCAGATACTGCCCATTTTGGGCGTTCAGCGCCAGAACCATGCTTTGTTCTGGCGTTGAACGCCAGGCAGATGCTTCCTCCAGGGTGTGATTTTTCTTCTGCTGTTTTTGATTTCGTTTTCAAATTTTATATTTACTTTGTGACTCCACATGATCATGAACCTATAAAAACATATAACTAAGAAAAATATAGTTAGATAAAAATTGGGTTGCCTCCCAACAAGCGCTTCTTTAATGTCAATAGCTTGACAGTGGGCTCTCATGGAGCCTCACAGATATTCAGAGCATTGTTGAGACTCTCCAACACCAAACTTAGAGTTTGGATATGGGGGTTCAACACCAAACTTAGA
>NC_029793.2:56762932-56764744 GCF_000816755.2 Arachis ipaensis | reverse complement strand
CTTGCTGTGGCCAGGAAAGGTCTTCCTAGGATGATGGATTCATCCTCTTCCTTTCCAGTATCCAGGACTATGAAATTAGCAGGGATGTAAAGGCCTTCAACCTTTACTAACACGTCCTCTACTTGTCCATAAGCCTGTTTTCTTGAATTGTCTGCCATTTCTAATGAGATTTTAGTAGCTTGCACCCCATAGATTCCCAGTTTCTCTATTACAGAGAGGGGCATGAGGTTTATTCCTGAACCAAGATCACACAGAGCCTTAAAGATCATGGTGCCTATGATACAAGGTATTATGAACTTTCCAGGATCCTGTCTCTTCTGAGGCAATGTCAGTTGATCCAGATCACTTAGTTCATTGGTGAACAAGGGAGGTTCTGATGAGTATTTTGGTGAAAAATAAATTTCTCCCAAAACACACAAATCTAACCGGCAAGTGTACCGGGTCGCATCAAGTAATAAAAACTCACGGGAGTGAGGTCGATCCCACAGGGATTGAAGGATTGAGCAATTTTAGTTTAGTGGTTGATTTAGTCAAGCGAATTGAGTGTTGGTTGGGTGATTTGTGATTTGCAGAATGTAAATTACATGAAAGTAAAGAGAGTAGGAAATTAAATTGCTGAATCTTAAAGAACAAGAAATTAAATGGCAGAAACTTAGAGTTCAAGAAATGTAAATTACGGAATCTTAAAGTGCAAGGAATGTAAATTGCTTGAAATGTAAAGCGGATTGGGACGTGGGTTTGCAGAAATTAAACAAGGAAAAGTTAAATTGCATCAAACAGAAGAGTAAAAGGGAATTGGGATTGAAACGGATCTTGAAGCAGTAAAGTAAATGAACATTAAAAGCAAGAAACAGAATGTAAATTGGAGATTTGGATCTCAGGACCCAGAGACTAGAAAACTAAGTCTAGATCTCAATGCCTTCCTAGATCCAATAAGAACAATTGCAAGGGAATTGTAAATTGCAAAGAGAATAGATGAAGAGCAATTAACCGGAAATGAAGTTCAATTAACAGTAAAGAAACAGAGAGATCCAAGATTGAGATTGAAACAGAATTTCTTCAATTCTCCGATCCAAGATCCAAGACAATTGCAATTGAAATAGAAAGCAATAAAATGAAGAGGAAGAGAAGTGAATTCTCCTTCCCCAAGACAAAGAAATTAAAGATCACTCAATATCCAAAGCTCTCCGAAAACTATTATGAAAATTCCAAAAGGAAAGCTCCCTGAAGGACTTGAATTCTATCCTATTTATACACTTTCTTCAAATGATCTTCAAGCCTTGAGTTGGGCCTTTGCTCTTGGTGGAATTGGGTTGAAAGAGGCCTTGGTTGATTGCTCTTGAAGTTTGAAGAAGAACCAAAGTGAACCAATTGAACCGGGTTTGAGTTTTGCAAAAGTTGGACCAAAAGTTGGAGCTAAAGTTAGGGGTCTAACTTTGGCTCCAACTTTTCATAGCAGCCCACAAAACTTACTGGTATGAACGTTGGTGCCAACGTTAGGGGTCTAACTTTGACCCTAACGTTGCTCTTGCCTTGTGTGCTAGTGGCGCCAACGTTAGCCACCAAGTTAGGGGGCTAACGTTGGCACAAACTTTTGCTCCTCTTCCTTGAATTTTCATGTGCCAACGTTAGCCTCCAAGTTAGGGGGCTAACGTTGGCGCAAACGTTGGATGGCCAGGGAGGAATTCATGTGCCAACGTTAGCCTCAAAGTTAGGGGGCTAACGTTGGCTCAAAC
Source organism: Arachis ipaensis (assembly GCF_000816755.2). Classification (NCBI taxonomy): domain Eukaryota; kingdom Viridiplantae; phylum Streptophyta; class Magnoliopsida; order Fabales; family Fabaceae; genus Arachis; species Arachis ipaensis. The sequence goes on along the minus strand of NC_029793.2, from coordinate 56,763,008 downwards.
TTTTGGTGCCCAGGGGAGAAATTCATGTGCCAACGTTAGCCTCAAAGTTAGGGGGCTAACGTTGGCGCAAACTTTT
>NC_029793.2:56739747-56762666 GCF_000816755.2 Arachis ipaensis | reverse complement strand
TTTTGTTCCTTAGAGGGAAACTCCTTATTGATCACTGGACGTCCCAGGAGGTCTTCCTCCTTGGGATTCATGTCCTCTCCTTCCCTTACAGGTTCGGCCATGATGCTTATGTCAATGACCTTGCACTCTCCTTTTGGATTCTCTTCTGTATTGCTTGGGAGAGTACTAGGAGGGATTTCAGTGATCCTTTTACTCAGCTGGCCCACTTGTGCTTCCAAATTTCTAATGGAAGACCTTGTTTCATTCACGAAACTTGCAGCGGCCTTGGATAGATCAGAGACTAAGTTTGCTAAATTAAAAGTATTTTGTTCAGAGTTCTCTGTCTGTTGCTGAGTGGATGATGGAAAAGGCTTGCTATTGCTAAACCTGTTTCTTCCACCATTATTAAAGCCTTGTTGAGGCTTTTGATCCTTCCATGAGAGATTTGGGTGATTTCTCCATGATGGATTATATGTGTTTCCATAAGGTTCACCCATATAATTTACCTCTGCTATTACAGGGTTCTCTGGATCATAAGCTTCTTCTTCAGAAGATGCCTCCTGAGTACTGTTGGATGCAGCTTGCATTCCATTCAGACTCTGGGAAATCATATTGACTTGCTGAGTCAATATTTTATTCTGAGCCAATATGGCACTCAGAGTATCAATTTCAAGAACTCCCTTCTTCATAGGCGTCCCATTACTCACAGGATTCCTCTCAGAAGTGTACATGAACTGGTTATTAGCAACCATGTCAATGAGTTCTTGAGCTTCTGTAGGTGTTTTCTTTAGGTGAATGGATCCACCTGCAGAAGTATCCAATGACATCTTTGCCAATTCAGACAAACCATCATAGAAGATATCCAGGATGGTCCATTCTGAAAGCATGTCATTAGGACACTTTTTGGTCAGTCCTTTGTATCTCTCCCAAGCTTCATAGAGGGATTCACCTTCTTTCTGTCCGAAGGTCTGAACGTCCACTCTAAGTTTACTAAGCTTTTGAGGAGGAAAGAACTTGGCTAAGAAAGCCGTGACTAGCTTATCCCAAGAGTTCAGGCTATCTCGGGGTTGAGAGTCCAACCATACTCTAGCTCTGTCTCTTACAGCAAAAGGGAAAAGCATGAGCCTGTAGACTTCAGGATCTACTCCATTAGTCTTAACAGTATCACAGATCTGCAAGAATTCAGTTAAGAACTGAAAAGGATCTTCAGATGGAAGTCCATGAAACTTGCAGTTCTGCTGCATCAGAGAAACTAATTGAGGTTTCAGCTCAAAGTTGTTTGCTCTAATGGCAGGAATGGAGATGCTTCTTCCATGTAAATTAGAATTAGGTGCAGTAAAGTCACCAAGCATCCTCCTTGCATTATTATTGTTGGGTTCGGCTGCCATCTCCTTTACTTGTTCGAAATTTTCAATAAGGTTGTCTCTGGATTGTTGTAATTTAGCTTCTCTTAGTTTCCTCTTCAGAGTCCTTTCAGGTTCTGGATCAGCTTCAACAAAAATGCCTTTTTCCTTGTTCCTGCTCATAAGAAAGAGAAGAGAACAAGAAAAGAAGAGGAATCCTCTATGTCACAGTAAAGAGGTTCCTTATTGTTAGTAGAAGAAGAGAAAAATTCGAACACAGATGGAAGAGGGGGTTCGAATTTGGTGAGTGATGTGAGCAAGAGATGTTAGCAGATGAATAAATAAATAGAATAAGATGAGAGAGAAGGAGAATTTTCAAAAATTATTTTTGAAAAAGAGTTAGTGATTTTCGAAAATAGTTTTTGAAAAATGTTAGTAATTTTCGAAAATTAAGATTTAAAAATTGAAATAATTAGTTAATTAAAAAGAAATTTTGAAAAAAAAGGGAGATATTTTTGAAAATTAGAGAGAGAGAGAGTTAGTTAGGTAGTTTTGAAAAAGATAAGAAACAAACAAAAAGTTAGTTAGTTAGTTGAAACAAATTTTTAAAAGATAAGAAGTTAGGAAGTTAGAAGAGATATTTTGAAATCAATTTTTTTTAAAAAGGTGAGATAAGAAGATATTTTTGAAAAGATATGATAGAAATTAGTTTTTGAAAAGATTTGAATTTTTAAAATCACAATTTAGTAGTACTTTGCATTAATCTTTGAGGAACAGCAGAGCTCCAAACCTTAATCTATGGAGTGCAGAAACTCTACCGTATGAAAATACATAAGTGAAAGGTCCAGGCATGGCCGAGAGGCCAGCCCTCAAATGTGATCTAAGATAGCATACAACTGATCAAAGATGTCTAATACAATAGTAAAAGGTCCTATTTATAATAAACTAGCTACTAGGGTTTACAGAAGTAAGTAATTGATGCATAAATCCACTTCCGGGGCCTACTTGGTGTGTGCTTGGGCTGAGCTTGAGTGTTGCACGTGTAGAGGTCCTTCTTGGAGTTGAACGCCAGTTTTTGTGCCAGTTTGGGCGTTGAACTCCACTTTGCATCTTGTTTCTGGCGCTGGACGCCAGAATTGGGCAGAGAACTGGCGTTGAACGCCAGTTTGTGTTATCTAAACTTGGGCAAAGTATGGACTATTATACATTGCTGGAAAGCCCTGGATGTCTACTTTCCAACGCAATTGGAAGCCCGCCATTTTAAGTTCTGTAGCTCCAGAAAATCATTTTGAGTGCAGGGAGGTCAGAATCCAACAGCATCAGCAGTCCTTCTTCAACCTCTGAATCTGATTTTTGCTCAAGTCCCTCAATTTCAGCCAGAAAATACCTGAAATCACAGAAAAACACACAAACTAATAGTAAAGTCCAGAAATGTGAATTTAACAAAAAAACTAATGAAAACATCCCTAAAAGTAACTAGATTCTACTAAAAACATACTAAAAACAATGCCAAAAAGCGTATAAATTATCCGCTCATCACGTGGCACGCCAACCCTCATTATTCACCTGGGCGTGCCACTTGAATTCTGGGTGTGGCACACCACACACTGGGTGTGGCACGCCACACACTGGGCGTGGCATGCCAGTTTTATATTCCAGAGAAGAGAGTGAAGTACATACAAGGGGCATGGCACGCCATATCCTGGGCGTGCCACGCTAGTTCAACTTTCCAGAGAGGAGAAGAAGAATGAAAAGGCCTGGGCGTGCCACTTGGGCTCGAAGGCGTGGCACGCCAGGGACACCAACACATGGGGCGTGCCACTTGAAGAGCTGGGCATGGCGCGCCAAGCCAAATTGGAGGCTGGGCATGGCACGGCACTTAAACGCCTGTCACACGCCAAGCTAGAAGGTCACGTTTGTTGAATTTTCCTTTCCCTCCGAATTGTAATTTTCTTTTCTCTTTTTTATTTTCTTTATTCAAGTGCTAGGAGTAGTATAAATAACCCCTGAAAGTACTGAGAAGGGGTAGTTGGGTAGTAGTTTTGTTGAAGTATAGTTAGATTTACTTTTCACATTATCTCTTTCATCTTTTGTACTTTTCTCTAAGTTATGAGTAGCTAAATTCCCTCTCATTCAGAGAGGAAGCTCTATTGTACTTGATAGATTAATGATAGTGAATTTCTTCTTCTCTTCATCTTCTCTTAGATTTGCTAGAAGGAATTTTGTTTTAATGCTAGTGTTCAATCATCTTGGGAAAGAGGTTGAATGCAAAATGGGTTTCATGGGAACCTTGGAAAAGGAAACATGAAATCATTCTTGAAATCTCTTTTCACATTTGAGTAGATCTGGGTTTTGGTGATTAGATATGGTGACATATAATCCACCCTCTATTCTGGATCTACAAGGATGTGTGGTATAATCAGGGACCAAGCATATCTCTCTTCATGAGCAATTAGACCAAGGAATTGGCTGATTATCAAGATTTGAGAGATTGAGTCACCAAGGGATTGCGGCTCAATCAATCATAATTGCCAAGAGGTCAATGAGTTACATGATTGAAGATGAGATGAGCTGGATTTAATCCAAAGAGAACAACATCTCCTAATATCAATGAATTCCCCCTATTCTTATCTTCCAAATTCTTTATTAATTTCTTTGTATTCTGTCAATCCCCATTCCCATTTACGATTAAGTCATTTATGTTTTTGCACTTTACATTATTGCCATTTCCTTTTTTGCACTTTACTACTTCTCTTTACTTTTGAGTCATTTACATTCCTAATTCATCCATTGATTAAAATTGCTTAAATCTACCAATCTCTGTGGATACGATCCCACTCCACTATGGGTTATTACTTGACAATAATTTTGGTGCACTTGCCAAAAGAACGGATTCATCATTTTTATATGGGGGGTGAATTCCGGTCATCATTCACTCAAGCCAATCACAAAACAAAGCTTGCTGGAAAGAGTCACTCACAACACGGGGCATTAACTGGCTCTTTTTTTCATTTGAGGTTATTCCTCTTAATAAATTGGAAGAAAAGGAAGAAATTCATGAACAAAATGTCAAGCTAATGACAGTAAAAGAGCACTTGTTGGGAGGCAACCCAACTAAAGGTAATTTTCTTTTCATAGCTAGTCAATAAAAGAGTCAAGAAGGCTTCGCTGCATTGCAAGGAGTCAAGTTTGGTGTTGCACACCAAAGAAATTCAGAGATGAATGTGCAATTCTATGTTTGGTGTTCCACCATAGACTTTCCTATGGAGCACATTACATTTCTCATCATAACTAGTTAGAAGCTCCAAGTAATCAGAGAAAATACCTGACAATTTTTTTATTTTCAGTCATTGTTTATCTTTTTGATAAAAGCACTTGCAAGTTCACATGTATGTTCATCTTGCTGCATTTAGAAGTAAGAAATGAACTAAGTTTGGTGTTCACACACCAACTTATGTTTTGAAAATCACAAGCATACATATAGACTTATCATTCCTTGAGTGCTTGGGGAACAAGCAACTTCTAATAGTTTTGTAGGAAGATAATCAAACCGTTGGGAAGACTATGCACCATCATCCAGGAAAAAAGAGAATACCAAAGCTAGGAAGGGTGATGAACAACAAAGAAGATGCCAGAAGGTTGTATTGTCACTTAATTGCTTGTATCTTGAATTGTTAATATTGGAAGTTTGAATACACCCCTGCTGAATAATATACTTATGACTGAATTCAGATGTCTATTTACTTTAAAGTGTCAAATAAATGTGCTAGCCTAGGTGTGTGTGTTTCACTTTCACTTGTTTAAATGCTTGTCTTATCACTTGTCCTTTTCAATTTGAATAAAAGAAATATTTGAACAGAAATGGAATGGTTCCTTTTGACAAGAAGTGAAATAACAGTAAGTGATGGTATATATGTCTGATTGTGTAGTAGCTCACAAATAATGAATAAAAGGGTAGATTATCCCCCTTTTAGTGTAAACTAGGATGCTGTCTATGAATCTTAGCAAATAAAAGTCTTTGGATGAAAGAAAAACAAATAAAAAGAAAGAAAAAGAAAAGCCAAAAGTAAAAATAGAAGAAAGCAAAGAATAAGGCTAGATACTAATAGCTTGGACCTTAAGACATATGCTTGTGATGTCTTTCTACTAGGATCTGCTTGGATGATTAGGTTCTATGGAGTGCTTTAACACTTGGTAACTTGGGTTAACTAACCCGGGATTATCAACCGAAAATCCATTATCAAGAGCAACCTAGTTACAAGGCATTTAGTAACCCAAAGAAGTGCTGGGCACCAATGTCTTAAGAAGAATTATGAGCCAAGTGTCTGTGGTGAATATGTGTTGAGTGCAAATAAGCTAAGAAGCTGCTACAACACATAACACTGAGTTGCTAAAATCAAAGAATAAGTTCACAGAAAAAGAAAATAAAGAAAAGCAATTACCAAAGATGAGTAAATAATAAAAGGTCATAGCAGTATGTTAGTTGATACTTAAAGGAGACAGTCCCTACCTAAGGACAAAAAAAAAGTGAGCTGCAACATTCTCTGCATAAAACCCCATGAACTAATAATAATGACTTGCTGATAGGAACATTACTTTCTGGTTCACTCATTCTTCTCAATAATTCAGTGCTTGCTTAGGGACAAGCAAGATTTAAGTTTGGTGTTGTGTTGCCAGGACATCTTAGGCTAGTTTCACTAGCCTTTTTCTTTGTTTTTAATAGGTTTTATGCACTTTCTTAAGTTATAAGTAAGCAATTGGGTTAGAAATTCATGTATGCCTAGATTCATTCAATCATGGTTAATTTGATGCAATTTCATGATAATTATGCTATAATTACTTGTGTGCTAAGAATGATTAGAATTCTCATGACTTTAGCAAGGCTTTGATGCATGTATTGGTTGATGACAGGTGAAGGAATGCATAAGAGGAAGTTGAAGAAGAAGCATGGAAAGGATGAACAAGAAGCAACGTTGGTGGCCAAGTTGGACCACCAACGTTGCCTCAAACGTTGAGAAGGAAGCAGAGCAAGTTTCTGCATAATTTGCTGGTGCCCACGTTGGAGGAAACGTTGGCAAGCCAATGTTACCCCCAACGTTGTGATAAAATGTGCTTTTTGGAGATTCAGAAAATCTGTAGCGACGCGTACGCGTGGATTGGAAATTCTGATAATCCACGCGCATGTGTAGCTGACACGTATGCGTGGATGGGTAACGTTGGACCAACAACGCTGCCTCAAACGTTGGTGGCCAACGTGCACGATCTTGATCTCAAAATCCTGAATTTAAAAAAGTGCAACGACGCGCACGAATCTATAGCGCATCCGCGCGGGCTTAACTTTTGGGAATCCACGCGCACGCGTACATCATACGCATGTGTGGATAGTCCAACGTTGGAGGGAACATTGCCTGTCCAACGCTGAGGCCAACGTTCTTCTAAAAGATTTTAAAACTGGAATTGGAATTTTTTGCATCCACGCGCATGCGTAGTGTACGCACATGCGTGGATGCGTATTATGACGCCAAGGGCGCGAACGCGCAAGGCACGCGTACGCGTGGGTAGAAAAACATTGGCACTCTAACATTGAGTCAAACGCCAATGACAGCAAGTAGAACTGAATTTTTAAAGAGGCGTTTGATTCAACGTTGGCCCTCAAACGTGGACTCTAACGTGAGCATCAGAACTTTGTAATCAAATAAATCTCTTCTCAACAGCAAGAGAAACCAATTGGAGCAACTTCAACCCAATTCAATCAAGGCCAAAAGCCCAATTCAGAGATTGAAGATCAATGGAAGAAAGTGTACAAATAGCTTAGAATTTAAGATAGTAAGGGAAATTTTTTAGCTGGGGAGAGAGATACTGACATGCTGCTAATTTTAATTTTTTGCAATTCTTTCAATTCTGCAATGTATCTTACAATTCCATTTTACATTCTGAGAGCTATGAACAACTAAACCCCTTTCATTGGGTTAGGGAGCTCTGTGTAATTCAATGGATCAATATTAGTTTTTATTTTTCTTCTTCTTTCTTTTCTCTTGATTTTGCTGGAAAGCTTTCAATCTTCATCCTATTGGATAGTTATCTTGGGAAAGAAGCTATTCATAATTGGATCTCCTTTGAACCTTGGAAGAGGAATGAGGAGATCATACTAGAATTGCTTTCTCACGTTGGATTAGATTGGGGTTTGGATGGATATAGTGACATGTAATCCTACCAATACTTTGATCTATGAATTTGTGTGGTAGAATCAGTGACCGATCTTCATCTCTTCCTATGAGCACTTAAATCAAGGAATTGGGCAGTTGTTCATGCTTAGAGAGATTAGATTGCCAAGGAATTGGGATCTAATCACCTAAATTGCTAAGGAGATCAATGAATGCATTGATTGAGGAAGAGATGAAAATGAACTTGATCCGGAGAATTATCACATCTCCTGACCCCAATGAATCCCTTACTCTGATCTTACCCATTCTCATTACATTCTGTTCTTTAATTTCATGCTTAATCCCCATTCCCATTTAATTTCATGCAATTTAAGCTTCTGTCATTTAATTTCTCGCACTTTAATTTTTGTCATTTAATTTCTTGCAATTTAAGTTTCCCGCCAAATTTACATTCTGCAATCTCAACCCAATTTTGATTTTGCTCAACTAGCACAATTTTCTAATTAACATTGATCAACCAACCAATCCATGTGGGATTCGACCTCACTCTACAGTGAGTTTTTACTTGACGACAATCCGGTGCACTTGCCGGTAGGAAATTGTTGAGAGACAGTTTTCGAGTGAATCAGCTCCATTCTTCAAAATTAATGCCACCAAGCCTTGATGGAGTTCCGGACAAGCTAAGGGCTCCCAAAATTGATCCTCATGTATTCTCGGATCCCAACTCTTGTTTCTACACCCATCTTCAAGTTGATCATCATTAATCCATCAGGGTGCCATAATCTTGGAATTCTCACTCAAGTGACCAAACATCATCCTAGACCCAAGCAAACTAGTTATACACCAACCCTTGCTATTAGGCTTTGAACATGCAACCATCATGAACTTTGATTTACAATCCCAACCACTAACCATCTCCTTTTTGCTCTTAAAGCCACAAAGAGCTCTAAGTTGCCCATCCATCTCAAGCAAACCATATTCAAGTAGAATCATAAAGCTTAGAGATAAGAGATTTACCCATTTGAATGAAAGGATGGATGGTGATGGCTTAGAGATAAGAGATTTACCCACTTGCAAGCTGCACTCCCTTGTGTTCTTTCTTAACAACTTCCACCTCTTTGCTAGCTTCTTCAATTTCAACCTCTTCCTCTTGGTAGCTTTCTTCCAATTCAATCTCTTCTACATTGCTTAAAAATGGCATGGGAGGTTGTACCTCTTCTTCTTTAATCCCTATGTCAAGTCCAATGGGATAGGATTCAATTGTAGATAAGAATTCATCAATGATTGAATCCATCTCTTGATCGACCTCTTCAAAATCTTCAACCATGATTTGTTTTGGAGGTTGTACACCTTCCTCCAACATCAATTTCAAGATTCTTGGAAGAGGGCTCCATGATTCTACATTCCCATGGACTTTCAACATCTCCTAAATATTCAACCACTTATTCCTCTTCTTTAACAATCATAGGTTTCTACAATTGTTCTAACACAAAGCATCATTCCTCATTTTCCCCCGGAGTTTTCAATCTCTCCTTCATGCTATGCTCTTCATTTGATTCTCCACATGTGGCCATGGGAGTGCTTGGAGTGTTCAAGTATTGGGAGGATAATCGGTTTACTACCTCGGTCAAGACGGCTGTAAATTTTAGTACCTCCCTTTTCATATCTTCTTGACCTTGAAGAATAAGACCAAGGGTTTCATCTATTGGAGATTGGGGTGGATAGGATGATTCATTGTTTTGGAGGAAGGGTTCATGATAGGAAGGTGGTTCTTCTTGGTAAGGGTATGGAGGTGATGTGTATGGAATTTGTGGTCCTTGGGAGTAATTGTATTGGAATGTGGGTGGTTCTATGGGTTTTCCCTCATAGTGGTCACAAGGATGAGGTAAGGGTGATTGGTTATATAATGGCTGAGGGTCATAGGGAGGTATTTGGTAAAAAAAAGCTTGTGAGTATGGTTGAGGGCTATGTTGAGGATCAGGTTCATAGGCATATGGTAGTGGTTGTTGACAACCACAATGAGGATCACCACATCCATTAGGTTGATATGCATTAGGAGTTGGATTATACCTATAAGAAACCAGAGGAGGTTGTTGCCAAGTAGGTTGATCAATTCCTTGAGGCTCCTCCCATCATTGATTTTTCCATCCTTGATGCATGTTCTCATTGTAATCTCCACTTCCTACAACATAGTTGTAACCACATTCATAGCCAAATGGGTGAGAATTCATAGTGAAAGAGAAAATAAAGACAGAAGCTAACAAGAAATAATGAAACAAGGTCCTAAAACTAGCAAAAACTAACAAGCAATCCAAACATCAAGCTATTCACAATATTAACATATGTACAATAACCAATAACAAGGCACACATTTGCAAGTCCCCGGCAACGGCGCTAAAAATTTGATGTAGGAAGATTGTCGGTAAAGAATTTCTCAATGAAATCTTGTTGCAAGTATAGTTCTAAACCAACAAACAATCCTGAAACAAAGTTTAATATGGTTGTCACAAGTACAAACCCCAATAAAAGTAACCGAAGTATTTAAAACTCGGGTCGTCTCTCAAGGAATTGTAGGGAAGTGTTCTTGTTATTGGTTATGGATTGTATATTTTGGGGTTTTGAACAAGGGACATGAAAAATAAATTGCAAGGAAGTAAATAAAACTCAAATGATAAAAAGGTCTTGGCTAGGGTTAATGGTTAAGGATCTCTATCCTTGTTACAAACCACAACATGATAATTGCAAGGATCAATCCCATTAAGTAATCCTCTAACAAGTGAAGGAAAGTCAAATGAGCTTTATCAATCCTAATCCATAAGTCCTAGCCACCTCACTAATTAACTTAGTGGAAGCCAGAGTCAATGGATACCAATTATCAATCACTTGGACATTAGCAACTCTAGTTCACCTAAGTTACTATCCGAAGCCAAGAACACAAAAATCTACTCTAACATCCTTCCAAGCATTTTGTCAAACACTTGGAAGGCATAAAAGGAATGTGATGACAAGTCATCTTATGCTAGTTTCACTAGCATTTTTACTTGCTTTTATTAGGTTTTATGCACTTTCTTGCACAATAAGTAAGTGGTTGGAGTGGAATTTCATAATTATTTTGATTCAACCAAACATCATTTATTTTATACAAAATCATGATTGCTTGTTTGGTTGATTTTAGGTGAGAAAATAAAGGAAAGGAGAAGTGCTGCAGTATAACGTTGCATTCAAACAAAGAACGCCACGCTCACTTGCAATGCGCACGCGTACATGACGCTTACGCATCAAGAGGCAATTTTCGAAGATCCACGCGTACGCATGGATGACTGGTACGCCGAAATCGTGATTATTCGTTCCCTGACTATAGTGCCAAAAACTCGGTGTTGGAGACGTGATCTCAAGACTTCTTCACAATTTCGTGTAACTGACTAGCAAGTGCACTGGGTCGTCCAAGTAATAAACCTTATGTGAGTAAGGGTCGATCCCACGGAGATTGTCAGATTGAAGCAAGGTATGGTCATCCTTGTAAATCTCAGTCAGGCGGATTCAAATGGTTAAAAGGTTTTGATAATTAAAATATTAAATAAAATAGAGATACTTATGTAATTCATTGGTGGGAATTTCAGATAAGCGTCTGGAGATGCTTTGTTCCTTCTGAACATCTGCTTTCCTATTGCTTTCTTTCAACCATGCGTTACCTCCTTCCATGGCAAGCTGTATGATCCTCTCGGATGAAAACAAATCCATATGCGCTGTCACTGCACGGTTAATCATCTGTCAGTTCCCGCTAGCGTTGGAATAGGACCATTGTCCTTTTGCACACTGTCACTGCGCCCAACATTTGCAAGTTTGAAGCTCGTCACAGTTATCCCTTCCCAGATCCTACTCGGAATACCACAGACAAGGTTTAGACTTTCCGGATCTCAGGAATGCTGCCAATGGTTCTAGCCTATACCATGAAGATACTAATCTCACAGACTCGGTCCGTGTATTAGATATCCAAGAGAGTATACTCCAGCTGTCGTCCAATGACTACGTTGAACATCATGTAGACCGCTTTGTGTGGTTGTCAGGCACGCGATCTTGGCTAAGCGAGTAACGAAGATTGGGTGATTGTCACGGGTCACCCCTTCATTCTGACTTAACTGAATTAAGTACGAGAGTATATCTTGGAGAAGAAGTAGGCGTGAATTGAAGGAAAAACAATAGTAATTGCATTAATTCAGGAAGAACAGCAGAGCTCCACACCTTAATCTATGGGGTGTAGAAACTCCACCGTATAAAATACACAAGTGAAAAAGGTCTAGGCATGGCCATGAGGCCAGCCTCCAAATTTGAACATACAAGTTCCAAAATGATCAAAGATCTCTAACTTGTCAAAAGGCTTTCTAAATAAATCATTAAAAGTAGTTTTTATACTAAACTAGTAATCTAGGTTTACATAGAATGAGTAACAAAGTGTAAATAGTGCAGAAATCCACTTCCGGTGCCCACTTGGTGTGTGCTTGGGCTGAGCATTGAACTTTACACGTGCATAGGCTGTTCTTGGAGTTAAACGCTAGTTTTGGTGCCAGTTTGGGCGTTTTACGCCAAAATATTTTAGGCTGACTTTGAACGCCAGTTTGGGCCGTCAAATCTCGAGAAAAGTATGAACTATTATATATTGCTGGAAAGCCCAGGATGTCTACTTTCCAACGCAATTGAAAGCATGCAAATCGGGTTTCTGTAGCTCCAAAAAATTTTTTCGAATGCGGCAGGGTCAGAATCCAACAGCATCTGCAGTCCTTTTTCAGCCTCTGAATCAAATTTTTGCTCAGGTCCCTCAATTTCAGCCAGAAAATACCTAAAATCACAGAAAAATACATAAACTCATAGTAAAGTCCAGAAATGTAATTTTTGAATAAAAACTAATAAAAATGTAATAAAAAGTAATTAAATCATACTAAAAACTATGTAAAAATAATGCCAAAAGGGTATAAATTATCCGCTCATCACAACACCAAACTTAAATTGTTGCTTGTCCCCAAGCAACTGAAAATGAAATAGGATAAAAAGAAGAGAATATACAATAAATTCCAAACTTATCAATGAACTTAGTTCAAATTAGATGAGCGGGATTTATAGCCTTTTTGCTTATGAACAATTTTGGCATCTCACTTTATCCTTTGAAGTTCAGAATGATTGGCATCTATAGGAACTCAGAATTCTGATAGTGTTATTGATTCTCCTAATTCAGTATGTTGATTCTTGAACACAGCTACTTTATGAGTCTTGGCCGTGACCCTATGCATTTTGTTTTCCAGTATTACCACCGGATACATAAATGCCACAGACACATAACTGGGTGAACCTTTTCAGATTGTGACTCAGCTTTGCTAGAGTCCCCAGTTAGAGGTGTCCAGAGCTCTTAAGCACACTCTTTTTGCTTTGGACCATGACTTTAATCGCTCAGTCTCAAGCTTTTTTCTTGACACCTTCACGCCACAAGCAGATGGTTAGGGACAGCTTGGTTTAGCCGCTTAGGCCAGGATTTTATTCCTGTGGGCCCTCCTATCCATTAATGCTCAAAGTCTTGGATCCTCTTTACCCTTGCCTTTTGGTTTAAAGGGCTATTGGCTTTTTCTGCTTGCTTTTTCTTTTTCTTTATTTTTTTGCCACTTTTTTTCGCAAGGTTTGTCTATTCACTACTTTTTCTTGCTTCAAGAATCAATTTTATAATTTTTCAGATTACCAATAACATTTTTCCTTTTTCATTATTCTTTCAAGAGCCAACAATTTTAACATTCATAAACAAAAAATTCAAAAATATGCACTGTTCAAGCATTCTTTCAGAAAACAAAAAGTATTGCCACCACATCAAAATAATTAAACTAATTTCAAGATAGAATTCGAAACCATGCATTTCTTGTTCTTTTGCAATTAAAAACATTTTTCATTTAAGAAAGGTGATGAATTCATAGGACATTCATAGCTTTAAGGCATAGACACTAGGTACTAATGATCATGTAATAAAGACACAAACATAAATAAAACATAGGGTATAGGAAACGAAAAATAGAAAAATAAGAACAAGGAAATTAAAGAACGGGTCCACCTTAGTGATGGCGGCTAGTTCTTCCTCTTGAAGATCTTACGGAGTGCTTGAGCTCCTCAATGTTTCTTCCTTGCCTTTGTTGCTCTTCCATCATGGCTTTTTAGTCTTCTCTAATTTCATGGAGGAGGATGGAATGTTCTTGGTATTTCATCCTTAGTTGTCCTATGTTGGAACTCAGTTCTCCTAGGGAGGTGTTGATTTGCTCCCAATAGTTTTGTGGAGGAAAGTGCATCCCTTGAGGCATCTCAGGGATTTCATGATGAGGAGTTTCCTCATGCTCTTGTTAAGGTCCATGAGTGGGCTCTCTTGTTTGCTCCATCCTTTTCTTAGTGATGGGCTTATCCTCTTCAATGAGGGTGTCTTCCTCTATGACAACTCTAGCTGAATTGCATAGGTGACAAATGAGATGAGGGAAGGCTAACCTTCCTCTAAAGATATGATCTCATGAACTTCTACTTCTTCCCCATTCATGATACTTTGGATCATGATAGCCTGGTCTATTGTGACTTCAGACCAGTTGCTAGTATGAATTATAGAGCATTGGATAGACTCCAACCATCCCCTAGCCACGGGTTTGAGGTCAAGCCTTCTTAGTTGAACCGGCTTGCCTCTTTAATCTCTCTTCTATTGAGCGCCTTCAACACAAATGTCCCTAAGGACTTGGTCCAACCTTTGATCAAAGTTGACCCTTCTAGTGAAAGGGTGAGGATCTCCTTGTATCATTGGCAAGTTGAATGCTAGCCTCACATTTTCTGGACTAAAATCCAAGTATTTCTCCCGAACCATTGTGAGCGAATTCTTTGGGTTCGGGTTCACACTTTGGTCATGGTTCTTAGTGATCCATGCATTGGCATAAAACTCTTAAACCATTAAGATCCCGACTTGTTGAATGGGGTTGGTGAGGATTTTCCAACCTCTTCTTTGAACTTCATGTCGGATCTCTGGATATTCACTCTTTTTGAGCTTAAGGGGACCTTGGGGATCACCTTTTTCTTGGCCACAACTTCATAGAAGTGGTCTTGATGGACCTTTGCGATGAATCTCTCCATCTCCCATGACTCAGAGGTGGAAGTAATTATCTTCCCTTTCCTCTTTCTAGAGGTTTCTCTGGCCTTAGGTGCCATTAATGATTATGAAAAAACAAAAAGCTTAGCTTTTCCCACACCAAACTTAGAATGGTTGCTCATCCTCGAGCAGAAAAGAAGAAAGAAAGGAGTAGAAGAAGAAGAAATGGAGGAGATGGAGGTGAGGAGAGGGTTCGGCCAAGGTGGGTTGAGTGTGTATGATGTATGGAAATGAAGGTGGTAAGGAGGGGTATTTATAGGGTAAGGGAGAGAGGGTAGCCGTGTATGAGGGGTTGGGTTTGGGAGGAAAATGGTTTGAATTTCATTGGTGAGGTAGGTGGGGTTTAATGATGGATGGATGTGAGTGGTGAAGAGGTTGTGGGGAAGAGGGTAGGATTTGATAGGTGAGGGGTGTTTGGGGAAGAGTGTTATGGAAAGGTGTGAAGAGGAGAGAAGAAGAGGTGGGGTAGGTGGGGATCCAGTGGGGTCCACAGATCCTGAGGTGTCAAGGAATTTGAGTCCCTACACCATTCTGGTGTCTAAATGCCCATTGTGTGCCAAATTTGGTGTTTAACGCCAGCTCTGCTACCTTTCCTGGCGTTAAACGCCAGCCAGATGCCCATTTCTGGCATTTAACGCCAGCCAGATGCCAGACAGCCCTTTCTGGCGTTTAAACGCCAGTAAGTCTGTCCTCTAGGGTGTGCTATTTTTAATGCTATTTTTCATTCTGTTTTTTATTTTTATTGTTGTTTTTATGACTTCACATGATCATCAACCTAAAGAAAACATAAAATAGCAATGGAAAATAATTAAATATAATTAAATAACATTGGGATGCCTCCCAACAAGCGCTTCTTTAATGTCAATAGCTTGACAGTGAGTCCTTAGAGAGCTTCACAGAGATTTAGAGCTTGATGATGGCCTCCTGATGAACTGGAAAAGTTGATGGTTTAGAATTCACAATAAATTCTCGTTGCAAAGTATAGTTTCTAAACCAAGCAATAATCCTTTCGTACAAAAACTTCTTTGTCACCTAAGCAAACCCAATAAAATTGATAACTGAAGTATTGAAACCTCGGGTCGTCTTCTCAAGGAATTGTAGGGAGGTATGATTTATTATTGGTTATTTAAAAAGGATATATTTTCGGGTTTTTTAAATAGGGAACAAGTAATTTAAATGGCAAGAAAAATAAATTAATAATTATAAAGAAAACTCTTGGTAAGGTATAAGAACTGGAAATCCTATCCTAGTTATCCTTATCAGGTGTGATGAGAATTGTTATTGCTCCCACTTAGTTAACCCTTAATAATAAAGGAAAGTCAAGTGGACTAATTAATTTGATCCTCAAGTCCTAGTCAACTCCCGTGGAAAGACTAGCTTTAGAGCGATCCAAATTAATCAGCAATTCCCAAATCTCAATCAACTGCTGAGTTTGACAACTCAAGTGTTACCAATTACTTAACCAAAGCCAAAAGGGGAAAATAGATCTAAATTAAATTCAAATCATCATAAAAAGAATAAAACAATCATAAATCTGAAATACCTCAAATTATATTAAATAGAATATTCAAATCCAACATGAAAAGGTTCATAAGCCAATTTGGCAACATAAGTCAAATACAAATAAAAGCATTAGAATAAATAAAAGTAGAAGAGAAACATTAATTAAAGGAACATTGAACCTGAGAAGAAGTTGAAATCCTAATCCTAAAACTTGAGAGAGAGGAGAAAGCCTCTCTCTCTAAAAACTACATCTAAATCCTAAAATTGTGAATTATGAAAGTATGAATTGTTGTCATTATGTCCTCCTAGTTGTTGTTTGATTCCTCCATTCTATGGCTTATATTCTGCGTTTCTGGATTGGTATTGGGCCAAAAAAGGGTCCAGAAATTGCTGGGGGCATTTTCTGCAGATTCCTGTACGTGGCGTCTGTCACGCATGCGCGTGGGTCACGCATTCGCGTGGTTTGGAGTTTTCCCTGGTCACGCATATGCGTTAGTCACGCGTATACGTCATTTGCGTTCTGCTCAAGGCACGCGTCCGTGTCGTTCATGCGTTCATGTCAGTGCCATTTCGCGCTAGGCACGCGTTCGCGTCGTTCATGCGTTCGCGTCGCTACCTTTTCTTCAAAACTCTATTTTTGTGCTTTTCTTCTATTTTTGTATGTTTCATTTCTGTCCTTTAAGCCATTCCTGTCCTATGAGACTTGAAAATACTTAACACACAAATCACAGCATCGAATGGTAATAAATGATAATTAAAATTAATACTTTTAAAGCATAGGAAACATGTTTTCACACTTATCACATAATAAGAAAGGAAAAGTAAAACCATGCAATTCATATGAATAAGTGGGTGAAGAATTGATAAAAACACTCAAATTGAGCACAAGATAAATCATAAAATATGGGTTTATCAACCTCCCCACACTTAAACAATAGCATGTCCTCATGCTAAATCTAAGAGAAAGAGTAAAGGTAGAATGGTGGAATCTTATGCAATGCAATCTATTCTAAATGCAAGCTACCTACATGAATCATGCAATTCTAATTACTATCCACCTATATATATATATGTGGTTAATTTGATTCATTTTCTCCAAGGAATCATATATGTAAAATTAAGACCAAGCCATATTAAAATACTTTCACAATTGAGTTGGGTTAAAATATTTCACAAACTTGCAAGACAATTAAATAATTAAATTTAGATATATGGAGATGAGCTATTGAACCCTCACTGGATTTTTGTGTTTACTCTCTAGTCACTCAGTGTTTGGGGTTAATCACTCTATTCTTTTCTATTCATGCTTTTCTAAAACTTTGTTCTTCATCTAACTAATCAACAAATATACAATGTATATATACAAACATCATGAGGTCTTTTCAAGGTTGTAATGGGGTCAAAGTAAAGATAAGGGTATATATAAGGCTAAGTGAGCTATAAGTTGAATCCTTAATTAGTCTAAGATATCACCTAACATATATATTCTCTATAAAAATCTAAAATTATCTTGGGTTGCATTTTCTTTTCACATACTCATATACCAAGTTTATTTTGTTTTTACCTCCATATGCATTGATTCCTTTATTAAACTTATCAATAGGGCGAATCTGTCCCCTTATTTAATTATTTAAATAAATAAAAATATTTTTTTTTGAATCATAAGCATGACATTTTCAATGCACATGGTATTTTCATTTATTTTGGTTTCATATGAGTATGCTCCCAAAATCCTGATTATTTTATTAATTTAATCCTTTCCTATCAACCCATGTTCCCATGTTTCCCCACACTTAGTGGATACACAGTCTCTATCTTAAGCTAACAAAGGATTCAACTTAGGGTTTTTAATTTGTTTTTCTGCTTAAGGCTAGTAACGTGGTTATAGAACAAGAGGGGATTAAAAAGGTTCAACGGGGCTAACAAAGGTGATGTAAGAGGTAGGCTTATTTGGGATAAGTGAGGGAAAATTCAAATGATGGCCTCAATCATATGTGGGTATGTATCTACATTCTATATTGGACATATAGATTGAAACAAAGTTAAGATTACAAGCATAGAAAAGAAGGGCGAAACACACAGGAATGAAATTTATGGTTGAATGTAACCATACAGTTAAGCTCAAAAACTCACGGGTTGTGTGTTCTTTAGCTCAAAAACCATATATCAGTTACGTATGTCATGCAAGTAGAAATCAAGGGTTCCCATTATTCTCAATTTGAATCTTAGGATGGCTCTTAAAAACTTAGTGTTCTTCCTTGAAGAAATGTTGTTAACTAACTCACATTTGTTGCTATATATATATACAGTGTGTGGATTGTTGTGATTCTGTTATACTAAATTTTCTAGTTTACTCTTTTTATTTTCGTATGCTAAAAGGGTAAACTAAGCTAATTAATCCATATATTCTATATCACAACTTAATAAGCTAAAAGTGCAACTAAACTAGATATCTAAGATAAATATATAAACCAAAGTGCAAAATGCAGAAATACAGTAAAAATACAGAAAAATGTGCAAGTACTGAAAGATAAATAAGATAAGATAAAATAAAAATAAAAAATAAAAATACAGAAAAATAAGAAAAATAGGATAAAAAGAGAGTCTAAAAAGTGGTTCACCAAAATAAAGTTCGCTAGAGATGGCAACCTCCCCACACTTAAATAATAGCATCGTCCTCAATGCTCACTCAAGCTGGGTGTGAAGAAGTGTCATCTCCGGAAGGATGTACAGTAGGTGTCTCTGTGGTGGTCTGAGGCTCTACAGTCTGTATGAGTGTCGGAGGGGATGTCGTGGTGGCCAGATCGGATCATCAACTTTAAGTGCTCATAGCGTCGCTTGTTGCGACACTCAGATCTCTCATATCGCTGCTGGTTGCGGCGCTCCATCTGGTCCAACCGGTCAAATAAGCAATGCACGAGGTGGTAGATGGGCTCTGAAGCAAGTGAGGGTGCAGTAGTGGTGGCTGGTGCAGTAGGGCCTGAATGGGCAGTAGAAGATGTGGCTGACTCAGCAGAGTCAGTGAAAAAAGGAGGTCTGTAGCCCAGAGCTTGAAACTTCCTGCTGTGAGGGATGATCTTCTTACAGTCTGTTGCGGTGGGCTTCTCATCTGCTAGCTCCCAAGGCACCTCAGCTCGGTGGCCCAGCTGAGTAATTAAGTATGGAAAAGGGAGGGTGCCTCTGACATGGACTCTGGCCATGTAATACCAGATAAAGTGGGGTATATATAAGTCCTTTCCCTCCATCACACACCAGATGAGGATAATCATAGCAATTGGCACCTCCGTCTCAAGAGTGCCCGGCATCACATAGTTACTCAGAATCTGCTGCCAAATCCGAGCCTCATCATTTAGGTAGATAATTTTTATTCCTTTTGGGGCCACTGTGGACTTTCCCATGACCCATGGGACAGTAGGATCAAGGGCTATAGTCCTCTTGACTGCGTCCCAGTCAAATCTCATGAATCATATATCCTCTTCAGCCTTTTGGTAACCGTCTGGCTGATCTGACTTAGGCTGAAGTTAGAGGATTTCTTCAATGGCTTCCTCAGTAATCAGAATTTGCTTGCCTCAAAGCTGTACTGCATTCAGAGACGTTTTAAAGTAGTTACAGTAGAATTTTCTGACCCAGGATGAGTTGACTTCAGTCAAGTTCCTTTCCAACAAGAAGCAGCCTCTCTGTTTAATTTGTTCTAAAGTGTATTATTTGAGTTCTTCTGGAATTTTGAGGGTCCTTTCTAGGTAGAGGTTTCTGGAAGTGGCAAAAACTGGATACTTAAGCTCACAGTATCTGTTAGTAAACTTGACAGGGTTTGTGGCAGGCAGTAGCTGATCAGCCTTTTCCTGCGGGGTAAAGTTCTTTTCCAGCCAGGAATCGTCGTGAAGGATATCCAATATAGAGGTAGAGGATTCTCCTCTTTTCCTTTTGCCAGTGATAGCTTTACCCTTTCCTTTACTTTTAGGGTCAGACATCCTGAAAAGCAGAAATTCCATAATACAGTTTAAGAACTAAAGCAGGAAAATAGGTAAGCAAATAGGAATATATCAATAGAAGCATAGATTGGCAAAAGAGGAATAAAGTGGCAATATAAGCATGAATTGAGTTAATTTGATGAAAAATTTTGGATTGTAGGCAAGTTAAAAGTTGGAGAAGAAAAATCACAATCTGAAATCTTTAATGTGCGTAATTGTTTGTAATTAGGAACAACACTAAACATGCCTTGAAGTAGTTTTGAAAGTAGTTACTTGAAAATTAATAAGTTAGAAAGTTAAAAGTGGTTAAGAGTTAAAAATTAAGTTAAAGTCAGTGGCATGGTGTTGTAGTTCCCAATAACTAAAAATGCACAAATTTGAAAACAAGTAACTCAAATTCAAGGAAAAAGTGCAGATTACTGATGATTAATCATGGAAAAGAATTGCAAATTTAAAGTGAAATCATCAATAATTTGATTTAATCAAATAAGGGAATCAGAAAGAAGGAGAAAGCTGGCCCGTGCATTCATGAATTACTTTGGTTAAAACCATTTAGTGCAAACTTAAAATATCCAAAACTAGTTCATGAATGGTGGTTGTTTGAAACAATTTGCTGAAAAAGAATTGGGCAGCATTTCATCTAAAAATTGGACATTCCCAGGTAATAAACAGTAGCAAAAACCAGTTCATATGATAATAAAATAGTGTAGAAAAGAATAACAATTAGTAATGCACAGGAATTCAAATTAAACAAAACTCAATCTGTATCAAGGAATAGTAAGGGATAGCATATGAACAACATCATTATCACAGCATATTCGAAATTACGAAACAGATTAAACAATTAACAAGAACGGTGCAATTATCAGGCCTAAATCCACTAACCACATCCTAGCTACCTAACCACCTAAAATCCACTACGATCTTGATAGCACGGAAACTTGTCTCTCAACAATTTTCCTTCGGCAAGTATACCGAATTGTCATCAAGTAAAAACTCACAATAGAGTGAGGTCGAATCCCACAGGGATTGATTGGTCAAGCAACTTTAATTAGAGGAATGTTCTAGTTGAGCGAAGCAGAATTTGGTTTGAGAGTTGCAGGAAATTAAATGGCGGGAAAGTAAATAGCAGAAAATGTAAATGCTGGAAGTAAAGAGCTGAAAGTAAATGACGGAAAGTAAATTGCAGAATTGTAAATGGGAATGGGGAAGATGCTCACGAAAATAAATTGCAGAAATTAAAGAGAATGGGTAAGATCATAAATGGGGATTCATTGGGCTTAGGAGATGTTGCATTCTCCGGATGAAGTTCATTTTCATCTCTTCCTCAATCAATGCATTCATTGATCTCCTTGGAAATCTTAAGTGATCGAATTCCAATTCCTTGGTAATTCAATCTCTCAAATCTTGATCAATAGCCAATTCCTTGGTCAATTGCTCATGAGAAGAGATGAAGTATGGTCACTGATTATACCACATGCATTTCCAAATCAAGTGTTGGTAGGATTATAGTCACCATACCCAACCAAACCCAATTTGGTCCAACATGAGAAAGCATTTCTAGCATGATCTCTTCATTCCTCTTCCATGGTTCTGAAGAGATCCAAGTATGAATAGCTTCTTTTCCAACATAACTACCCAATTGGATGAAGATTGAAAGCTTTCTAGTAAAATCAAGAGAAAAGATAGAAGAAGAGTAATAAAAATTAGTATTGATCCATCAAATTACAACAGAGCTCCTTAACCCAATGAAAGGGGTTTAGTTGTTCATAGCTCTTGAAATGGAAAACAAAGATGGAGAATACATCATGAAAACTAGAACTAGAAGTGCAGAGTAAATTATACAAAGAGTAGTTCTCAATTTCCAATCCCCCAAAAGGCTCTTTTTTCCTGATTCAAAACTACCCCTATATATACTACTCTTCTGATCTTCTAGTTGATTCTTCAAGTCTTGGATATGGGCCTTTGGATCTTGAGTTTGAAGCAGTTATCTTCTGCAGTGGGCTTAGCTTTACTTGCAGAGAGAAAGTGTGAAGTAGGAAGGGTCTTTAGCTCAAGACGTTAGTGGCGTTAACGTTAAGTGAGAATGTGGGTTCGAGAACGTTAGTGACAATCACCTTTTTCACTAACGTTCCTCTACCAGGGATGATCCACATTAACTTCAACGTTAGTGGCACCAACGTGACCACTAACGTTGCCTCTTGGTCCTTCGCACACATTATTGGGACTCACCTTTTCCAATAACGTTGAGAGTCCTCCCTCCCTACGTTAGAGTTCACGTTAACTTAGTTAACGTGGCTCTTAACGTAGGCTTGCCAATTCTTCGAGAACGTTAGTGACACATACCTTTGTCACTAACGTTCCAAGGTGCCCCTACTTCCCACGTTAGAGTCCACGTTAACTAAGTTAACGTGGCTTCTAACGTGGTAATGATAGCCATCTCCAACGTTAGTGACAAAGGTGAGTGTCACTAACGTTGGCTTCTCTTTTGCTTCCCAACGTTAGAGTCCACGTTAACTGAGTTAACGTGGCTCTTAACGTTGCCACTTATGAGCTTGGTCCAACGTTAGTGACAAAGGTGAGTGTTACTAACGTTGGCCTTATTTCTTTCTTCCACGTTAGAGTTCACGTTAACTTAGCTAACGTGACTCTTAACGTGGGCTATGATGGCTTTCGAGGACGTTATTGATGATTACTTTTCTCATTAACGTTGCAAGCTAGCTCCCATTCCACATTGGTGGTCACGTTAGTTAGACTAACGTGGCTGCTAACGTGGCTCTTTCTTGCTTCCTTTGTCCTGAAATTA
>NC_029793.2:56656868-56739477 GCF_000816755.2 Arachis ipaensis | reverse complement strand
GTTAGAGGTCACGTTAGTTAGATTAACGTGGCTGCTAACGTGGTTCTTCCTTGCTTCCTTTGTCCTGAAATCAAGCAATAAAGTGCATCAAAGTTCTAATCCACATCATGAGACATGCATCATCCAATTTGTCATCTAATTCATGCAAAATTCTCATGAAATCATGTAAAGTGCTCAATGTATGCTTAAATCAAGATGTAAGTGAAATTCTACCCAAAACTTGCTTATTTCCTAAGAAAATGCATGAAACTACCCTAAAACAGTAAAGAAAAGGTCAGTGAAACTGGCCAAAATGCCCTGGCATCACAACACCAAACTTAAAGCTTGCTTGTCCCTAAGCAAGTACTGGAACAAGAGAATGATGAATGGAATGCCAAGAGAAATGAGTCATTATTGTGGAAGTTATGTCCTTTGGTTTTATGGTGGTTTCATGCATAGCAACTTAGGTTCATTCCTTCACTGGCTTTCAGACCTTTATCATGTCCTGAAATACTCACTTAATTGCACCCTATGAGACTCTTATTCATTGATCCTTTTATTGTTTTCTGGGCTTATTTGTGTTCTTAGGCTAAGTGCTCTGTGAGGGGGCGACTCTTTAAGATAAGCTTTCAGCCAGCACTCCCGAACTAGTTGGTTCATGGTGCTAGGTGTTAAGACACCCATAAGGACATACTCCCTCAAGTCTCTTTCCCCCATACATACACACCACAGGCACATGGTTTGTTTATTTTCTTTCTTGAGACCTTGGTGTCCAGCACCTCTTTGGGTTACTAAATGTTTTGTAGCAAGGTTGCTCTTGATAGTGGACTTTCAGCTGATAATCCTGGGTTAGTTAACCCAAGTTACCATGTGATGAAGCACTCCTACGAACTTATTCATCCAAGCAGATCCTTGGTACAGGAGCACCACAGACACATCTCTCAAGTTTCAAACCCTTGGTGCCTAGCCTTGTTCTTTATTAAATTTTCTTTCTTTTTCAACTCTTATTGTTCTTTTCCCCTTTTTCTTATTAGGATCTTGTTATTTAGCTAATCTCATGGGGTGTGTTTCAAGCATATGATTCAGGACAGATAGTTGTCTTTCCACCCTTGTCGGTGAACCATCTTAGCTAACTTATGACCACATCACACACTAAGGAACTTACTCCACAATATGAACTCCACTCTGGTCTTTGATAACACACATTCTCTTTTTATTTGATTCAAAAGGAGACAAGCAACACAATAAGCAGGATGGAATTGAGGCAGGTATCGTGGACAGTACATATATGACAAAAGCAATAAAGCAACCATTAAACTCTAATCATCTAAACTAATGAGCAACTATAAATCAAGTTCCTTCTGACTTCCAATTTTTAGCATTTTAAGTACATGAAATTAAGTAACAATACAACCTTCTGGTGATGGTTTCTTGCTGTCCCCTTGTTGTCCTCATCCATAGTTTTTGCTCCTTCACTTCCTTGGATGATGGTGCACCATTTCCTCAGAAGGTTCCTACAAAGTCATTAGAAGTTGCTTGTTTCCAAAGCACTTGAGACATAGTTAGCTTGCATGTATGCTTGCGAATTTTCTGAACTTAATTTGGTGTGTGAACACCAAACTTAGTTCTTTGCCTAGTACAACAAATTGCATACTTGCAGAGATCCTCATATGTTGTTATTAACAAAACAACCATTAACTTCAGACTAAACTACTGCCATGTGGTCCCCCTGAGTGGTTGGAGCTAGCAATTTGTCATTGGAGTGTAGAGTGATTATAACTAATATCTTTGGTGGAACACCAAACTTAAAACTACACTTTCACTCTTAGGTTTTGTCTTGGTGTGGAACACCAAACTTAGTTCCTTGCAATACAGGGGAAACAACTTGTGATTTTTATTGAAATGATAATGAAAAAGAAACTACCTCAGGTTGGGTTGCCTCCCAACAAAGCGCTCTTTTAGCATCGCTAGCTCGACGATTCCTTCATTACTTGAGATGATACTTCACTTTGGGGTTTTCCCCCATGTTTCCCATATAGTGTTTGAGCCTTTGTCCGTTCACAGTGAAAGTCCTCTCCGATCTTTCATCCATGATTTCTATATGCCCATATGGTGAGACCTTTGTGACCAGAAAGGGTCCTGACCACCTTGATTTGAGTTTTCCTGGGAACAGTCTCAATTTGGAGTTTTAGAGGAGTACTTGCTTCCCCTTTTCGAAACTCCTGGGTGCAAGGTGCAAGTCATGTCTTCTTTTCGCCTTTTCTTTATAGATCTTGGCATTTTCATAGGCTTGCGATCTAAATTCCTCCATTTCTTGCAGCTGCAAGATCCTCTTTGCACCAGCAGCAATGCTGTCAAAATTTAGTATCTTGAGAGCCCAGAGAGCTTTGTGTTCCAGCTCCAGTGGTAAATGACAAGCTTTCCCATACACTAGTTGATATGGGGACATTCCAAGTGGAGTTTTGAATGCTGTTCTGTATGCCCAAAGAGCATCATCCAACTTCTTCGACCAATCCTTTCTTGATGTACCCACCGTCTTTTCCAGAATCCTTTTTAGCTCTCTGTTGGATATCTCAGTTTGCCCACTTGTTTGGGGATGGTAAGGAGTGGCCACCTTATGTTTTACCCCATATCATAGGAGAAGAGCTTCTAGTGGTCTGTTACAAAAATGGCTCCCTCCATCACTGATGAGTGCTCGTAGGATTCCAAATCGGCTAAAGATATTCTTCTTGAGGAAGTTCATGACCACCTTGTTATCATTCGTTGGAGTTGCAATAGCCTCTACCCACTTGAAAACGTAATCCACTACTACCAAGATGTACTTGTTTGAATATGAGGTTGGGAATGATCCCATAAAATCGATTCCCCACACATCAAACAGTTCCAGTTCCAAGATGAAATTTTGTGGCATCTCATTTCTTTGGGCAAGTTCCCAGATCTTTGGCACTCATTGCAGCTCTTTACTAGTTCTTTAGCATCCTTGAAAAGGGTGGGCCAAAAGAATCCGCTTTGTAACACCTTTGCTGCAGTTCTGTCCCCTCTAAAATGGCCTCCATAGCATGAGCCATGGCAATTCCATAGGACTTCCCGTCCCTCTTCTTCTGAAACACATCTTCTCAGGATTCCATCTGAACATTTCTTGAAGAGATATGGCTCATCCCAGACAAAATATTTTGCATCATTTATGAGCTTCCTTTTTTGATGTTTATTGATCTCTGGAGGTAAGGCCCCAGTTGCCTTGAAGTTGGCAATATCTGCGAACCATGGTGCTTTGTGAACTGTCATCAACTGCTCATCAGGGAAGAGCTCATTTACACTAGTATCATGTGTTCTACCTTCATCATGAGGGATTCTGGATAGGTGATCCGCTACTTTGTTTTCTACTCCCTTCTTGTCTCTGATTTCAATATTGAATTCCTGTAACAATAAAATCCATCTTATTAGTCTTGGTTTTGATTTTATATGGCTAAGTGAGCTTATAAATTGAATCTTTAATTAACCCAAGCTTTCACCTAACACACATATATATTCTTTATAACTTAAATTCCATACCTAGCTACCCAAAATTTTTTTTTTTCACATTCCTTACTCATGTATCAACTTTTATTTTAATTTTATCATATATGCATTGATCCTTAACATTTAACTTAGCATTGGGGTAATTTTGTCCCCTTATTTAATTATTGAATATTTATGGAATAATTTTTTTTATAATAAAAAATAAACATAGTTTATCAATGCACATAGATTTTTTAATTTTTTTATAGTTTCACATGAGTAGGCACCCAAATTCCCATTATATTATCATGACACATTCCCTTATTATCTTTTGTTCCCACAATTTTCCTATACTTAATTAACACACAATTTTATCTTAAGCTAACCAAAGATTCAATTAGGATATATAATTATTTTTCCACTTAAGGCTAGTGATGTGGTAAAATAAAGAACAAATGGGATTTAAAGGCTCAAAGTGGCTAACAAAGGTAACTTAAGGGGTAGACTTATTTGGGATAAGTGAGCTAAAAAAATAATGGCCTCAATCATATGCAAGCATATAGATACATTAAACATTGGACATATAGGATGAAACAAAAAATAGATTACAATCATAGAGAAGTAAACACACAGGAATAAAATAATTATGGTTAAATAATGTAACCATGTGTTTAGGCTCAAAGTCTCACAGGTTGTGTGCTCTTTAGCTCAAAAACCATGTTCCAAATATAACCTCAAGTAAATTTAACATAAAAGTTTTGATTAAAATTAGTGAAATTTTGTTCCAAAAATAGGGTCTTAGAATAAACTTATTGTCTTTTCAATCAAGTAGAACATGCATGCAACTAATCTATTACTGTGCAATTTATCCTATTCTACAAAAGAAAAACTGACTTAATATCCTATTTTATTGGTGTTAGGGAAGAGAAATTACCTCCGGAAGTCAGGTACTGACCGACCTCCCTACACTTAAGGCTTTGCATCGTCCTCGGTGCAATCTGTCAGGAACAAAGGTGGGCTGGTGATGGGATATTTTCGTGGAAAAATGAACTTCTCCAAAACACCCAAACTTAACCGGCAAGTGCACCGGGTCGCATCAAGTAATAATAACTCACGGGAGTGAGGTTGATCCCACAGGGATTGAAGGATTGAGCAATTTTAGTTTAGTGGTTGATTTAGTCAAGCGAATCAAGATTTGGTTGAGAGATTTGTGATTTGCAGAATTGAAATTGCATAGAAAGTAAAGGAAATGGGTAAATTGCATGAAATTAAAGAGAACTGGAATTTAAAGTGCTGAATCTTAAAGAGCAAGAAATTAAATGGCAACAAAATCCAAGACAAGAAAAGTAAAGAGTGCTGGGCAAGAACAAGGAAGAAGAGAGATCAATTCTCCTCCCAAATTCTCTTGAATTAAAACAACAATGTTAAGAAAAATAAAAGTGAGCTCTAAGCAAACCGAAAAGAAAGCTATTCTGAAAAACTAAAAGGGAAGCTCCCCTGAAAAACTTAAATCCTATGCTATTTATACACTTTCTTCAAATGGTCTTCAAGCCTTCAATTGGGCCTTTGCTCTTGATGGAATTGGGTTGAGAGAGGCCTTGGTTGATTGCTCTTGGAGTTTGGAGAAGAACCGAATTGAACCGGGTTTGAAATCATGAAAGCTTGAGTAAAAGTTGGAGTAAAAGTTAGGGGCTAACTTTTGCTCCAACTTTTCACATCAGCACCCTTCCTTGCTGATACCAACATTAGGGCAAAAGTTAGGGGTCTAACTTTTGCTCCAACGTTGGCCTCCCCTTGCTTATTCATGGCGCCAACGTTAGCCAAAAAGTTAGGGCCTAACGTTGGCGCAAACTTTGGCTAGTCCAGGGAGTGTTTTTCATGCGCCAACGTTAGCCAAAAAGTTAGGGGCTAACGTTGGCGCAAACTTTTGCTCATCCAGGGAGTGTTTTTCATGCGCCAACGTTAGCCAAAAAGTTAGGGGCTAACGTTGGCGCAAACTTTGGCTCATCCAGGGAGTGTTTTTCATGCCAAAAGTTAGCCAAAAAGTTTGAGGCTAACTTTTGGTCCAGCTTTTTGCTTCCTGGTTCATTTTCAATTAATCCAAAAGTTTGAGCTAAAGTTTGAGGCAAACTTTTGCTCAAACTTTTTGTCCTCTCTTCCTCCTAGCCATTCCTCCTTGCTTCAACCTTTCTCCAAGCTTTCTTCACCTATCATTAATCAACCAAACACATCAAAGCTATGCTCAAAATCATGAGATATTCATTCTTTCATAATATGTGACAATTATAGTATAAAACCTCATGAAATAGCATGAATTCATACATGGTTGATTAAATCAAAGGAAACATGAAAATCTACCCAATTGGCTTGCTTATGGCTCAAGAAAGTGCATAATTCAGTTGAAAACAAAAGAAAAAGGCTAGTGAAACTAGGCTAAGATGACTTGTCATCAGCTGGTAGCAGTATCTCCACAGTCGGGACCGTCATGACTCCCTGTGCTGGTAAAGGAAGTGGAGTCCGGAGTGTCTGAGTCTCTGTATTTTCCCTTAAGGAGCTCCTTGAGTTATGTGAATCGGCGCTTGTTTTGGCGCTCTCTTAGCTTTGCTTTCTGATCCTGCCGATCCAACCTCTCAAGTATCAGATAGAGCAGTTGGTTTGTTGTAGGTGCTTGTGGTGTTGAAGGAGGAATGTCTTCAGCTGGTTCAGTAGGCTGGCTTGTAGTGGCTGCTGGAGGTCTGGTATATTTTCTGTTAGGGACGTACTGATCATCCCGTGGGAGCATGGCTTTGGTGTCCCTAGCTCTATAGGAGACTCCAGCTGCTGAGACAAGATCCGAGACCAGGGCGGGAAAAGGTAAGTTGCCCGCAATTTGTACGTGTCCCATGGCATTCCAGATGTGTCTTGGGAGGTTCAGAGGCTGGCCTGTAAGGATGCACCATAGTAGAACGGCCATGTCTGCAGTGAAGGAGGACTCGTGAGTGCTTGGAAAGACGTAATGGGACATAATTTGTGCCCATACGCGAGCCTCCAAGGTAAGTGCCGAAGCCGATATTCCCTTAGGACGGGAACGATGGTATCCGTAGATCCATCTGCTGCCAGGTAGTGCGATAACTCTGAGAACAACGTCCCAGTCAAATTGGTACATCTGGCGCTTGAGTGCGGCCTCTTGAAACGCGTCCAGTCCTTCTGGAGTAGGGAGAAGATCTAAAGCTTGCTGAATGGCCTCTTCTGTAATGGGGACTTGCTTCCGACAGACATAGACAGACTGCAGGGTTGGCAGGTGGAAATTAGAGTAAAACTCGACTACCCAAGAAAGATTAACCTGCCGTGGCTGTCTCTGTAGGAAACCCCAATGTCTTCGTTCAATTTGCGGCTCAACAAATTCAGCAATACAGGTCGGGAGGATAAGAAGGTATTCGTTGTTGTAACTCCTTGCTGCTAGGATGAGGAACATCTGCTCACAGTAGCGATTGGTAAATCGCGCAGTGTCCTTTGCTGGGAAAGCTTTCTCCTTTTCATCCACCTTTATAATCCTCTTAGTTCTTTTTGTTGAGGGCTTAACTGCAGTTGAAGATGGCTCTGCCACTAATGCTCTTTTTGTTCCTCTTCTTGTTGGTGGTTTGGGAGTAGCTTTCTCCTTGCCTTTCTTGGTGGCCATCCTAAAAGAAAGAAAAGAGAAAGTATGTTAAAATGTCAAGGGATAGAGCAAGGAAGAGAACGGGAAAGGTGGTAATGAATGCACATTAAAAGATGAATGAGGTTAACACATGGTCATGACTACATGTGAAAAATCATCAACGGAAAAGAGCGAGTGCATATAATGACAATTAAATGCAAGGTGTTTATTGGTATGCAGGAAAAGGCATGAGTAGCATAGATCAAGCATTCAATGTCCATGTTAGATTACCAAGCCTTTCAAATTAATAACTTGTATGTAATAATAATTATATTAAATTAATAAAATATAAAAAAGTTTTTGTGAAAAGCAAGCATTTAGAGTAGTAAAATAAATGAAATCTAAAAATAGTGCACAATGCCATACGGGCGTTTTCACAAACACATAGCATGCATGGTAAATAAGCTATTGAAAGTATTAAATTGAACATGCAAGCAACCCTTTTAAAAAGTAATATATAATTGTCAAACAATTCCTGAATAATTTACAAGCAAGTCATAGGAAAGAATAATGACCCAAATAAATTTCCAACACCAATTAAAAGAAAAATAAAGAAAAAGAAAACATGGATAATGCAAGGAAAAAGAAAGAAGAAAAAGAAAATAACATAAAAAGAAGAATAGAAAAGTAAGGAGGGAAGAAGAAAAGAAAAAACCTTGATAATGGTGGTGAGAGAGAGAAAAAGTAGGTAAGAAAGAAGGAAGAAGGAAGATAGAAGAAAGAAAGAAAGAATAAGGGAAAAGAAAAAGTAGGATTTGGGGAAGAGAAAGATAAGATATTTTGGCAGATTAGGGTGAGCTGTGCGGTGCAAGCGACGCGGACGCGCGGGGTACGCGTTCGCGCAAATTGCGCTTATATGAGTTGACGCGGTCGCGTCGGTCACGCGGACGCGTGACTCATATCGTGCTACTGGCGCGAGGGCAGCCTCGCGCTCGCACAACTCTCTGTTCAAAACTCATTATTGCCAAATTTCATGGTGACGCGTTGGCGTGGTGGATACGATCGCGTGGGTGGCCAATATCGGAATACGACGTGGACGCATGGGGCACGCGTTCGCTGGGAAGGCTTGTGCACCTGGCACCAGTCCAGCCTCACTCCAGCACAATTTTCGGCCATGCACCCTCTCTTACGTCGATTTTTAGGTCACGCGTCCACGTGGGTGACCCGGACGCGTGGGAGGCAATTCTCCCACATGATGCGGTCGTGTGGGGTGATTTGTGTCAAAGGCACGCCTCCAGCCACACTCTCGCATGACTTTCTGTTCGATTTCTTTTTCTTCCTTACTTACATGCGACGCGGACGCGTCAGCGACGCTGTCGTGTTGCGGGACACTTTTTTTTTTATGCGAATGTGCAAATGAAGATGCAAACTAAATGTGCTAATAATGAGACGAGTTATTGAAAAATAAAACTAGGAAGAAAGAAAGGAACGATCATACCATGGTGGGTTGTCTCCCACCCAGCACTTTGCTTTAACGTCCTTAGGTTGGACGCTCCACTAGCTCAGTCTTCTACTGTGGGTGGATCCTCCAAGAGGAAGATTTCTAGCTCCCTGGTTTTCGTCGCCTTCACACTATGATATAGCTTTAGGCGATGTCCATTAACTTTGATGAATTCAGAGCTTGAAGGATGACTCAGGTGGAAAACTCTGTATGGCTCAGCCTTCTCTACTCTATATGGACCTTCCCATCTTGATCTCAACTTACCTGGCATGAGTCTCAGTCTAGAGTTATAAAGGAGGACAAAGTCCCCAGGTTGGAACTCTCTCCTCTTGATGTGCTTATCTTGCACAGCCTTCATCTTTTCCTTGTACAGTCTTGAGTTCTAATAAGCTTCTAGGCGAAGGCTCTCTAATTCTTGCAGTTGCAACTTCCTCTCAGTTTCGGCCTTCTCAAATTCCATATTGCACTCCTTTACTGCCCAAAAGGCTTTGTGCTCTACCTCTACTGGGAGGTGACAGGCCTTTCCATAAACTAAGTGGAAGGGACTCATCCCAATGGGCGTCTTGTATGCAGTTCTGTATGCCCAGAGTGCATCTTGTAGCCTGGTGCTCCAGTCTCTTCTATTAGGTTTGACTATCTTCTGCAATATACTCTTTATCTCTCTGTTGGACACCTTAGCTTGCCCATTAGTCTGGAAATGGTAGGCTGTTGCCACTTTATGAACTATCCCAAGATTCTTCAGTAATCCTGTTAGTCTCCTGTTACAGAAATGGGTGCCTTGATCGCTCACGATTGCTCGTGGTGATCCAAAGCGACAAATAATATGGTTTCTAACAAAAGAAACAACAGTGTTAGCATCATCAGTGCGGGTAGGAATTTCTTCCACCCATTTAGAAACGTAATCTACAGCTAACAATATATAAAAATAACCATTAGAATTTGGAAATGGACCCATGAAGTCAATGCCCCAAACATCAAAAATTTCACAGAAAAGCATAGTCTGTTGAGGCATCTCATCCCTCTTGGATATATTACCAAACCTTTGGCACGGGGAACAAGATTTACAAAATTTAGCAGCGTCTTTAAAAAGGGTAGGCCACCAGAATCCACAGTCTAAAATTTTTCTAGCTGTTCTTTGAGGTCCAAAATGTCCTCCACTCTCAGATGAGTGACAGGCCTCAAAAATGGACTGGAATTCTAATTGAGGCACACACCGCCTAATTACCTGGTCAGTGCCACATCTCCATAAATATGGGTCATCCCATATATAATATTTGGACTCGCTTTTCAGCTTGTCTCTTTGATGCTTAGTAAAGTTTGGACGAAAGGTGCGGCTAACTAGATAATTAGCTACAGGTGCATACCAAGGGATTACTTCAGATACTGCTTGTAAGTCATCAAACGGGAAATTATCATTTATAGGAGTGGCGGTATCCTTAATGTGCTCAAGGCGACTCAAGTGGTCTGCCACTAGATTCTAGTTACCACTCCTATCCTTAATTTCTAAATCAAATTCTTGTAGTAGCAGTATCCAACGTATAAGCCTTGTTTTGGACTCTTTTTTAGCTAATAAATACTTTAGAGCTGCATGGTCTGAGTACACTACTACTTTAGTACCAAGTAAATAGGCTCGGAATTTATCCAGAGCAATAACAATAGCAAGAAGTTCTTTCTCAATAGTAGTGTAATTAGACTGAGCTGTGTCTAAAGTCTTAGACGCATAAGCAATTATAAAAGGATCCTTACCTTCACGCTGAGCCAGCGCTGCTCCTACTGCAAGGTTGGAAGCATCGCACATGATTTCAAATGGCTGGCTCCAGTCAGGTCCTCTCACAATTGGAGCTTGAGTCAGGGCAGTCTTCAGCTTATCAAACGCTTGTTTGCAATCCTCACTGAACTCGAACTCAATATCTTTCTACAGTAGTCTGGATAAGGGAAGTGCTACCTTACTAAAGTCCTTAATGAATCTCCGGTAAAAACCTGCATGGCCAAGGAACGAACGGACTTCCCTCACAGAGGAGGGGTAAGGCAAACTAGAAATAACATTCACCTTTGCTGGATCTACAGAAATGCCAGTATTAGACACAACATGTCCTAGTACAATCCCTTGTTTAACCATAAAGTGGCATTTTTCAAAATTCAATACAAGGTTTGTACGGACACATCTATCTAATACTCTAGATAAACTATCCAAGCAAAGGCTAAAGGAATCACCATAAATGCTAAAATCATCCATAAAAACCTCCATACAGTCCTTAATAAGGTTAGAGAAAAGACTCATCATGCACCTTTAGAAAGTAGCTGGTGCATTGCACAAGCCAAAGGGCATTCTCTTATAAGCATAAGTTCCAAAAGGACATGTAAAAGTAGTCTTTTCCTGATCTTCAGGAGCTATATGGATTTGAAAATAGCCTGTATAACCATCTAAAAAACAATAATGGGATTTACCTGACAGGTGATCAAGCATCTGATCAATGAATGGCAAGGGGTAATGATCCTTCCGAGTGGCTTGGTTAAGACGCCTATAGTCAATGCAAACTCTCCATGAATTCTGCACTCTAGTTGTCAGAAGCTCTCCATGCTCATTTCTTACTGTTGTAATTCTAGACTTCTTGGGCACCACTTGTACTGGACTGACCCATTCACTATCTGAGATGGGGTAAATGATATCTGCTTCAAGTAGCCTGGTCACTTCTTTCTTGACAACTTCTAAGATGGTGGGATTCAGTCTTCTCTGAGGCTGACGGATAGGCTTTTCTCCCTCTTCTAGGAATATTCTGTGCTCACAAACTTGAGGGCTGATGCCTACTATATTCGCCAGGCTCCATCCAATTGCTTTCTTATGTTTCCTCAGCACATTGAGTAGCTGTTCTTCTTGTTGGGAAGTAAGTTCCCTTGCAATGATAACTAGAAACTTCTGCTTGTCCTCAAGGTAAGCATACTTGAGGTGTGGAGGGAGGGGATTTAATTCCAATTTCTGCTCATGGTCAGGCTCTGGATTATCTGGGGCTAGTGATAATGCCAAAGTGCCCTCATTGTCCTCTAAAAATGTCCCCACAATTGGACCTTGTCCTGTGTATTTCTCTTCTAATTCCTCCTGGTGAACTTCAGCCACAGTTTCATCTATGATGTCACACTGGGAGATAGAAAGGTCATCCGGAGGGTGCTTTATAGCTCCATTTAAACTGAATTTCACTATTCTGCCATCTATTTCAAAAGAATAAGTTCTGGAAAATGCGTCCAGCTTGAATTTTGAAGTCTTCAGGAATGGTCTTCCAAGCAGGATTGATGATGGCCTTCCTGAGTCATTAGGAGGGCATTTCCAGAATGTAGAAGTCAATGTGAAATGTGAGTCCCTTAATGCTCATTAATACATTTTCAGCAACTCCAACCACTCTAATAATGCTTTTATCTGCTAACACAAAATGAACTGCCAACCTTTTTAGGGGAAGGCCTCAGAGTATCATATATAGACAAAGGCATTATACTAACACATGCTCCTAGATCACACATGCAGTCAGAAAATATCACACCACCAATTGTACAATTAACCATACATGGACCTGGATCACTACACTTTTCAGGTATACCTCCCATTAAGGCAGATATAGAACTACCTAAAGGAATAGTTTCTAATTCATTAATTTTGTCTTTATGTATACATAAATCTTTTAGAAACTTTGCGTATTTAGGTACCTGCTGAATAACATCAAAAAGGGGAACAGTTACCTCAACCTTTTTGAATATTTCTACCATTTTGGGATCAAGTTCCATCTGCTTCCTAGGCTTCCTTGCAATTTGTGGAAACGGAATAGGGAGGGCATTTTCTGCAGCGTCTGCATCCTTTGGTGCTTCTTTCTGTGGTTGAGCTTCTACTTCTTCACCCATGTCTTGTATCCTTTGCTGAGGCGTGTTCTGATGGGATTGGCTCCTCCTGATTCCTCTCTTGCAGTGTGGTTCCGGGCCTTAGGGTGATGGCATTGATGCCACCCTTTGGATTGGATAACGGTTGAGAAGGAATTCCACTGGAGCCTGCATGTTGAGTAATTGAAGTATTGGGTGATGCCAGCTGAGAGATGAGAGCTTGTATAGCGGATGCTAGGCCGTTAACTGAACTTTCCACGTTCTTTTGTCCTTGCACAATAGATTGAAGCGCCTCTTCACTCGCAGAGGAATTAGATTGAGTGATCTGCGGAACTTGTTGTTGGTTGTGCTGTGGTCCTTGGGACTGCCTCAGGTGAGGTGCTCTGTAAGGCTGGTTCTGGTTCTGCTGCCTGTTGTTGTTATTATTCCACCTCTGATATCCTTGATTGTCTCTGCCTCCTCTGTTATTGTTGTCCCTCCAATTCTGGTTAGAATTATCTCTCCAACCTTAGTTAGAATTATCCTGCCATCCATGGTTGTAACTGTCACCTTCATTGTACCCTTGGCTGGGACGGTCATGGAAGTTATGAGTGGCTGCCACAGTGTTGTCTTCCTGCTAGAGCTACAAACATTCATCAGTATAATGGTTGTAATCAGCACAGATTCCACACACTCTCTGTGGGACTAGCTGTTGGCTTTGCTGCGGTTGTTGTTGACTCAACTGCATCTGCTTCAGTAAGTTGGTCATTTCACATATACTCTGAGTCAGAGCAGTAGTTTCCTTGCTAGAAGATACCTCCGCAACAGCTTTTGACCGCCCTTGTTTCTGCCTGTGATTCCTAGTAGATTCAGCTAAGTCGCTGATCAATTGCCACGCCTCCTCAGTGGTCTTGTACTTTTTCATAGACCCATTGCTAGCACTTTCCAATGTGGTCTTATCTTGGGGCCTCATGCCCCGTGTGACGTAGCCGAGCAACACTATCTTGTCAATCATATGGAGGGGACATGCTTCCAGAAGGTTGTTGAAGCACTCCCAGTATTCGTAGAGAGTCTCGGATTCGTCCTAAACAATCATGGAAATGTCTTTTCTCAGTTTGTCAGTAACTTCAGCTGGAAAGAATTTTTCCAAAAATTCTCTTCTAAGCGTATCCCAGTCAGAAACAGTTGCTGCGGGTTGAGTGTAGTACCACTCTCTCGCCTTTCCCTCAAGAGAGAATGGGAAAGCTTTTAACAAAATAGAAGTTTCATCTGCACTATCGCGCCTGACAGTAGAACAGGCTGCTTGGAAATCCCTCAGGTGCTTGATAGGCTCTTGAGCAGGAAAGCCATGAAACTTAGGCATCAAGTTGAGCAGTGCAGTCTTTATTTCAAAATCTGTAGCCACTGCTGGGTGATGCACTTGAAACGGTTGCATTGTGAAATCAGGGGCCCCAGCCTCCTGGATAGTAACTCTCCTAGGTGCTGCCATGTCACCTGCGCATGAATCAACCAAATCAGTAGAACGGGGGCTTATTTCTTCCTCAAGTGATGTTTCAGATCCGCCCTCAGAGAGGACTAACCGACGCCGAGCTTGCCTTATACGTGAAATAGTTCTTTCAATCTCAGGATCAAATACTGGCAAGCTTGGATCAGGAAGTAAACGCGTCATTTAATGAAAGAAACATGCAGCTCATTGTAGCAAAACAAAATAAAATACAAATAAATAAATTCCAATCAATAACTTAGCACTCTATTGCAACCCCCCGGCAACGGCGCCAAAAATTGACGTGGCGGAAATTGGCGAGTTAAGAAATTATTGTAAGAGATACGTTGCAAGTACAGCTCTTAACCAACCAAAAATCTGCTTATCAATTTAGAAGGGTTGTCCCAAACTTAAAATTAAAATACTAGGAGTATGCATCCCAGGTCGTCTCCCAACGAGTTACAGAAAGATGTGCTGTTTTATTAATCAGATATTTTCTAAAAAATGGTTGAGTTGATAAACAGGAAATTAAATCAAAGAATTTATGTAATTTAAATAAAAACCTTGACCGGGAGTAGATTGGTTGGAAGCCCTATCCATGATGGAGTTCTCCCAAGATAAAATTGATAATTAAAGGTTGCCTGCTCAGTTATCCTTTACCGGATAAAGGAAAGTTAAGCAAGTTGGAAGTCAGTTTCTATTCACCAGTTCTAATCCTCTCCCTTGGGAAGGACTAGTGTCAGTGATTAGAGGGCGACCCAACACGAAACCCAACTATAATTTACTCTTGAGCATCCAACTCAAGGTCCTCCTTTCAATCAACTCCCAATCAAGTTATGGAACTACTCACTCATTATGATTGTAAAATCCATGAAATAAGAAAAGGAAATATTGAAAGACATGATAAATAATAATCAAAAGGATAAATTAAAATTAAAAATAGTCTTGTATTAATAAATTCTAAAAATAATCCAATAATAATTCTGAGTAAATGAAGGATATGGAAGAGTAAATGACAAATAAGGAAACAAACTAGAATGACGAAGTCTTGACGGAGGTAATAACTCTTCTCAATATCCCAGTCCAAAAAGCAATAAAATCAAAATCCTAAGAACTATGAATGTGTAGAGAGAAAACCTAGAGGAGGAGTAAAGTTAGATCTAAAACTAAAATTATGCGGAATGAATGTTGTTCTCTGGTCTCTGCATGTTCCCTAGCTCTAATCTGCTTTTCTGGGCTCAAAACTGGGTCAAAACAGAGCCCAAAATCGCCCCCAGCGAATTCTGCAGATTCTACAGATCGCGCATGTCACGCGATCGCGTCATTCACGCGTTCGCGTTATCCAGCGTTTTGCCTTGCCACGCGTGCGCGTCGTCCACGCCTTCGCGTCACTTGTGCAGTTTCCAATCCATGCGTTCGCGTCAGGCACGTGAGCGCGTCACTGAAATTTCCTCTATTTCGCGCGGTCGCATGAGCCATGCGTCTGCGTCACTTCTCGTTGGTCATCTCCTCAATTTCTTGTGTTCCTTCAATTTTTGCTAGCTTCCTTTCCAATCTCCAAGTCATTCATACCCTATAAAGCCTGAAACACTTGACACACAGATTACGGCATCGAATAGAATAAAAGAGAATTAAAATACATAATTAAAAGTCTTTAGGAAGCAAGTTTTTAACCATAAAGTAATTTCGGGAAGGAATTGTAATTACATGCTAATTTAATGAATAAGTGGGTAGAGATTTGATAAAACCACACAATTAAGTACAATATAAACCATAAAATAATGGTTTATCGACCCCCACATGCAAACTCTAAGTTTGGTGTTGGGAGGTCCCAAGAATGCTCTGAACATCTGTGAGACTCCATGAGAGCTCACTGTCAAGTTATTGACATTAAAGAAGCGCTTGTTTGGAGGCAACCCAATGTTATTTAATTATATCTATTTATTTTCTATTGCTATTTTATGTTTTTTTTAGGTTGATGATCATGTGAAGTCACAAAAACTACTGGAAAATCAAAAATAGAATGAAAAATAGCACACCCTGGAGGAAGAGCATTCTGGCGTTTAAACGCCAGAAACAAGCACCAAGCTGGCGTTTAACACCAGAAACAAGCATTAACTTGGCGTTAAACGCCAGAAACAGGCTACATTTGGGCGTTTAACACCAAAAACAGGCAGCAGTCTGGCATTAAACGCCAGTATTGCATATAAAGGGCGTTTTGCATGCCTAATTAGAGCAGGGATGCTAAGACCTTGACCCCTCTGGATCTGTGGACCCCACAGGATCCCCATCTACCCCCCTCTTTCTTCTTTTGCTCAAGGACGAGCAAAACTTTTAAGTTTGGTGTGGTAAAAGCATTGCTTTTTCTTTTTCCATAACCATTTATGGCACCTAAGGCCGGAGAAACCTCTAGAAAGAGGAAAGGGAAGGCAAAAGCTTCCACCTCCGAGTCATGAGAGATGGAGAGATTCATCTCAAGGGTCCATAGCTCAGTAGTAGAGCATTTGACTGCACATCAAGAGAGCCCACTCATGGACCTCAACAAGAGCATGAGGAATTCCCTCACCAAGAAATCCCTGAGATGCCTCAAGGGATACATTTTCCTCCACACAACTATTGGGAGAAACTAAGGATAGGAGCACCAAAATCACTAAGGAGGAGTAACAAAGACAAGGAAGAGACATAGAGGAGCTCAAGAGCACCATTGATTCTTCAAGAAGAGGAAGACGCTACCCTCACCAAGGTGGACCCGTTCCTTAATCTCCTTGTTCTTATTTTCCTATTTTTCGTTTACTATGCCTTATGTTTTATTTATGTTTGTGTCTTTACTATATGATCATTAGTGTCTAAGTGCCTATGTCTTAAAGCTATGAATGTCCTATGAATCCATCACGTCTCTTAAATGAAAATTGTTCTAAAAACAAAAGAACAAGAAGTACATGGTTTCAAATTCATCCTTGAAACTAGTTTAATTATTTTGATGTGGTGACAATACTTTTTGTTTTCTGAATGAATGCTTGAACAGTGCATATGTCTTTTGATATTGTGGTTTATGAATGTTAAATATGTTGGCTCTTGAAAGAATGATGAAAAAGAAGAAATGTTATTGATAATCTGAAAAATCATAAAAATGATTCTTGAAGTAAGAAAAAGCAGTAAAGAACAAAGCTTGCAGAAAAAAAAATGCAAGAAAAAGAGAAAAAAATTGGTGAAAAAAAATAATAAAGAAAAAGAAAAAGCAAGCAGAAAAAGCCAATAGCCCTTAAAACCTAAAGGCAAGGGTAATAAAAAGGATCCAAGGCTTTGAGCATTAATGGATAGGAGGGCCTAAAGGAATAAAATCCTGGCCTAAGCAGCTAAACCAAGCTGTCCCTAACCATGTGCTTGTGGCGTGAAGGTGTCAAGCCAAAAGCTTGAGATTGAGTGGTTAAAGTCGATGTCCAAAGCAAAAAAAAAAAAGAGTGTGCTTAAGAACCCTGGACACCTCTAATTGGGGACTTTAGCAAAGCTGAGTCACAATCTGAAAAGGTTCACCCAGTTATGTGTCTGTGGCATTTATGTATCCGGTGGTAAGATTGGAAATCAATGTGCTTAGGGCCACGGCCAAAAATCATAAAGTAGCTGTGTTCAAGAATCAACATACTAAACTAGGAGAATCAATAACACTATCTGAATTCTAAGTTCCTATAGATAACAATCATTCTGAACTTCAAGGGATAGAGTGAGATGCCAAAACTGTTCAGAGGCAAAAAGCTACTAGTCCCGCTCATCTAATTGGAGCTAAGTTTCATTGATATTTTGGAATTTATAGTATATTCTCTTCCTTTTATCCTATTTGATTTTCAGTTGCTTGGGGACAAGCAACAATTTAAGTTTGGTGTTGTGATGAGCGGATAATTTATACGCTTTTTGGCATTGTTTTTACATAGTTTTTAGTATGATTTAGTTAGTTTTAAATATATTTTTATTAGTTTTTAAATAAAAATCACATTTCTGGACTTTACTATGAGTTTGTGTGTTTTTCTATGATTTAGGTAATTTCTGGCTGAAATTGAGGGACTTGAGCAAAAATCAGATTCAGAGGTTGAAGAAGGACTGCAGATGCTGTTGGATTTTGACCTCCCTGCACTCAAAGTGGAATTTCTAGAGCTACAGAAGTCCAAATGGTGCGCTCTCAATCGTGTTGGAAAGTAGATATCCAGGGCTTTCCAGGAATATATAATAGTCCATACTTTGCCCATGTTTAAATGACGCAAACTGGCGTTCAACGCCAGCTTTCTGCCCTATTCTGGAGTTAAACGCCAAAAACAGGTTGCAAAGCAGAGTTAAACGCCAGAAACAGGTTACAAACTGGCGTTTAACTCCAAGGAAGACCTCTACATGTGAAAGCTTTAACGCTCAGCCCAAGCACACACCAAGTGGGCCCGGAAGTGGATTTATGCATCATTTACTTATTTCTGTAACCCTTGTAACTAGTTTAGTATAAATAGGACTTTTTACTAGAATCTTTTTATCATGTTTTGATGATTGAACCCTCTTTGGGAGGCTGGCCATTTGGCTATGCCTGGACCATTATCACTTATGTATTTTCAACAGTAGAGTTTCTACACACCATAGATTAAGGTGTGGAGCTCTGCTGTTCCTCATGAATTAATGCAAAGTACTATTGTTTTTCTATTCAATTCAAGCCTATTTCTTCTCTAACATATTCATTCGCACACAAGAACATGATGAATGTGATGATTATGTGATGCTCATCATCAATCTCACTTATGAATGTGTGCCTGACAAACACTTCCGTTCTACATGCAAACAAGCTTGAATGTGTATCTCTTAGCCTCCTGATTCACGATCAGAGTCTTCGGGGTATAGGCTAGAATTATTGGCGGCCATTCTTGAGATCCGGAAAGTCTAAACCTTGTCTATGGTATTCTGAGTAGGATCTGGGAAGGGATGGCTGTGACGAGCTTCAAACTCGCGAGTGCTGGGCGTAGTGACAGACGCAAAAGGATTACTGAATCCTATTCCAGTATGATCGAGAACCGACAGATGATTATCCGTGTGGTGACAGCGCATTTTGGACCATTTTCACCGGGAGGATGGGATGTAGCCATTGACAACGGTGATGCCCTACATAATGCTTTCCATGGAAAGGAGTATGAAGGATTGGATGAAGACAGTAGGAAAGCAGAGATTCAGAAGGAACAAAAGCATCTCCATACGCTTATCTGAAATTCTCACCAATGAATTACATAAGTATCTCTATCCTATTTTATATTTTAATTATATTTTAATTATCAATTCACCATAACCATTTGAATCCGCCTGACTGAGATTTACAAGATGACCATAGCTTGCTTCAAGCCGACAATCTCCGTGGGATCGACCCTTACTCACGTAAGGTTTATTACTTGGACGACCCAGTGCACTTGCTGGCTAGTTGTGCGAAATTGTGACAAAAAATTAAGATTATGAACGTGCGTATAAAATTTTTGACGCCGTTACCAAGGAATAAACGATCACGATTTCGCATACCAGATAACTAGGATAGGACTTCTAGTTCTCATACCTTGCCAAGAGCCTTTCTTCGCTATTAGTTTATTTTCTTGTCATTTATATTACTTGTTCAACATTTTAAAACCCAAAAATATACTTTCCCATAACCAATTATAAGCACACTTCCCTACAATTCCTTGAGAGATGACCCGAGGTTTAATACTTCGGTTAATTTTATTGAGTTTGCTTTAGTGACAAACAAATTAAATTTGATTGAGGTTTAATTGTCGGTTTAGATCTATACTTGCAGCGCGACTATTTTCGTGAAATTCTTTACCGGTGATTCTTCCCCCCATCAACGGGCTTGAGGTCAACCCTTCTCAGTTGGATAGGCTTGCCTTGAGCATCCCTCTTCCACTTAGCTCCTTCCACACAAATGTCTTAAAGGACCTGGTCCAGTCTCTGGTCAAAATTGACCCTCCTAGTGGAAGGATATGGGTCTCCTTGCATCATTGGAAAATGGAGAGCGAACCTTACACTTTCCGGGATGAAATCCAAGGGTCGCCCTCGGACTATGGTGCTCTAATTTTTGGAATTTGGGTTTACACTAATGTCATGGTTTTTAGTAACCCATGGATTAGCATAGAACTCTTGCACCATTAAGATCCCAACTTCTGGGATAGGGTTGGTTAGGACTTCCCAACCTCTCCTACGGATTTCTCTTCGGATCTCCGGGTACTCATTCTTTTTTGCCTAAAGGCAACTTCAGGAATCACCCTCTTCTTTGCCACTACTTCATAGAAGTGGTCTTGATGAGCTTCGGTGATGAACCTCTCCATCTCCCAAGGTTTGAAGGTGGAAGCCATTATTTTTCCTTTCCTCTTTCTAGAGGATTCTCCAACTTTGGTGCCATAAGTGTGAATGGAAAGAAAAAAGCAAGGCTTTTCCAACACCAAACTTAAAAGCTTTGCTCATCCTCGAGCAAAATATGAAGAAAAGGGAAGAAAAGAGTAGGAAAAGAAGAGAATAGAGGAGATGGAGAGGGATAGTGGATTCGGCCAAGTAGGGCTTTAGTGTATGGATGGTGTGTGTATGAAAGGTAGGGAGAAGGGGTTATTTATAGGAGTGAAAAAGGTTCGGTTCGAATGAATGGGTGGAATTGGGTGGGATATTTTAAATTTGAAGTAGGTGGGGATTGGTGGGAGTTATGATGGTTTTTGGGAAGTGATATGGATGTGATTGTGTTAGGGTTTATAGGAAAGTGTGTATGGGGAAGTGTGAAAGTAAGTGGGGTAGGTGGAGATAAAGAGTGAAAGTAAGAGAGAGAAGAAGGTGGGGTAGGTGGAGATTCTATGGAACCTACTGATCCTGAGAGGCTAGGGAATTCAAGTTCCCTGCCCACTTGTGGGTGTTGAACGCCCAGCTCCTGCTATTGGCTGGCATTCAACGCCAGCTATGTGCCTCTAAGTTGGCGTTGAACGCCTATTGGGGTGTTCCTACCTGGCATTCAACACCAGCAATGTGTTCCCTGGCTGGCATTCAACACCAGCAATGCTGCTCCTCATGGGCATTGAACGGCCACTCTGGCCCCCTTGGCTGGCGTTCAATGACAACAAGGTCTCTGCTCCAGGGTGTTCTGTTTCCAATTATGACTGTTTCTGTTTTTGTTCTAACTACTGCACATGATCACAAACTTAAACAAATATGAAAATTAAACTGAAATAACTTAAATAAACTTAAATAAAAACAAGAAAACAGTAATTAGTGATGGGTTGCCTCCCAACAAGCGCTTCTTTAACATCACTAGCTTGACGGTTAGCTCCTTACGGAGGTGGATAGGGGCTCAAAATTTTTCCCTTTACAGATGAGCTCCACATGCTCTAGAGACAAGATCTTGTTCACTGTGTGTAGAATGACTAGGTTGTCAGTGAAGACCACTCTCATGCCATGTAAGAGGCCTTCAGTGGGAATTTTCTTATCCCTCCAGCCTTTAGGTACTTTCTTCTTAGTACCTTTATTCTCAGTGCTTGATAATGGCTGCCCAACACTAAACTTAAAGTTGGCGTCTGGGGTTCTGTATAACTTTGCACTGAGAGAGAGAGTTGGAACACTAGGTGTTGCACAACTGTTTCTCTTTTATCAGAGGGAGAGTTAGGGTTAGGCATCTTGAACAAGATGTGGTCCTCCCATAACTGTAGAATCATCTCTCCCTTTGCTCCATCAATGATTGCATTGGCAGTGGCTAGGAAGGGTCTTCCATGGATGATGGATTCATGATATTCCTCCCCAGTATCCAAGATTATGAAATCTGTAAGGATGTAAAGGTTCTCAACCTTTACTAAGACATCCTTTACACGACCATAAGCTTTTTTCATTGACCTGTCTACCATCTCTAGTGAGATTCTTGTAGCTTGTACCTCAAAGATCTCCAAAATCTCCATTACAGAGAGTGTGATAAGGTTTATGTATGACCCTAGGTCACACAGAGTCTTATCAAAAGTAATAGTGTCTATGATACAGTGGATCAGGAAGCGTCTGGGATCCGGCAGCTTC
This sequence comes from Arachis ipaensis, assembly GCF_000816755.2. Taxonomy (NCBI): domain Eukaryota; kingdom Viridiplantae; phylum Streptophyta; class Magnoliopsida; order Fabales; family Fabaceae; genus Arachis; species Arachis ipaensis. The sequence continues at coordinate 56,717,508 of NC_029793.2, read as the reverse complement.
TGAGATAGTTTGGCTCTGTGTCAAATAACTTGGCATTCAACTTCATGAGAAGTCCAAGGTACCAAACAACTTGCTCCTCCCTAGTTTCCTCTTCCTCATCAGAAGAGGAATACACTTCAGATTCTATAATCCTCAACCAAGCATTCAGAGGAACTTCAATGGGCTTCTCATGAACCTTGGGTTTTATCAATTCTTCAATAACGAAGTTCTCAGTGGGCTTGGGGTTGCCAACTATCCCTATTGTGGCATTCAATGTCAGGACTTGTCTTTCTTTGGGCGTTGAACGCCCAGCTTGAATACTTTCACTGGCGTCCAACGTCAGCTTTTACTGGTGTTCAACGTCAGCTTTTGTGCTGCCTTTGGCGTTGAACGCCCAGTAAGGACCTCCTTACTGGCGTTCAACGCCAGTAATGGTGGCTTTTTGGGCGTTGAACGCCCAGTAAGGACATCCTTACTAGAGTTCAATGCCAGTGATGGTGGCTTTGTTGGGCGTTGAATGGCCAGTAAGGTCTTTCTTTCAGGCGTTCAACGCCAGTAATGGTTCTTCTATGGGCGTTGAACGCCCAGTAAGGACTTCCTTACTTGCATTCAGTGCCAGATTACTCCCTTCAGGTTTGGCCTCAGCTTCTACAGTGATGGCCTTGCACTCTTCACTTAGGTTCACTTTAGTGTTACTAGGAAGAGTGTTAGGAGGGGTCTCAGGGATTCTCTTACTCAGCTGACCAACTTGTACCTCCAGATTTCTGATGGAGGACCTAGTTTCTATTATAAAATTGTGAGTAGTCTTAAAGAGTTCAGAGACTATGGTTGCTAAGTCAGAAAGACTCTACTTAGAAGTCTCCCTCTGCTGCTAAGAAAATGGGAATGGTAGTCTGTTGTTGAACCTATTATGGGTTCGTCCACCTTGATTATTGTTGAAGCCTTGTTGAGGATTCTGTTGATCCTTCCATGAAAGGTTAGGATGATTTCGCCATGAGGAGTTGTAGGTGTTCCATAGGGTTCTCCCATGCAATTCACCTCTTCCATCATGGGTTGATCTGGATCATAGGCATCTCCATTATAGGAGGAGTCTTTAGTACTGCTAGTTGTAGCTTGCACTCCAGTCAGATGCTGAGAGATCATGTTGACCTGTTGGGTCAAGATCTTGTTCTAAGCCAATATGGCATTCAAAGTGTCAACTTCTAAGACTCCTTTTTTCTGAGCTACCCCATTGTTCACAGGGTTTCTCTCAGAAGTATACATGAATTGGTTGTTTGCAACCATTTCAATGAGTTTCTGTGCCTCTTCAAGCGTTTTCTTCAAGTGGAGTGATCCACCAGCAGAATGATCCAAGGACATCTTGGATATCTCAGATAGACCATCATAGAAGATTCCTAGGATAGACCATTCTGAGAGCGTGTCAGGAGGACACCTCCTGATCAGTTGCCTGTATCTTTTTCAAGCTTCATAGAGGGATTCACTCTGTTTTTTTCTGAAGGTTTGAACTTCCACCCTGAGCTTGCTCATATTTTAAGGTGGAAAGAACTTCACCAAGAAATCATTGACTAACTTTTCCCAAGAGTCTAGGCTTTCCTTAGGTAGAGAATCCAACCATATCCCAGCTCTGTCTCTAATAGCAAAAGGGAAAAGCATAAGTCTGTATACCTCATGATCCACTCCATTGGTCTTAACAATATCACAGATTTGCGAGAATTCAGATAGGAATTGATGTGGATCTTCCAGTGGAAGTCCATGGAACTTGCAATTCTGTTGCATTAGAGAAACTAACTGAGGTTTAAGCTCGAAGTTATTAGCTTTAATGGTAGGTATAGAGATACTTCTGCCATAGAGGTCAGAAGTTAGTGCAATGAAGTCTCCAAGAAGCTTCATTGCATCTCCTCCATTGTTTTGTTTGGCTATCATGTCTGTATTTTCAGTTTCTATTTCAACACATTCTGTGAGATCTCTTTTGGAGTGTTGTGCTTTAACTTGTTGCAAACGCCTCCTTAGGGTCCTCTCAGGTTCAGGATCAAGATCAAAGAGAGGTTCTTTATCTTTGTTCCTGCTCATAAACAAGAAAAAGAAGACAAGAAACAAAAAGAATGGGAGCTCTATGTCAAAGGATAGAGGACTCCTTGTGAGATGTGAAGAAGAAAGAAGAATGAGGATAGAAGAATGAGATGAAGAATTCAAAAATAGAGAGGGGGCGAGAAGTAGCACTAATTCGAAAATAAAGAAGAGTGAGATTTTAAAATTCAAGTAATTTTGTTTTGTTTTTATTTTGTTCATGTAATTCAAAAAAGAAAACAAAATAAAGGAGAAATAAAGACAATTAAAAACTAAGACAACTAATTAACTAAAAAGATTTAAAAATTAAATGATGATTTTCAAAAAAGAAGAGAGAGAAGGAGAGAAGAAGTTTTTGAAAATAGAAGAGAGAGAAATAGATTAGAAGTTTTCGAAAATTAAAGAGAGAGGAATTAGTTAGGAAGTTTTGAAAAAGAAAAAAGAGAAAACAAGTAACTAATAAAGAAAAATAAGATAACATAGAAGATAAGAGTTGATTTTAGAAAGTTTTGAAATTTAAAATTAGAAAAAATAAGATAAAAATATAAAAAGATTTGAAAAAGATTTGATTTTGAATTTTTGAAATTGAAACAAGATAAGATAAAGATTTGAAATTAAGTTAGAAAAGATAAGATATGGTGAAGATTTGAAAAAGATTTGAAAAGATAAGAATTGGAAGTTGAATTTTGAAAAAATTTGGTTTTGAAATTTGAAATTTTGAAATTGAGTTTTAAAATTTGAATTTGAAATAATATAAGATAAGATTTTTTAAATTTAAAGAAAGATAAAGAATTGAAAAAGATAAGATAAAGATTTGAAATTAAGATAAGATAAGATAATGATTTGAAATTAAAATTTAAAAATTGTTTTTTGGAATTTTTGAAAATTTAATTAAAGATAAAAGGATATTTTTTATTTTTTTGAATTAATGAAGAAAGAGAAAAACAACCAAAAGACACCAAACTTAAAATTTTTTTATCAAAAGACACTAATTTTCGAAAATTAAGAAAACAAACACCAAAATACACCAAACTTAAAACTTTTTAGATCAAAACAAGAAAAGAAACAAGAACAACTTGAATACCAAGAAAGAATACTAAGAACAATTCGAAAATTTTAAAGAAAAGATAAGCACACAAGGGACATGATGAGCGGATAATTTATACCCTTTTTGGCATTGTTTTTACATAGTTTTTAGTATGTTTTAATCACTTTTTATTATATTTTTATTAGTTTTTTTTCAAAAATCACTTTTCTAGACTTTACTATGAGTTTATATGTTTTTCTATAATTTCAGGTATTTTCTGGCTGAAATTGAGGGACCTGAGCAAAAATCTGATTCAGAGGCTGAAAAAGGACTACAGATGCTGTTGGATTCTGATCCTCCTGCACTCGAAATAGACTTTCTCGAGCTACAGAAGCCCAATTGGCGTGCTCTGAAATGCATTGGAAAGTAGACATCCTGGGCTTTCCAGCAATATATAATAGTCCATACTTTGCCCAAGAATTGATGGCCCAAACTGGCGTTCAAAGTAAGCCTAAAAGTTTCTGGCGTAAAACGCCAGAACTGGCATCTTTTTCGGCGTTAAACGTCCATTCTGGCACCCAGGGTGGCGTTTAGTGCTAACTTTGGGCATATGCACGTGAAAGCTTGGAAGCTCAGCCCAGACATGCACCAAGTTGGTCCCGAAAGTGGATTTCTGCATTATCTGCACTTAGTTACTCATTTTCTGTAAACCTAAGTTACTAGTCTAGTATAAAAACTACTTTTAGAGATTCATTTTGTACCTTATGACATTTTACACTTCATATTGTATCTTCTACGACATGAGTCTCTAAACCCCATAGGTGGGGGTGAGGAGCTCTGCTGTATTTCAATGGATTAATGCAATTACTACTGTTTTCTATTCAATCACGTTTGATTCTGTTCTAAGATACTCACTCGTACTTCAATATAGAGAATATGATGATCCGTGACACTCATCATTATCCTCAACCTATGAACGCGTGCCTGACAACTACTCCCGTTCTATCTGAGCTCAACGTAGTCATTAGGCGACAACTTGAGTGCGTATCTCTTGGGTTTCTAATCCACGGACGGAGTCCGGAGGTTAGAACCTTCGTGGTATAGGCTAGAACCAATTGGCCGCATTCCTGGCATCCGGAAAGTCTAAACCTTGTCTGTGGTATTCCAAGTAGGATCCAGGAAGGGATGACTGTGACGAACTTCAAACCTACGAATGTTGGGGGCAGTGACAGTGTGCAAAAGGACAAGGGTCCTATTCCGACGCTAGTGGGAACCGACAGATGATTAGTCGTGCGGTAGCTGTACATGGTATTTTTCATCCGAGATGAGAAATCCAACAGTTGATTAGCCGTGTAGAGATCGTACCTGGTATTTTTCATCCGAGAGGATCATACAGCTTGCCATTGAAGAAAGCCATGCATGTTTGGAGAAGAAGACAGTAGGAAAGCATAGATTCAGACGACAGAGCATCTCCAGAACCTCAGCCTGTTTCTCATTACTGAATCACAAGTACTATTTATTTCATGTTTTTTATTTTTCATAAATACAATCACTCTTATCATTAATCTCCTGACTAAGATTTACAAAATAGCCATAGCTTGCTTCAAGCCGACAATCTCCGCGGGATCGACCCTTACTCATGTAAGGTATTACTTGGACGACCCAGTGCACTTGCTAGTTAGTTGTGCGGAGTTGTGAAAAGTGTAATCACAATTTCGTGAACCAAGTTTTTGGCGCCGTTGCCGGGGATTGTTCGTGTTTGGACAATTGACAGTTTATTTTGTTGCTTAGATTAGGAAAAATTTATCTTTTTAGTTTAGAGTCACTAAAATTGAATCTTCTATTATTATTTTTGGTTAAAATTTTAAAATCCTTATTTTATTTTTCTAAATTATTTTCGAAAATATTTAAAACCAATAACTTCATAATTTAGTCTTCTGTTTGATTTTAGTTTCATATTTTAAGTTTGGTGTCAATTGCATGATTTTATTTTTCTTTCAATTTTTCGAATTATATGTTCTTAGTTCTTTCCTAATCTTCAAGTTGTTCTTGTTTGTTTTCCTTGTTTGATCTTTAGTTTTTCTTGTTTTGTGTCTTTCCTTGTTTATCTGGTGCATTTTCAAATTATTAGTTTCAAAAGTATAAAAAAATTTTAAGTTTGGTGTCCTTTGTGTTTTTATTTTCTTAAAAATTTCCAAAATTTGTTCTTGGTGTTCATCTTGATCTTCAAAGTGTTCTTGGTATTCATATTGACATTCAAAGTTTTCTTGTTTGCTTTCTTTATTTTGATCTAAAAATTCTAAGTTTGGTGTCATTTTATTATTTTTCTCTTTCCTCATTAAATTCAAAAATTCAAAAAAAAAAAATCTTTTCCTTTATTTGCTTATTATTTTCGAATTCCTTAGCTTGATTTAGTCAAAATTTAAAAAATTTGATAGTTTCTTGTTAGGCAAGTTAAAATTTCAATTTTAAAATTTATCTTCTTAAATCTTTTTCAAAACAAATTCTTTTTCAAATTTCAAAATCAAATCCAAAATTTTTCAAATCTTCTTAATTAATTAGCCATTTTAGTATTCGAATTTTTTTATCTATTTTATTTGATTTGATTTTATTTAATTTTTGAAGCTTATTTTTCTAGTTTCCAATTATTTTATTTTATTTTCTTCTCTTTTGAATTCGGTTAGCATTAAATAAATAAAATAAAAATAAAAATATTTTGATTTTTCTTTTACTTTATTTCTATTTTACAATCTACAATATCTCCGTTTCTCCATCATGGACCTAAGTGAAAATGAACAGTCCAGAAGGACTCTGGGGTTATATGCTAACCCCACTAATACTTCCTATGGGAGTAGTATCTGTATACCTCCCATCAGAGCAAGCAGTTTTGAGCTAAATCCTTAGCTCATTATCATGGTGCAGCAAAATTGTCAGTATTCCGGTCTTCCACAAGAAGAACCTACTGAGTTTCTGGCACAGTTCCTACAAATTACTGACACAGTACGTGATAAGGAAGTAGATCAGGATGTCTATAGATTATTACTGTTTCCATTTGCTGTAAAAGATCAAGCTAAGAGGTGGTTAAACAACCAACCCACAGCAAGCATAAGAACATGGAAACAGTTATCAGACAAATTTTTGAATCAATATTTCCTTCCAAAAAGGATGACACAGCTAAGGCTGGACATCCAAGGCTTTAAACAAGAGGATAATGAATCTCTTTATGAAGCATGAGAGAGGTATAGAAGGATGCTAAGGAGATGCCCCTCTAAAATATTTTCAGAATGGGTATGATGTGTGAACTTTTGTTGATATAGAATTTCTCAATTGAATTCTCGTTGCAAGTATAGTTCCAGACCAACAAAGAGTCCTCACATACAAAAATTTAGGTTGTCACATGTACAAACCCCAAATAAGAATTAACCGGAGTATTTGGACTCCGGGTTGTCTCACGAGGAATTGCAATGAAGTGAATGATTATTGGCTATGAAGGGGTAAAAGGGGGTTTTGGGTTGATAAGAAGGGCACTAAAATAAATGACAAGAAAAGTAAATTAAGCAAGTAATTAAAGAGGACAAGTAAATAAGAGGAAGCAAATAATAAAGAGAGACATTCATGGTGAGAATTGAGATCATAGGCTTTCTATCCTAGTCATACAATGATTAATTCGCCTTATTTAGTTAACTCCAACAAACGGAAGAAGGTATCATGTCATCTTCACATAGGGAAAATGTCAAACAAGACTAATTAATCATGTCACAATTATAAATAAGAATTTATCTCATTACGTCATCTCCAACATTGGAAGAAGATATAGGTTATCTTCCATGAGAGAAAGTCTAACAAGACTAGCTAATCTCAATTCAAAAGTCCTAATCAACTTACTAATTAAATTAGCAAAAAATTAGTGTCAATGGAAACAATATTAGCTAACAACTCTAGATAACCAACATGAGTTGGGTTCTCATGACTCAAGATTGCCTAATTACTCTTTTCAAGCCAAGAATGCTCAAAATCTACTCTAAAGCCCAACCAAGCATTTTGTCAAATACTTGGTGGGTACAAATGGAAGGCATAGTAAAAATGCAAGAATAATAAAATCTAACAACTACCAATTGCAAAGAAAGTAAATCAACAACTTAATTCATCAATGAAATAAACATCAACCTCAAATTGCATTAAATGTAAACTAAATCCAACATGAGTTCATCATCACAAAAGAGTGCAAAATGAAAAATTAACATGACAATTACGAAAATCAAGATGTAGAAAAGAGAAATTATAGAAGAAACAAGATGAGATCAAGGAATTAAACATGGATCCATGGCAATTTAACCTAATCCTAACCTAATTCTAGAGAGAAGAGGGAGCTTCTCTCTCTAGAAACTACTCTACATGATACTAACACTTCAAACAATTGCTCCCCCCTTTGCCCAAGCTTGAATTCTGCATGAAATAGCATTAGAAATGAGTTGGGTTGGGCCCAAAGTGCTTCAGAAATCGCTGGGGGCGGTTTCACATTAGTGGGCCATGTGCTCAATCGGCGTGCACGCGTACATGGCACGTGCGCACCCCTTAACACGAAGCAACATATGGCAAATTTTATATCATTTTGAAGCCCCGGATGTTAGCTTTTCAATGCAACTAAAACCGCCTCATTTGGACCTCTATAGCTCAAGTTATGGTCGATTGAGTGCGAAGAGGTTAGGCTTGATAGCTTTACGGTTCCTTCATTTCTTCATGAGTTCTCCCACTTTGCATACTTTTTTTCTTCATTCCTTCCATCCAATACTTGTCTTATGAACCTGAAATCACTTAACAAACACATCAAGGCAGAATGGAATTAAAGTGGATTGAATTTAGCTATTTTAAGGCCTAAAAAGCATGTTTCTACATTTAAGCACAAATCAAGGGAGAATTACAAAACCATGCTATTTCATTGAATAAATGTGGGAAAAGGTGATAAAATCCCCCAAATTAAGCACAAGATAAACCACAAAATTGGGATTTATCAAATCTCTCCACACTTAAACTAAGCATGTCCTCATGCTAAAATCAAGAAGAAGCAAAGGGTATTAACATTTATTCAATGCCAACTAACTACATGCAACCTATCTATATGCAATCTATCTACATGAATGCATCAACTTAGTCAAAATAAATCAATTCCCAAGAATACATATACAAACACAAGGGCTAAGGCAATAACAATCACTCAACCCACAATTGAATTGAATTATTAAAAAGATTTTACAAACTTGCAGGAAAAGAGATGATCATGGGTGGAAACATGTAATTGAGCAATCGAACCCTCACCGGATGTGTATTCGCTCTAGTCACTCAAGTGTATGGGGTTGATTCACTCAATCCTCCCCTAATCATATTTTTCAAGATTTATTTTTCATCTAACAATCAACAATTACTTCATGCATGCATACAAATATCATGAGGACTTTCCATAGGTTGTAATGGGGTTAGGGTCAAGGTAGGATGCATATGGTCAAGTAGGCTTGAGATTTGAATCTTTGATTAACTTAAACTTCCCACCTAACCTATGACAACCTATACAATTCTAAACAAACCTAACTACCCACTCTTCACTTTTCACACACACTCATGTATTCTCTTTTTGATCACCATACATATGCATTGATTTTTTTTTAACTTTGAACTTTGGGGCATTTTTGTCCCCTTCTTATTGCTTTCCTTTCTTTCTTTTTTTTTCTATATATATACATATATTTTTTTTGTATATATATATATATATATTTTTTTTTATTTTTCTTATTTTTTTTTTCAAACTAGAATATATACAAGAACATCAATGTATATGGTTTACACATGATTAATACATGAGTATGTACCCAATTCCCATGATTTTTCAACAAAAACGTAAACACACTTTTATCTCTACCCAATGTTCCCAACTCTTCCAAAATCAAATGATGAACACTCTCACTAGCCTAAGCTAATCAAAGATCCAAACAAGGGACATTTATTGTTTTTCACTTAGGCTTGTAATGTGCTACAATTAAGAACAAATGGGTTGAGCATAGGCTCAAAATTGGCTAACAATGGAAGATAGAAGGTAGGCTATTCGGGTAAGTGAGCTATTTGAACAATGGCCTCAATCATATAAATGCATGTATACACAAAATAATGGACATATAGAATTAAACAAATAAAAGATTACAATCATAGGAAGAGAATAATGCACACAAGAATAAAAATAAGTGGTTATATATGATGTAACCACACAATTAGGCTCAAATCTCACATGCTTGTGTTCTTAGCTCAAAAATCATGTTCCACAAAGTATATAATTCAAGCAAGTTCTAAATTTTTTTTCAATCAATTGGGGTGCCCTATAGATAAAATCCTTGGAAAATATCATGATTTTGACTAAGCTTAATATATACATATGCAAAATAAGAAAATGCAACTAAAAATCCTAAAATGAAATGCAAAAGTGTTGGAATTAGGAACTTGTCACCCAAAAATGCCGAGCGGTCGGACGACCTCCCCACACTTAAAAGTTTGCACCGTCCTCGGTGCACTAAATGAGCAAGGGGGTACGGCGACTCTCCGAGTTGCCACCTTCAGCTGGTAGGTCAACCGGTTGCTGCATGTTCTTCCTTCCGCTTCCATTTTTGCTTATGGTGCATCGATCATGAAAAAAAAATAAACACCGTAAGATGAGATAATACAAAAGCAAGGAAGCGTGAATTGTTGGAATGAGGTGAATCACTAGAATTGAGCGAGTGAATTAGTGTGACATTGATGAAAAATAAGTATGTGGGTTCTAAAATTGCGCGCAGTTTAGAATACACGCACACTAGTACAAAAAGTTATGTCACAATTACACAAAAGAAAATATGCACTTCACTCATTCTAGTGTGCTTGAGATACTTTAAAAGACTTGTAGGCTAAAACAACCCAACAAGTAGTGAAAAAGCATAAAAGCATTCAAGCAAAAATCAAGAAATTGTGAAATTGAATAATGCATGGACATTGATTGATGTGTAAGTAAATTTAATAAACAAAATGGTATATGAAACTCACACAACAATCAATGACACATGTTGAAGTTGTTACAGCACCTAAGTGACATAGAGGTGAAATACATGGATGCTATGGAGCTTAGGAAAAAGAAGATAGAAGTGAAAATCAATCACATAGCAAGCATGGTCTACAAAGCTTAGAAAGCTCAAAAATATGTCGCTAGGTAAGCTTTCGATCCAATCTCACAATTCCACAATCTCAATGCATAAAATAGGTGATAGTCACTTAGAACAAGCATCCTAAAAAAAATTCATTGATAATATACAATTGCCTAACAATGGATGATGAATGCATGGTGGCCAAAATATGCAATTCAAAGAGTTAAGATGCATGAAGGCAATGTAACAAGTACTTGGTATTCAAAAGTGTTAAACATGAAAAATTCCAAACCAAGTAACCAAATACAACCTCAACAAAGGAATCCAACAATGACAATTAACAATAATGATGTTAAACTAACATCCTATTAGTAATAAGCAGTAGTAAATGGTAAACAAGATTAGTAATCCAACACTTATAATGGAAAACAAAAATTAAACTAACTAACTAACTAAAAGAAATGGTATTATATGATGCTTGGTATTGTTGGATGATGTTTGAAGGGTGGAAAGAAAAGAAGAGAAGAAAAAAGAAGGAAAGAAATGGAAAGAAGAGAAGAAAAGAAGGTGAGTGAAACAGGGCAATCCACGCGTGCGCGTCATGTGCGCGTAAGCGTGGATTGATGAAATGGAGGCAGCGTGTACGGGTACATGGCGCGTCCGCGTCGATGGCTTATTTTGAGAGGGGCGCGTACGCGCAAGGTGCGCGTGCGCGTGCCTTGGGCACAAAGTTGGCACACTTCAGGCACAACTCTCGGGTGAATGTATGGAAAGTGGAAAAATTCAATCCACGCATACGCGTACATAGCACGTCCGCGTGGATGGCCGAAATTGCTTGATTTACGCATACGCGTGAAGTCCGCGTGCGCATGGATGGTGCTTTATTTTTCAAAATTTTTTCTATGTTTTTGCACCAAACCAAGCATTTCCAACCTCCAAACAACTACCGAAACATCACAAAACCTTATTTAACCTACTAGACTCCCAATTAAACTCAACTAATCAAACAAAACATGAAATTAAATCTAAATTACCAATATTTACAAAGAGGAAAAGAGAAAGATGTTACCATGGTGGGGTGTCTCCCACCTAGCACTTTTGTTTATTGTCCTTAAGTTGGACTTATGGGGAGCTCTTCATCAAGGTGACTTGTGCTTGAATCCATCCTTGAACATCCACCAATGCTTGGACTTCCATTGTGCTTCATCATTCAAAGTTAATAACTCCAGGCTTTGATGGAGTTCTTCACAAACCGTGGGCTCCCAAAGTTGATCTTCCTTGTGCGATCCGGGATCCCACACTTTGTTTTCACACCCGTCCTTGAGTTGATCATGGTGGTTTCCTCCGGGTGGCAAGAGAGATGAATTCTCATGGAAGCACCAAACTATCCTCCTAGACCCATCCAATTGAGCACTAGTCCAACCTTTACTCCTTGAAGCTTCAACCATAATGAGCTTAGACTTACAACGCCAACCACGAAACATCTTTCTTTTACGCTTCATCCCACAAAGCATCCTAAGTTGACCATCCGTTTCAAGCAAGCCATATTCGAGTAGGATAATAAAGGTAATAGAGATGAATTTTACCCACTCAAATGTAGGAGTAGATGGTAACCTAGGCAAAGAAGCTCCTAAGGGTCTTGCTAAAGCATATTCAATTCCCATCCTCCTTTTTCTAAGGATCTCCACCTTCTCACAAGATATCTTAATCTCAATCCTTTGTTCAACACTTTTATCTAACTCTTTTCCCTTACTCAAATCATAAATGGGAGAACGAGAGAGATTTACCTCCACATTGCCTTCAAATCCAATAGGGGAAGGTTCTTCATGCTCAAAGGATTCTTCACCACTAAGACTTGATGCTTGATCTTCATCACCAAGGGGACTCAATTCTTGCTCTATCCCATCCGATTCTTCATAAGGGATATGCCTTGGAGGTTGTGCACATTCCTCCTTAGCATCAAATCCAATCATCTTGGAGGGGTTTTCTTCAATCCTAAACTCCTAAGGTGGTTCCGCATCTCCTAAGTCTTCAACCACTTCTTCCTCTTGTTCAATAATCTCTACCTCCTCCTCTTTTTGCATTTCTTGCTTTAATTCCTCTTCTTTACCTTGGAGCTTCAAGTTCACTCCCTCACTAAGCTCTTTGGTTGCTTCTCTACATTCCACAATGGAAGTGCCTTGATCGCATAGGCTTAGGCAGGATGAGACTATTTCCACAATGGAAGTGCCTTGATCGCATAGGCTTAGGCAGGATGAGACTATGTTGCCAATGGCTTCTACCATGATAGCCATTTTTGCTCTTAACTCCTCAAATTGCTTTTTATCCTCCCCGTGTTGCCTTAAGATATGAGATCCAAGATCCCTTAATTCTAGCATAGAGGCTTCATTGGGAGGTGATGGTGGAAGAGATGGTTCATTGTTTGGGGGAAAGGTATTATAGTTGGAAGGTGGTTCTTCTTGGTAGAGTTGTAGTGGAAAGTAGAGTTCATCTTGTGGTTGAAAGTTTTCATGTATTGGAGGTGGTTCATCTTGGTAATAGTATAGAGGGGGTTGCTCTTGAAGATGTTGATGTTGGAGTGGTGGTGGTTCTATGTGTGGTTCATATGGCTCATATGATTGTTGGTAGGATGGATATGGATTAGGGTCATATGAAGATGGTTGGTGAAAAGTGGCTTGTGAGTATGGTTGATGACTATGTTGAGGATATGGCTCATAGGTGTATGGTGGTGGTTCTTGGAAGTCACAAGGGGATTCACCATAACCATTGGATTGGTATGCATCATAGAATGGCTCTTCTTCATAGTGCATTGGTGGAGGTTGTTGCCATGAGGATTGATCATATGCATATGGCTCCTCCCACCTTTGATTGTCCCATCCTTGATACACATCCTCATTGAAGCTCTCATTTCCTACAACATAGTTAGAATCAAACTCATAGCCAAAGTGAGAATTCATGATAGCAAAGAAAATGAAAACAAAATCAAATAAGAAGCATTAAATCCTAAAACTAGCAAGAACTAACAAAGAAGCAAAAGGTAAACCTATTTACAATATTCACATATATACAATAACCAATAACATAACACCATTGCGATTCTCCGGTAACGGTGCCAATAAGATATATACAATATTCACATATACAACTAGGAATGTCGGTGAACCCCCTTGTTCATCTTTGGATGCACTGAGGACAATGCAAACTTTTAAGTGTCGGGAGATCGTCCGACCGCTCGGCATTTTTGGGTGACAAGTTTCTAATCCCAACACTTTTGCATTTCATTTTTAGGTCTTTTAGGATTTTCGGTTGTATTGCATATGTATATATTAAGCTTAGTCAAAATCATGATATTTTCCAAGGATTTTAACTATAGGGCACCCCAATTGAAAAAAAAAAAATTTCTAGAACTTGCTTGAATTATATACTTTGTGGAACATGATTTTTGAGCTAAGAACACAAGCATGTGAGATTTGAGCCTAACTGTGTGGTTACATCATATATAACCACTTATTTTCATTCTTGTGTGCATTATTCTCTTCCTATGATTGTAATCTTTGATTTGTTTAATTCTATATGTCCATTATTTTGTGTATACATGTATTTATATGATTGAGGCCATTGTTCAAATAGCTTACTTACCCAAATAGCCTACCTTTTATCTTCCATTGATAACCAATTTGAGCCTATGCTTAACCCATTTGTTATTAATTGTAGCACATTACAGGCCTAAGTGAAAAACAATAAATATCCATTAATTTGGATCTTTGATTAGCTTAGGCTAGAGAGAGTGTTTATCATTTGATTTTTGGAAGTTGGAAACATGGGATAAAGATAAAAGTGTGTTTGTTGAAAAATCTTGGGAATTGGGTACATACTCATGTATTAATCATGTGTAAACCATATGCATTGATGTTCTTGTATATATTTTAGTTGAAAAGAAAAAAATAATAAAAAAATTGAGAAAAACAAAAAGAAAAAAAAAATATATATATATAAGAAAAAAAAAAGAATTACAATAAAAAGGGGACAAAAATGCCCCAAAGTTCAAAGTTCAGTAAAAGTCAATGCATATGGGTGGTAATCAAAAAGAGAATGCATGAGTGTGTGAAAAAGTGAAGAATGGGTAGTTAGGTTTGTTTAAAATTGTATAGGTTGTCATAGGTTAGGTGTGAAATTTAAGTTAATCGAAGATTCGAATTTCAAGCTCACTTGACCATATGCATCCTACCTTGACCCTAGCCCCATTAAAACCTATGCGAAAGTCCACATGATATTTGTATGCATGCATGAAATAATTGTTGATTGTTAGATGAAAAATAAATCTTGGAAAGCATGATTAGGGGAGAATTGAGTGAATCAACCCCATACACTTGAGTGCCTAGAGCGGATACACATCCGGTGAGGGTTCGATCGCTCAATTACATGTTTCCACCCATGATAATCTCTTTTCTTGCAAGTTTGTAAAAACTTTTTAATAATTCAATTCAATTGTGGGTTGAGTGATTGCTATTGCCTTAGCCCTTGTGTCTGTATATGTATTCTTGGGAATTGATTTATTTTGACTAAGTGGATGCATTCATGTAGATAGATTGCATATAGATAGGTTGCATGTAGTTAGTTTGCATTGAATAAATGTTGATGTCCCTTTGCTTCTTTCTTGATTTTAGCATGAGGACATGCTTAGTTTAAGTGTGGGGAGATTTGATAAACCCCGATTTCGTGATTTATCTTATGCTTATTTTGGAGGATTTTATTACCTTTTCTCACATTTATTCAATAAAATAGCATGGTTTTGTAATTCTCCCTTGAATTGTGCTTAAATGTGAAAACATGCTTTTTAGGCCCTAAAATTGGTAATTTTAATTCACTTAATTCCATTCGATGCCTTGATGTATTTGTTGAGTGATTTCAGGTTCATAGGGCAAGTATTGGATGGAAGAAGTGAGGAGAAAAGCATGCAAAGTGGGAGAACTCATGAAGAAATGAAGGAACCGTAAAGTTGTCAAGTCCGACCTCGTCGCACTCATTTGACCATAACTTGAGCTACAGAGGTCCAAATGAGGCGGTTTCAGTTGCGTTGGAAAGCTAACATCTGGGGCTTCGAAATGATATAAAATTTTCTATATGTTGCTTCACGTGAAGGGGCGCGCATGCGCCATGTACGCGTGTGCGCCGATTGAGCACGTGGCCCACAAATGTGAAATCGCCCCCAGCGATTTCTGAAGCACTTTGGGCCCAACCCAACTCATTTCTAATGCTATTTCATGCAGAATTCAAGATTGGGCAAAGGGGGAGCAATTGTTTTGGTAGTATAGCATCATGTAGCTTAGTTTCTAGAGACAGAAGCTCCCTCTTCTCTCTAGTTACTAATGTCCAAGTGATTGACGATTGGGAGCCATTAACGCTAGATTTCACCAATTGATTAGGTGTAGAACTAGGACTTATGGACTTGGATTGATATAGCTCACTTGACTTTCCTCTACTATTAGTTAGGGGTTAACTTAGTGGGATTGATCCTTGCCAATTCTCATGTTGTGGTTAGTGATTAGGATAGAGATCCTTGACCACCTAACCTTGCCAAGACCTTTTTGTTAGTTTATTTCCTTTTTACCATTTATATTTCTTGTCCATCATCTCAAAAACCCCAAAACATACTCCATAACCAATAATCATACACTTCATTGCAATTCCTTGTGAGACGACCCGGAGTCTAAATACTCCGGTTAATTCTTATTGGGGTTGTACTTGTGACAAACCAAAATTTAGTTTGATGTGAGAATTGTTTGTTAGTTTGGGGCTATACTTGCAACGTACATATTTTGTGAAATTCCTTACCGACAACAATTTTTGCCATCACGTAGCGCCCAAAGAGCCTAGGGTTCAATTGAGGGAGCACAACGTTCAATTAGGTGAATGCCAGGAGCAAGCATGCCCACCAAAATGGCACGCCCAAAAGTAATGAGTGTAGCGTTCATTTTCAATCACGGAGCGCTACACTGGAGCTGCTCAGCACGTGACAAGGCACATAAGGCAAGTGAACGCAGCATTCACTAATGAAACGGAGCGTTCCACTGGAGTATGCACCACCCCTTATCCGTTTTCATTCAAGTGCCACCCGGATCCACTTCTTCAAGGCCAAACCAAAAAGCTGCAACTCTAGCTCAATTAATCCCAATTCAAGCCCATTGACACACCAAAACAAGCAAAACCCATGGACATCACTCAAAGGCACAAGAAAAAGCTAGATTAGGAATTTCATTTAAATTGTAAAGCCTATAAAAAGGCATCAATTTCATTTCATTAAGGAGGCTGGCTCTGCTAGAGAGCAGTAGGAGTAGCAGTAGGAGTAGAATAGAAAGCTCTCTTTGAAACACTTTAATTTTTCTTCAATTTTACAATTCAATTTACATTGAGCTTGATTTTAATCTTCTGTTCTCATTGCTTTCTGTTCCCAATTGCTTCCAATTTACTTTCATATAATTTAAATCTTCCTGTTCCTCTACACTTTACATTTGATGTTTGCTGTGAGCTTGATTTACATTTCCTGCAAATTTATATTTTCTGCAATTGCACTAAGTTACTGATTTACTGCTTTCATTTAATTTTTCCAGCACCCAGCCCCATTTATATTTGCTGCAATCTACATTTTTTGGTCTTTAAGATTTTGTCAATTTACTTCCTGCAAGTTAGATCTGATGCAATTTACGTTTCTTGCTATTTAAGCTTCAGTCCAATTTACATTCTGCAATTTATAATTTCTGCAATTTACTTTCTGTTGGCTACATTTCATTCAACTCACCAATGTTAGCTTGACTAAACTAATCACCTCACTAAAGTTGCTTGATCCATCAATTCCTGTGGGATCGACCTCACTCTTCATTGACAGTTCATACTCCATTTATCAAGAGCCATCATCACTTGAGCAAACCTTCAATTCATTCATGTAAAATTGTCCACCCTCACCTCCTAGTTTCTTATTTGAAAATTCTTCAGCACTTGATTTTGCCTCAACACAAAGTTTCTTCCAAGATCCATATAACTCAGCCGACCAACCATAAAATTCATTCCACAACTCACAAAACTCATTCCATACCCCTCAACACAACTTCACCACAATACATCCATGTCACCAAAATCACTCTCAACCTTCATCTCTTGAGCTAGTAGTTGAGGATTACCTTCAATAGTCCAAAGAATCCTTAGAAAGCTGATGCCAAGTCATTGAAAGACAAGGACAACTCTTGGAAAAACACAAACAATCATGGAAAGAAATCCTCTTCAAGAAGATGGATGGGCATTTGGGGCAAAGAAGGAGAAAGTTAGGAGTACCAAGTATTGAGGATAAAGAACAATCTGTGAGTGAGGAAGTGGAAGAGCAAGATAAAGAGAGTCTACCCTCAATTGAAATAGAAAGTTGCATAGAGGAAGAGCTCATTGAACAACTAACTCAAAAGGCTTTTGATGAAGATAATACTCCAACCATCACACAACCACCAAGTATTGAAATCCAAGAAGTGAAGGCAACTAACAAGAGCACCAATCCTACCCCTGATCCAGCAGGCAAGTTAAATTCAGTAAATAACAAAAGGAAGCTTGCTAAGGAGAAGCCAAGACAGGGGACACTAGCTGGTTCATCTCTCCCCTTAAGGCCATTTGATAGATGAGAATTTGTCGTGATGGTATAGAATTTGCTCAAATGAATGAATTCTCGTTGCAAGTATAGTTCTATACCAACAAACAATCCTCCCAATAAAAAAATTGAGTTGTCAAAAGTACAAACCCCAATAAGAATTAACCAAAGTATTTAAATTCCGGGTCATCTCACAAGGAATTGTAATGAAGTGTATGCTTATTGGCTATGAAGGGGACAAGGGGTTTTATTTATAAGGGGCGAAAAATAATTGGCAAGAAAAGTAAATCAAGCAAGCAACTAAAGAAAGCAAAATAAAGAAAAGCAATTAATAAAGAGAGATATTCATGGCAAGAATTGAGATCATAAGCCTTCCGTCATAGTCACTAATAACAATAATTAATAAGAATTTATCTTATTACGTCATCCCCAATGATGGAAGAAGATATAGGTTATCTTCCATGAGAGAAAGTCTAACAAGACTAGCTAATCTCAATCCAAATGTCCTAATCAACTCACTAATTGGATTAGCAAGAGATTAGAGTCAATGGAAATGATATTAACTAACAACTCTAGATCACCAACATAGGTTGGGTTTTCATGACTCAAGATTGCCTAATTACTCTTTCCAAGCCAAGAATGCTCAAAGTCTACTCTAAAGCCCAACCAAGCATTTTGTCAAATACTTGGTGGGTGTACAAGGAAAGCATAATAAATTGCAAGAATGATAAATCTACCAACTACCAATTGCAAGAAAAGTAAATTCACAACTCAATCATCAATAAAGGAAACATCAAACATCAAATTTCATTAAATGTAAACCAAATCCAACATAGAACATTCATGAACATAAAAGAGACATGAAAGTAAAATTAACACTACAAACCATGAGAATGAAAGAGTAGAAGCAAGAAATTGTAAAGAAAACAAGATGAAAACATGTAATTAAACTTAGATCTAAGATGGAAATGTCCTAGGAACCCTAATTCTAGAGAGAAAAGGGAGCTTATCTCTCTAGAAACTAACCTACATGATGCCAAGTTACAAAAAATTGCTCCCCTCTTGCCCAAGCTTGAATTCTGCATGAAATAGCATTAGAAATGAGTTGGATTGGGCCCAAAATGCTCTACAAATTGCTGGCCACAATTCACTTCAGTGAATCACGCTGCTCCATTGGTGTTCACAAGTACAGTGCGCGTGCGCATCCCTAGACGTCAGGAAACTATGGTAAATTTTATATCCTTTTCCTCTCATTTGTTTCCAGCACTTTAAATTGCATGATTGTCTTTAACTTCTCTGTATGCGTGTGTGGTATGAATAAGCATAGCCTGAATTTTGATTTGTAACATGTTACCGTGACATTATGACTACCAACTTGAGTTTTGTGAATTCAAAAGCAATAAAGTATCATGATCATAAACAAACATGGTTATTAAAGAAGAATTTAGCATGTGCATAGAAGTATTGGAAGGCTAGTATGGTTAATTATTACTCAATTGCATTTGAATATATTTAATTGAAGTTTTCATCTAGGACATTTTATGAAATATTTTTGAAATCATGAAAACCTTGAAGAGGCAATTGTAAATTAAGGCGAGAAAGAAAAAGGAAAAGAATGAGAAAGTTGAAGGCTCTGAGTACTGATGAGCGGATAATTTATACGCTTTTTGGCATTATTTTTACATAGTTTTTAGTATAATTTAGTTAGTTTTTAGTATATTTTTATTGGTTTTTAAATACAAATTACATTTTTGGACTTTAATATGAGTTTGTGTGTTTTTCTATGATTTTAGGTAGTTTCTGGCTGAAATTGAGGGACTTGAGCAAAAATCAGATTCAGAGGCTGAAGAAGGACTGCAGATGCTGTTGGATTTTGACCTCCCTGCACTCAAAGTGGATTTTCTGGAGCTAAAGGAGTCCAAATGGAGCGCTCTTAATTGCGTTGGAAAGTAGACATCAAGGGCTTTCCAGAAATATATAATAGTCCATACTTTGCTCGAGTTTAGACGACGCAAAATTGCATTCAACGCCAGTTCTCTGCCCTTTTCTAGAGTTAAACGCCAGAAACAGGCTACAACCTGGCGTTTAACTCCAAAAAGAGTCTCTTCACATGAAAGCTCAATGCTCAGCCCAAGCACACACCAAGTGGGCCCAGAAGGAGATTTCTGCATCATTTACTCATTTCTGTAAACCCTAGTAACTAGTTTAGTATAAATAGGACTTTTTACTATTGTATTTACATCTTTGGATTATCTTTTGATCCTTTGATCACGTTTAGGGGGCTGGCTATTCGGCCATGCCTGGACCTTCATCACTTATGTATTTTCAACGGTAGATTTTCTACACACCATAGATTAAGGTGTGGAGCTCTGCTGTTCCTCATGAATTAATGCAAAGTACTATTATTTTTCTATTCAATTCAAGCCTATTTCTTCTCTAAGATATTCATTCGCACACAAGAACATGATGAATGTGATGATTATATGACGCTCATCATCATTCTCACTTATGAACGCATGTCTGACAAACACTTCCGTTCTACATGTAAACAAGCTTGAATGTGTATCTCTTAGCCTTCTGATCTATGATCAGAGTCTTCGTGGTATAGGTTAGAATTATTGGCGGCCATTCTTGAGATCCGAAAAGTCTAAACCTTGTCTGTGGTATTCCGAGTAGGATCTGGGAAGGGATGGCTGTGACGAGCTTCAAACTCGCAAGTGCTGGGCGTAGTGACAGACGCAAAAGGATTACTGAATCCTATTCCAGTATGATCGAGAACCGACAGATGATTATCCGTGTGGTGACAGCGCATTTTGGACGATTTTCACCGAGAGGATGGGATGTAGCCATTGACAACGGTGATGCCCTACATAAAGCTTGCCATAGAAAGGAGTATGAAGGATTGGATGAAGACAGTAGGAAAGCAGAGATTCAGAAGGAACAAAAGCATCTCCATACGCTTATCTGAAATTCTCACCAATGAATTACATAAGTATTTCTATCCTATTTTATATTTTAATTATATTTTAATTATTAAAACTCTATAACCATTTGAATCCACCTGACTGAGATTTACAAGGTGACCATAGCTTACTTCAAGCCGATAATCTCCGTGGGATCGACCCTTACTCACGTAAGGTTTATTACTTGGAAGACCCAGTGCACTTGCTGGTTAGTTGTGAAGAAGAACTAAGATTAAGAATGTGCGTATTAAGTTTTTAGCACCGTTACCAAGGAATGAATGATCACGATTTCGTGCACCAAGTTTTTGGCGCCGTTGCCGGGGATTGTTCGAGTTTGGACAACTGACGGTTCATCTTGTTGCTCAGATCAGGTAATTTTATTTTAATTTTAAGCTTTCTGTTTTTGTTCTTTTTATTTTCGAAAAATTTTCCAAAAAAAAAAAACAAAAAAACAAAAAAATAAATTATTCTATGCTCTTTAGAATTTTTAAGAATGAATTCTAGAGTTTCATGAGATACGTTGAATCCTGGCTAGCTGTTAAGCCATGTCTAATCTTTTGGACCGAGGTTTTAACTATCTTGAGAAGAGCTTCTTTGTCTTTCTCAGCAAATTAGCTGTTGTATGTAATGTTCTGCTGAAGCTTGGCTGGCTATTGGCCATGTCTAGTGTTTTAGACCGGAGCTTTCACTAAAAGCTTGGCTGGCTAGTAAGGCATGTCTAATTCTTGGACCGGAGCTTTAGGCTGACATTGCATGATTCCTGGAATTCTCATTAAAAATTTTGAAATCCTTATTTTTCTTTTTCAAAATAATTTTCGAAAAATCCAAAAAAATTTAATAAATCATAAAACCAAAAATTTAATGTTTCTTGTTTGATTCTAGTGTCAATTTTTAAGTTTGGTGTCAATTGCATTTTGTTAAAATTTTCGAAAATTCATCATGTGTTCTACATGATCTTCAAGTTGTTCTTGATAAATTTCCTTGTGTGATCTTTGCATTTTTATGTTTTGTGTCTTTTCTTGTTTTCCATATACATTTTCAATTTGTTAGTGTCTAAAGTTTGAAAATTTCTAAGTTTGGTGTCTTGCATGTTTTTCTTTTCTTAAAAATTTTCAAAAATAAGTTCTTGGTGTTCATCTTGACATTCAAAGTGTTCTTGGTGTTCATCTTGACATTCAAAGTGTTCTTGCATGCATCATGTGTTTTGATCTTGAATTCTCATGTTTTAAGTCTTTTCATTGTTTTTCTCTTTCATCATTAAAAATTCAAAAAAAAAATTATCTTTCCCTTTTTCTTCTCAAAAAATTCAAAAATTTGAGTTGACTTTTTCAAAAATTTTTAAAATCTAGTTGTTTCTTATGAGTCAAATTAAATTTTCAATTTAAAAATTCTATCTTTTTCAAATCTTTTTAAAAAATCAAATCTTTTTCATTTTTTCTTTCATAATTTCAAAATTTTCAAAATTTATTTTCAAAATCTTTTTCTTATTTCTATTTCATATTTTCGAAATTAATGCTAACAATTAATGTGATTGATTCAAAAATTTTAAGTTTGTTACTTGCCTAGTAAGAAAGGTTCAATCTTTAAATTTTAAAATCATATCTTTTTGTTTCTTGTTAGTCAAGTAATCAACTTTAGTTTTCAAAATCAAATCTTTTTAAATTTCTTTTTCAAATCTTTTTCAAAATAAATTTCAATCATATCTTTTTCAAAACTTAATTTCAAAATCTTTTCTAACTTCTTATCTTTTTAAAATTTGATTTTCAAATCTTTTTCAATTAACCACTTAACTTTTTGTTTGATTTTAAAAGTTTACTATTTCAATCATATCTTTTTCAAAACCACCTAACTACTTTTCTCTCTCTTATTTTCGAAAATTACTAACCCCTTTTTTCAAAGTTTGTTTTAATTAACTAATTGTCTTAAATTTTAATTTAATTTTATTTCTCATCTTAAATTTCGAATTCTAATTAATAGTCAACATAAAAACAAAAAAATATTTTTTTATTTTATTTTTATTTTTTGAATTTTCCCACCTCTCATCTCCTTCTATTTATTTATCTACTAACACTTCTCTTCTAATCAAAAATTCGAACCAACTCTTCTCCTCTGTGTTCGAATTCTTATCTTTTCTTTCTTCCATTCTTCTCTTCTTATACTCATATAAGGAATCTCTATACTGTGACATAGAGGATTCCATATTTTCTTTTCTGTTCTCTTCTTTTTCATATGAGCAGGAACAAGGATAAGAATATTCTTGTTGAAGCTGATCCTGAACCTGAAAGGACTCTGAAGAGGAAGCAAAGGGAAGCTAAAGCACAACTCTCTGGAGAAAATCTGAAAGAAATTTTCGAAAAAGAAGGAGACATGGCCGAACCCAACAACAATGCAAGGAAGATGCTTGGTGACTTTACTGCACCAAATTCCAACTTACATGGAAGAAGCATCTCAATCCCTGCCATTGGAGCAAACAATTTTAAGCTAAAGCCTCAATTAGTTTCTCTGATGCAACAGAATTGTAAGTTTCATGGACTTCCATCAGAAGATCCTTTTCAGTTCTTAACTGAATTCTTACAAATCTGTGATACTGTTAAGACCAATGGGGTTGATCCCGAGGTCTACAGGCTTATGCTTTTCTCGTTCGCTGTAAGAGACAGAGCTAGAATATGGTTGGACTTTCAACCTAAAGATAGCCTGAACTCTTGGGATAAGTTGGTCACGGCTTTCTTAGCCAAGTTCTTTCCTCCTCAAAAGCTTAGCAAGCTTAGAGTGGATGTTCAAACCTTAAAATAGAAAGAAGGTGAATCCCTCTATGAAGCTTGGGAGAGATACAAGAAACTGACCAAAAAGTATCCTTCTGACATGCTTTAAGAATGGACCATCCTGGATATATTCTATGATAGTTTGTCTGAATTAGCCAAGATGTCATTGGACCATTCTGCAGGTAGATCCATTCACCTAAAGAAAATGCCTGCAGAAGCTCAGGAACTCATTGACATGGTTGCAAATAACCAGTTCATGTACACTTCTGAAAGGAATCCTGTGAGTAATGGGACGCCTCAGAGGAAGGGAGTTCTTGAAATTGATACTCTGAATGCCATATTGGCTCAGAATAAAATATTGACTCAGCAAGTCAATATGATTTCTCAGAGTCTGAATGGAATGCAAGCTGCATCCAACAGTACTCAGGAGGCATCTTCTGAAGAAGAAGCTTATGATCCTGAGAACCCTGCAATAGCAGAGGTGAATTACATGGGGGAACCCTATGGAAATACCTATAATCCCTCATGGAGAAATCATCCAAATTTCTCATGGAAGGATCAACAAAAGCCTCAACAAGGCTTTAATAATGGTGGAAGAAACAGGTTTAGCAATAGCAAGCCTTTTCCATCATCATCTCAGTAACAGACAAAGAATTCTGAGCAGAATCCATCTAGCTTAACAAAAATACTCTCTGATTTATCTAAGGCCACTCTAAGTTTCATGAATGAAACAAGGTCCTCCATTAGAAATTTGGAGGCACAAGTGGGCCAGCTGAGTAAAATAGTCACTGAAACTCCTCCAAGTACTCTCCCAAGCAATATAGAAGAGAATCCAAAAAGAGAGTGCAAGGCCATAACCTTACTTGGTGTGGCCGAACCTACAAGGAAGGAGGGGGACGTGAATCCCAATGAGGAAGACCTCATGGGACATCCTCTGAACACTAGAGGGTTCCTCAATGAGGACTGAAGGAATCTGAGGCTCATACAGAGACCATAGAGGTTCCATTCAACCTGCTTCTGCCCTTCATGAGCTCTGATGAGTATTCTTCCTCTGAAGAGGATGAAGACATTACTGAAGAGCAAGTTGCTAAATACCTTGGTGCAATCATGAAGTTGAATGCCAAATTATTTGGTAATGAGACTTGGGAAGATGAACCTCCCTTGCTCACCAATGAACTGAATGCATTGGATAGGCAGAAATTACCTCAAAAGAAACAAGATCCTGGTAAATTCTTAATACCCTGTACCATAGGCACCATAACCTTTGAGAAGGCTCTGTGTGACCTGGGGTCAGGCATTAACTTTATGCCACTCTCTGTAATGGAGAAACTTGGGATCTTTGAGGTGTAAGCTGCCAGAATCTCATTAGAGATGGCAGACAACTCAAGAAAACAGGCTTATGGACTAGTAGAGGACGTGCTAGTAAAGGTTGAAGGCCTTTACATCCCTGCTGATTTCATAATGCTAGATACTGGGAAGGATGAGGATGAATCCATCATCCTTGGAAGACCGTTCCTAGCCACAGCAAGAGCTGTGATTGATGTGGACAAAGGAGAGTTGGTCCTTCAACTGAATGAGGACTACCTTGTATTTAAAACTCAAGGTTCTCCTTCTATAACCATGGAGAGGAAGCATAAAAAGCTTCTCTCACTGCAGAGTCAACCAAAGCCCCCACAGTCAAACTCTAAGTTTGGTGTTGGGAGGCCACAACCAAACTCCAAGTTTGGTGTTGAACCCCGACATTCAAACTCTAAGTTTGGTGTTGGGAGGTCCCAACAATGCTCTGAATATCTGTGAGGCTCTATGAGAGCTCACTATCAAGCTATTGACTTTAAAAAAGTGCTTGTTGGGAGGCAACCCAATGTTATTTAACTATATTTAATTATTTTCTATTTCTATTTTATATTTTTTTTTTGGTTGATGATCATGTGAAGTCACAAAAACTACTGAAAAATCAAAAACAGAATGAAAAACAGCATTAAAAATAGCTCACCATGGAGAAAGAGCTTACTGGCGTTTAAACGCCAGTAAGAAGCATCAAACTGGTGTTTAACGCCAGAAAGAAGTATCAAGCTGGCATTAAATGCCAGAAACAAGCACCAGACTGGCGTTTAACGCCAGAACAGAGCATGGAGGTGGCGTTAAGGCGTTAAACGCCAGAAACAAGCAGCAAGCTGGCGTTCAATGCCAGACATGCACTCTAAGGGCATTTTGCACGCCTAATTGGAGCAGGGATGTTAAATCCTTGACCCCTGTGGATCTGTGGACCCCACAGGATCCCCACCTACCTCACCTCTTCTTCTCTCCTCTTCACACCTTTTCATAACTCTCTTCCCCAAATACCCTTCACCATTCACCTCCATACCTCTTCCCTAAATACTTTTAACCACTCACATCCATCCATTCTTCCCCATAAACCCCACCTACCTCCAAAATTCAAAATCTTTTCCCTCCCAAACCCAACCCTAATGGCCGAAACCTACCCTACCCCCACCCCTATATAAACCCCTCAACACTACTTCATTTTCACACATTACAAACAAGAGATTAGAAGAAGAGGATGGGAAGTTCTCTCTAATCCTATTCAACAAGTCGGGATCTTAATGGTTCATGAGTTCTATGCAAACGCATGGATTAATAGGAACCATGATAAAAGTAGGAACCCGAATCCAAAGAATTGGCTTATAATGGTTCGGGGGAAATACTTAGATTTCAGTCCGGAAAATGTAAGGTTGGCGTTCAACTCTCCAATGATGCAAGAAAATGCACGCCCCTACACTAGAAGGGTCAACTTTGATCAAAGGTTGGACCAAGTCCTCATGGACATATGTGTGGAAGGAGCTCAATGGAAAGTTGACTCAAGAGGCAAGCCGGTTCAATTGAGAAGACCGGACCTTAAGCCTATAGCTAGAGGATGGTTGGAGTTCATTGATAAACCACTATTTTATGGTTTATAATGTGTTTAATTGTGTGGTTTTATCGTGATCTTTACCCACTTATTCATATAATTAGCATGCATTTATATTTCCTTCCTAAAATTATTACATGATTGAAAACTTGCTTCCTAGAGAATTTTAATTATGTATTTTAATTCTCCTTTATTCCATTCGATGCCATGATTTGTCTGTTAAGTGTTTCAGACTTTATAGGGCATGAATGAGTTGGAGATTGGAAAGGAAGCTTGCAAAAATGGAAGGAACACAAGAAATTGAGGATATGACCAGCGAGAAGTGACGCGGCCGCATGGCTCATGCGACCGTACGAAAGAGAGGAAATCGCAGTAACGCGGCCGCATGGCTCACGCGACCGCACGGATTGGAATAGCGCAAGTGACGCGGAGGCGTGGACGACGCGCTCGCGTGGCAGGGCAAAACGCCGAATGACGCGGCCGCATGAATGATGCGATCGCGTGACGTGCGCGATCTGCATAATCTGCAGAATTCGCTGGGGGCGATTTTGGGCCCTGTTTTGACCTAGTTTTCGGCCCAGAAAAGCAAACTAGAGCCAGAGAACATGCAGAGACCGAAAATAACATTCATTCTACACAATTTTTAGTTTTTAGATCTAGTTTTACTCCTCCTCTAGGTTTTCTCTCTACACATTCATAGTTCTTAGGATTTTATTTCTATTGCTTTTTGCATTGGGATATTGAGAAGAGTTATTACCTCATCAAGACTTCGTCATTCTAGTTTGTTTTCTTTACTTGGCTCTTACTCTTCCATGTCCTTTAATTTACTCAATTTTACTATTGAATTATTTTTAGAATTTATTAATACAAGAATTACTTCTATTTTTAATTGATTTCTTTGATTATTATTTATCATGTCTTTTTTTAATTCCCTTTCCTATGTTATGAATTCCATATTCACAATGAGCGAGTAGTTTCCTAACTTGATGGGGAGTTGATTGAAAGGAACCCTTGAGTTGGAATGCTCAAAAAGAAAAATTGTAATTGGGTTTATTGTTGGATTGCCCTCTAGTCACTGACACCAATCCCTTTTAATTGAGTGGGTTGGAACTTGTGAATAGAAGTAGCATTCCAACTTGTTTGACTTTTCTTTACCTAGTAAGGGATAACTAAACAGAACAACCTTCAATTATCAATTAATCTTGAGAGTACTTCAACAAGAATAGGGCTTCCAACTAATCTACTCCCAGTCAAGGCTTTTATTTAAATTATTTAATTCCTCTAATTTAATTTCCTGTTTATTCAACTCAAACCCATTTTGAAAACATCTTATCAATAAAATAGCACACCTTTCTGCAACTCGTTGGGAGACGACCTGTGATTCATACTCCCAGTATTTTTATTTTAATTTTTGTGACACCCTTCTAAATTGATAAGCGGATTTCTGGTTGGTTAAGAACTATACTTGCAACACATATCTTATAACAATTCTTGACTCGCCAATTTCCGCCACGTCAATTTTTGGCGCCGTTGCTAGGGAGTTGCAATAGAGTGCAAAGTTATTGATTGGAATTTATTTATTTGCATTTTATTTTATCTTGCTACTATGAGCTGCTTATTTCTTTCGTTAGATGACGCGTTCACTTCCTGATCCAAGCTTGCCAGTATTCGATCCTGAGATTGAAAGAACTATTTCACGAATAAGGCAAGCTCGGCGTCAGTTAGTCCTCTCTGAGGGCGGATCTGAAACGTCACTTGAGGAAGAAACCCGCCCCCGTTCTACTGATTCGGTTGATTTACGTGCAGGTGACATGGCAGCAGCTAGGAGAGTTACTATCCAAGAGGCTGGAGCCCCTGATTTTTCAATGCAACCGTTTCAAGCGCATCACCCAGCGGTAGCTACAGACTTTAAAATAAAGACTTCACTGCTCAATTTGATGCCCAAGTTTCATGGCTTACCTGCTCAAGAGCCTATCAAGCACCTGAGAGATTTTCAAGCAGCCTGTTCTACTGTCAGACGTGATGGTGCAAATGAAACTTCAATTTTGTTGAAAGCTTTCTCATTTTCTCTTGAGGGAAAGGCAAGAGAGTGGTACTACACTCAACTCGTAGCAACTGTATCTGACTGGGATATACTTAGAAGAGAATTTTTGGAAAAGTTCTTTCCAGCTGAAGTTACTGATAAACTGAGGAAAGATATTTCCATGATTGTTCAGGACGAATCCGAGACTCTCTATGAATACTAGGAGTGCTTCAATAATCTTTTGGAAGCATGCCCCCACCATATGATTGACAAGATAGTGTTACTCGGTTACGTCACACAGGGCATGAGGCCCCAAGATAAGACCACATTGGAAAGTGCTAGCAATGGGTCTATGAAAAAGTACAAGACCACTGATGAGGCATGGCAATTGATCAGCGACTTAGCTGAATCTACTCAGAATCACAGGCAGAAACAAGGCCGTTCAAAAGCCGTTGCAGAAGTATCCTCTAGTAGAGAGACTGTTGCTCTAACTCAGAGTATCTGTGAAATGACCAACTTGCTGAAGCAGATGCATGCATGTGTGATTTAGGAGCATGTGTGAGTATAATACCTTTGTCTATATATGATATTTTGAGGCTCCCTCCCTTAAAAAGGTCAGCAGCTCGTTTTGTGTTAGCAGATAAAAGCATTATTATAGTGGCTGGAGTTGCTGAAGATGTATTAGTGGGCATTAAGGGGCTCATATTTCCCATTGATTTTTATATCCTGGAGATGCCCCAAAATGACTCAGAGAAGCCATCATCAATCCTACTCGGAAGACCATTCCTGAAGACCTCGAAGTTCAAATTAGATGCTTTTTAAGGAACATACTCCTTTGAAATAGATGGCCGAGTAGTAATCTTCAATCTGAATGGAGTTATGAAGCATCCTCCAGAGGATCATTCTATCCTCCAGTGTGACATCATAGATGAAACCGTGGCTGATGTTCACCAGAAGGAAATTGAAGAGAAGTACATAGGACAAGGTCCAAGTGTGGGGACATTCTCAGAGGACAATGACAGTGATTTACCATTGTTACCAGCTCCAGAAAACCCAGAGCCTGACCATGATCAGAAGTTAGAATTAAAACCCCTTCCTCCACACCTCAAATATGCTTATCTTGAAGACGAGCAGAAGTTTCCAGTTATCATTGCAAGGGAACTCACCTCTCAACAGGAAGAGCAGTTACTTAGTGTGCTGAGGAGGCACAAGAAGGCAATTGGTTGGAGTTTGGCAGACATAGTAGGCATCAACCCTCAAGTCTGTGAGCATAAGATATTTTTAGAAGAGGGAGCAAGACCTATCCATCAACCCGAGAGAAGACTGAACCCCACTATCTTAGAGGTTGTCGAAAAGGAAGTGACCAGACTACTAGAGGCAGATATCATCTACCCTATTTCAGACAGTGAATGGGTAAGCCCAGTACAAGTGGTGCCCAAGAAGTCTGGAATCACTACAATGAAGAATGATCATGGAGATCTCATGGCAACCAGAGTTCAGAACGCCTGGAGGGTCTGCATTGACTACAGATGCCTCAACCAAGCCACTCGTCAGGATCACTATTCTCTTCCATTCATTGATCAAATGTTGGATCGCCTGTCAGGTAAATCACATTATTATTTTTTAGATGGTTACACAGGTTATTTCCAGATTCATATAGCTCCTGAGGATCAGGAAAAGACCACTTTCACATGTCCTTTTGGGACCTATGCTTACAAGAGAATGCCCTTTGGCTTGTGTAATGCACCAGCTACCTTCCAAAGGTGCATGATGATTCTTTTCTCTGATCTTATTGAGGACTGTATGGAAGTTTTTATGGATGATTTTAGTGTATATGGTGATTCTTTTAGCCTTTGCTTAGATGGATTATCTAGAGTATTAGATAGATGTGTCAGTACAAACCTTGTATTAAATTTTGAAAAATGTCACTTTATGGTAAAACAAGGTATTGTACTAGGATATGTTGTGTCTAATACTGGCATTTCTGTAGATCCAGCAAAGGTGGATGTTATTTCTAGTTTACCTTACCCCTCCTCTGTGAGGGAAGTCCGTTCGTTCCTTGGCCATGCAGGTTTTTACAGGAGATTCATTAAGGACTTCAGTAAGGTAGCACTTCCCTTATCCAGACTACTTCAGAAGGATATTAAATTCGAGTTCAGTGAGGATTGCAAACAAGCGTTTGATAAGCTGAAGACCGCGCTAACTCAAGCTCCAATTGTGAGAGGACCAGACTGGAGCCAGCCATTTGAAATAATGTGCGACGCCTCCAACGATGCAGTAGGAGCAGCATTGGCTCAGCGTGAAGGTAAGGACCCCTTTGTTATTGCTTATGCGTCTAAAACTTTAGATGCCGCTCAGTCCAATTACACTACTACTGAGAAAGAGCTTCTTGCTATTGTTTTTGCTCAGGATAAATTCCGAGCCTATTTACTTGGTACGAAGGTAGTAGTGTACTCAGACCACGCAGCTCTAAAGTATCTATTAGCTAAAAAGGAGTCCAAACCAAGGCTTATACGTTGGATACTGCTATTACAACAATTTGATTTAGAAATTAAGGATAGGAGTGGTAACCAGAATTTAGTGGTAGACCACTTGAGTCGCCTTGAGCACATTACAGATGACCCCACTCCTATAGCTGATAATTTCCCATTTGATAACCTGCAAGCAGTATCTGAGGTAGTCCCTTGGTATGCACGTGTAGCTAATTATCTAGTTAGCCGCACCTTTCCTCCAAACTTTTCTAAGCATCAAAGAGACAAGCTGAAAAGCAAGTCTAAATATTATAT
This sequence comes from Arachis ipaensis, assembly GCF_000816755.2. NCBI lineage: Eukaryota > Viridiplantae > Streptophyta > Magnoliopsida > Fabales > Fabaceae > Arachis > Arachis ipaensis. Next base: position 56,686,203 of record NC_029793.2, on the reverse strand, counting down.
ATGGGATGACCCATATTTATGGAGATATGGCGCTGACCAGGTAATTAGACGGTGTGTGCCTCAATCAGAATTCCAGTCCATCTTAGAGGCCTGTCACTCATTTGAGAGTGGAGGACATTTTGCCCCTCAAAGAACAGCTAGAAAAATCTTAGACTGTGGATTCTGGTGGCCTACTCTTTTTAGAGACGCTGCTGAATTTTGTAGATCTTGTTTCTCATGCCAAAAATTTGGTAATATATCCAAGAGGGATGTGATGCTTCAACAAATTATGCTTTTCTGTGAAATTTTTGATGTTTGAGGCATTGACTTCATGGGTCCATTTCCAAATTCTAATGGTTATTTTTATATATTGTTAGCTGTGGATTACGTTTCCAAATGGGTGGAAGCAATTCCTACCCGCACTGATGATGCTAACACTATCGTTTCCTTTGTTAGAAACCACATTATTTGTCGCTTTGGATCACCACGAGCAATCGTGAGTAATCAAGGCACCCATTTTTGTAACAGGAGACTAACAGGATTAATGAAGAAGCATGGGATAATTCATAAGGTTGCAACAGCCTACCATCCTCAAACTAATGGGCAAGCTGAGGTGTCAAACTGAGAGATAAAGCGTATCTTGCAGAAGATAGTCAAACCTCATCGAAGAGACTGGAGCACCAGGCTATAAGATGCACTCTGGGCATACAGAACAGCATACAAAACACCCATTGGGATGAGTCCTTTCCGCTTAGTTTATGGAAAAGCTTGTCATCTCCCTATTGAAGTAGAGCACAAAGCCTTTTGGGCAGTAAAGGAGTGCAACATGGGAATTGAGAAAGCTAGAGCTGAAAGGAAGTTGCAACTGCAAGAACTGGAAAGCCTTCGCCTAGAAGCTTATGAGAACTCAAGACTATACAAGGAGAAGATGAAGGCTGTACATGATCAGCACATCAAGAGAAAAGAGTTCCAACCTGGGGATTTAGTCCTCCTTTACAAATCTCGACTGAGGCTCATGCCAGGCAAGTTGAGATCAAGATGGGAAGGTCCATACAGAGTAGAGAAGGCCGAACCGTACAGAGTTTTTCACCTAAGTCATCCTTCAAGCTCTGAACTTATCAAAGTTAATGGACAACGTTTAAAGTTGTACCATGGAGAGAAGATGAAGAAAAACAAGGAGCTCGAGATCTTCCTCTTGGAAGATCCCCACATAGCCGAAGACTAAGCTAGTGGAGCGTCCAAGTTATGGACGTTAAAGCAAAGTGCCACCATGGTATGATCGTTCTTTTCTTTATTCTTAGTTTTCCTATTCAATAACTTTTTTCTTTATTAGTACATTTCATGCATCTGCATTAACATACTTTTATTTTAAAAAAAATTCACGCGACGCGACCGCATCATTGACGCGTCCGCGTCGCAGGTGATTGGAGAAAATAATAAAACGAACAGAGAGTCACGCGAGAGAGTGACTAGAGGCGTGCCCGTGGCACACAAATCGCCCCACGCGACCGCGTCGCTGACGCGTCCGCGTCGGGTGGGAACATTGGCCTCCCACGCGACCGTGTCACTCATGCGGCCGCGTGCCCTGGAATTCGACGTGAAAAGGGTGCACGACCGAAAGTTGTGCTAGAGTGGTGCTGGATTGGCACTGAATGCACAATTCTTCCTACGCGGATGCATGGCTCACGCATCCGTGTCATACCCTTCTAATGGCCACTCACGCGATCGCGTGCCCCACGCGATCGCGTCACCCAACATTTGGCGCAATAAGAGTTTGAACAGATAGTTGTGCAAGTGCGAGGATGCCCTCACGCTAGTAGCATAAAACGGGTCACGCGACCGCGTCAATTAGTATAAGTGCAAGTCGCGCGACCGCGTGCCCCACGCGACCGCATCGCTTGCGCCGCCCAGCTTCCCTGATTTGCCAATTATCTTATCTTTCTTTTCCCCAAATCCTATTTTCTCTTTTCCCTCCTTATTTCTTCCTTCTTCCTTCTTCCTTCTTCCTTCTTTCTCACTTTCTACTCTCTCTCTCTCACCCCCATTAACAAGGTTTTCTTTTCTTCTTCCCCCTTACTTTTCTATTATTCTTCTTATTTCTATATGTTATCTTCTTTTCTTTTCTTTTTACTTTCCTTATCCATGTTTTCTTTTTCTTTCTTTTTCCTTTTTACTTGGTGTTGGAAATTTATTTGAATCATTATTTCTCATTATATGCTTGTGGATTGTTGTAAAATTGTTTGACAATTACCTTTTTTTAAAGGGTTGCTTGCATGTTCACTTTAATACTTTCTATACCTTATTTACTATGCATGCTATGTGTTTGTTAAAAAGCCCATATGGCATCATGCATTTTTCTACATTATTCTATTCTACTATTCAATGCTTGCTTTTCACAAATTCCCTTTACTGTTGCATTAATTGAATTTAATTGTCAATAAAAACGTGATGGCTAGTTTGTTACGAGTGATAACACATTTGACTAATTAAATGCTTGATCTATGCTACTCATGCCTTTGCCTGCATGCCAATAAACCCCTTGCATTTAATTATCCTCCAATGCACTTGCTATATTTCCATTGATGAACTTTTCACATGTAGTCATGACCATGTGTTAACAACATCCTCTTTACCGTGCATTGTTTATCACTTATACATCCCTCTTCCTTGCTCTTTCTCTTTGAATTTACGTTACTTTCTTTTTTCCCTTTTCAGGATGGCCACCAAGAAAGGAAAAGAGAAAGCTACTCCCAAACCACCAGCAAGAAGAGGAACAAAAAGAGCATTAGTGGCAGATCCTTCTTCAACTACGGTTAAACCCTCAACAAAAAGAACTAAGAGGATTATAAAGGTTGATGATAAAGAAAAAGCCTTCCCAGCAAAGGACACTGCGCGATTTCCCAATCGCTACTGTGAGCAGATGTTCCCCATCCTGGCAGCAAGGAGTTACAACAACGAATACCTTATTTTCCTCCCAAACCATATTGCTACCTTTGTTGAGCCGCAAATTGCACAAAGATAATAGGGTTTCCTACAGAGACAACCGTGGCAGGTCAATCTTTCTTGGATAGTCGAGTTCTACTCCAACTTCCACCTGCCAACCCTGCAGTCTGTCTTTGTCCGTCAGAAGCAAGTCCCCATTACAGAAGAGGCCATTCAAAAAGCTCTAGGTCTTCCCCCTGTTCCAGAAGGATTGGACACCTTTCAAGAAGCCGCACTCAAGCGCCAGATGTACCAATTTGACTGGGACACCATTCTCAGAGTTATCGCACTACCTGGCAGCCGTTGGATCTACGGATACCATCGTACCCGCCCTAAGGGAATATCGGCTTCAGCACTTACCTTGGAGGCTCGCGTATGGGCACAGATCATGTCCCATTACGTCTTTTCGAGCACTCACGAGTCCTCATTCACTGCGGACATGGCCGTTCTACTATGGTACATCCTTACAAACCAACCTCTGAACCTACCAAGACACATCCGGAATGCCATGGGACATGTACAAATTACGGGCAACTTACCTTTTCCCGCCTTGGTCTCAGATCTTGTCTTAGCAGCCAGAATTTCCTACAGAGCTGGGGACACCAAAGCCATGCTCCCACGGGATGATCAGTATGTCCCTAACGGGAAATACATCAGACCTCCACCAGCCGCCACAAGCCATCCTACTGAACCAGTCGAAGATATTCCTTCTTCAACACCATAAGCACCTACAACAGACCAACTGCTCCATCAGATACTCAAAAGGTTGGATCAACAGGAACACAAAACTAAGATGAGAGAGCGCCATAACAAGCACCGATTCACATACCTCAAGGAGCTGATTATGGGAAAATTCAAGGACTCAGACACCCCGGACTCCACTTCTTTTACCAGCACAGGAAGCCATGATGGTCCCGACTGTGGAGATACTGCTACCAGCCCACCTTTGTTCCTGACAGATGGCACCGAGGACAGTGCAAAGCCTTAAGTGTGGGGAGGTCGGTCAGTACCTGACTTCCGGAGGTAATTTCTCTTCTCTAAACACCAATAAATTAGGATATTTAGTTAGTTTTTCTTTTGTAGAATAGGATAAATTGCATAGTTATAGGTTAGTTGCATGCATGTTCTAGTTGATTGAAAAGACAATAAGTTTTCCTCTAAGACCCTATTTTCGGAACAAATTTCACTAACTTTAATTAAAACTCTTATGTTAAATTTGCTTGAAGTTGTATTTGGAACATGATTTTTGAGCTAAAAGAACACACAACCTGTGAGATTTGAGCCTTTATGCATGGTTACATTATTTAACCATAATTATTTTATATTTGTGTGTTTACTTCTCTATGATTGTAATCTATATTTTGTCTCATCCTATATGTCCAATGTTTATTATATTTGTATGCTTGCATATGATTGAGGCCATTATTTGTTTAAACTCACATATCCAAATTAAACCTACTCTTTCAATTACCTTTGTTAGCCACTTTGAGCCTTTAAATCCCATTTGTTCTATATTTTACCACATTACTAGCCTTAAGCGGAAAAACAATTATATATCCCAAATTGAATCTTTGGTTAGCTTAAGATAGAATTGTGTGTGCTAATTAAGTATGGGAAATTGTGGGAACAAAAGATAATAAAGGAATGTGTCATGATAATATAATGGGAATTTGGATACCTACTCATGTGAAACTATAAGAATTAAAAATCTATGTGCATTGATAAGCTATGTTTATTTTTATGTTTATGTTAAAAAAAAAAACCAAAAATATTCAATAAATAAATAAGGGGACAAAAATTACCCCAATGCTAAGTTAAGAATTCAAAGATCAATGCATGTATGATAAAATTAAAATAAAAAGTTGATACACGAGTATGGAATGTGAAAGGAAAATTCTGGGTAGCTAGGCATGAATTCTAAAGTTATATAGAATATATATAGGTTATGTTAAAGCTTGGGTTAATTAAAGATTCAGTTTATAAGCTTACTTAGCCATATATGTATCCTTACCATTACCTTAGCCCCATTACAACCTTGAAAAGACCTCATGATGTTTGCATTGGTATATTAAATGTTGTTGATTGGTTAAGAGAAGAACAAAAAAATTAGAGAGCATGATTAGAAAAGGATAGAGTGATTGCCCTATACCTCAATGCTTGAAATTCTATGTTCCCTGCTTTCATGAGCTACCTTCTTGCATTTTTATCTGTTCTTACTATATAAGAATTGAATTAGTGGAATTTGATTTGTAATTATTTTGAAGAACTTATTTACTATTGATCAAGTGGACAAGAATCATATAGTTGCATTCACATATATAAGTTGCATTGCATTGCATGAGTTTTACATGTTCCTACTCATTTATTTTATCTCCTTCAACTAAGCATGAGGACATGCTAATGTTTAAGTGTGGGGAGGTTGATAAACCACTATTTTATGGTTTATAATGTGTTTAATTGTGTGGTTTTATCGTGATCTTTACCCACTTATTCATATAATTAGCATGCATTTATATTTCCTTCCTAAAATTATTACATGATTGAAAACTTACTTCCTAGAGACTTTTAATTATGTATTTTAATTCTCCTTTATTCCATTCGATGCCGTGATCTGTGTGTTAAGTGTTTCAGGCTTTATAGGGCATGAATGAGTTGGAGATCGGAAAGGAAGCTTGTAAAAATGGAAGGAACACAAGAAATTGAGGAGATGACCAGTGAGAAGTGACGGGGCCGCATGGCTCACGCGACCGCACGGATTGGAATAGCGCAAGTGACGCGGAGGCATGGACGATGCGCTCGCGTGGCAGGGCAAACGCCGAATGACGCGGCCGCATGAATGACGCGATCGCGTGACGTGCGCGATCTACATAATCTGCAGAATTCACTGGGGGTAATTTTGGGCCCTGTTTTGACCCAGTTTTTGGCCCAAAAAAGTAGACTAGAGCCAGAGAACATGCAGAGACCGAAAACAACATTCATTCTACACAATTTTTATTTTTTAGATCTAGTTTTACTCCTCCTCTAGGTTTTCTCTCTACACATTCATATTTCTTAGGATTTTATTTCTATTGCTTTTTGCATTGGGATATTGAGAAGAGTTATTACCTCATCAAGACTTCGTCATTCTAGTTCGTTTTCTTTACTTGGCTCTTACTCTTCCATGTCCTTTAATTTACTCAAATTTACTATTGAATTATTTTTAGAATTTATTAATACAAGAATTACTTCTATTTTTAATTGATTTCTTTGATTTTTATTTATCATGTCTTTCTTTAATTCCCTTTCCTATGTTATGAATTTCGCATTCACAATGAGCGAGTAGTTTCCTAACTTGATGGGGAGTTGATTAAAAGGAACCCTTGAGTTGGAATGCTCAAAAAGAAAAATTGTAATTGGGTTTATTGTTGGATTGTCCTCTAGTCACTGACACCAATCCCTTTTAATTGAGTGGGTTGGAACTTGTGAATAGAAGTAGCATTCCAACTTGTTTGACTTTCCCTTACCTAGTAAGGGATAACTAAGCAGAACAACCTTCAATTATCAATTAATCTTGAGAGTACTTCAACAAGAATAGGGCTTCCAACTAATCTACTCCCAGTCAAGGCTTTTATTTAAATTATTTAATTCCTCTAATTTAATTTCATGTTTATTCAACTCAAACCCTTTTTGAAAACATCTGATCAATAAAATAGCACACCTTTCTGCAACTCGTTGGGAGACGACCTGGGATTCATACTCCCAGTATTTTAATTTTAATTTTTGTGACACCCTTCTAAATTGATAAGCGGATTTCTGGTTGGTTAAGAACTATACTTGCAACGCATATCTTATAACAATTCTTGACTCGCCAATTTCCGCCACGTCATTCATCCAACGCTTAATTATTCCTACTAGCAACCGGTCTGAAGTTACTGTAGACCGGGCCATCATGATCCATAGTATCATGATTGGGGAAGAAGTGGAAGTTCATGAGATTATACCTCAAGAATTCTACAAGGTGGCTGACAAGTCCTCCACTTTGGCAAGGTTAGCCTTTCCTCACCTCATTTGTCACCTCTGCAATTCAGCTGGAATTGAAATAGAGGGAGACATCCTCATTGATGAGGATAAGCCCATCACTAAGAATAGGATGGAGCAAACAAGAGATTATAGACCTCAACAAGAGCATGAGGAAATTCCTCACCATGAAATCCTTGAGATACCTCAAGGGATGCACTTCCCTCCACAAAACTATTGGGAGCAAATCAACACCTCCCTAGGAGAATTAAGTTCCAACATGGGACAACTAAGGATGGAACACCAAGAGCACTCCATCATTCTCCATGAGATTAGAGAAGATCAAAGAGCTATGAGGGAGGAGCAACAAAGATAAGGAAGGGAAATAGAGGAGCTCAAGAACACCATTGGTTCTTCAAGAGGAAGAAGAAGCCACCCTCACTAAGGTGGACCCGTTCCTTAATCTCCTTGTTCTTATTTTTCTGTTTTTTGCTTACTATACTTTATGTTTATTTATGTTTGTGTCTTTATTACATGATCATTAGTGTTTAAGTGTCTATGTCTTAAAGCTATGAATGTCCTATGAATCCATCACCTTTCTTAAATGAAAAATGTTTTTAATCACAATAGAACAAGAAGTACATGATTTTGAATTCATCCTTGAAACTAGTTTAATTATTTTGATGTAGTGGCAATACTTTTTGTTTTTCTGAATGAATGCTTGACCAGTGCATATGTATTTTGAATTTGTTGTTTATGAATGTTAAAATTATTGGCTCTTGAAAGAATAAAGAAAAAGGAGAAATTTTATTTGATGATCTAAAAAATCATAAAAATGATTCTTGAAGCAAGAAAAAGCAGTGAATAGAGAAAAGCTTGCAAAAAAAATGGCAAAAATAAAAGAAAAAAAGAAAGAAAAAGAAAAAGCAAGCAGAAAAAGCCAAGAGCTCTTTAAACCAAAAGGCAAGAGCAAAAAGCCAATAGCCCTTAAAACCAAAAGGCAAGGGTAATAAAAGGGATCCAAGGCTTTGAGCATCAGTGGATAGGAGGGCCCAAAGGAATAAAATCCTGGCCTAAGCGGCTAAACCAAGCTGTCCCTAACTATGTGCTTGTGGCGTGAAGGTGTCAAGTGAAAAGCTTGAGACTGAGCGGTTAAAGTCGAGGTCCAAAGTAAAAACAGAGTGTGCTTAAGAACCCTGGACACCTCTAATTGGGGACTTTAGCAAAGCTGAGTCACAATCTGAAAAGGTTCACCCAATTATGTGTCTGTGGCATTTATGTATCCGGTGGTAATACTAGAAAAAAAAGTGCTTAGGGCCACGACCAAGACTCATAAAGTAGCTGTGTTCAAGAATCAACATACTGAACTAGGAGAATCAATAACACTATCTGAATTCTGAGTTCCTATAGATGCCAATCATTCTGAACTTCAAGGGATAAAGTGAGATGCCAAAACTGTTCAGAGGCAAAAAGCTACTAGTCCCGCTCATCTGATTGGAGCTAAGTTTCATTGATATTTTGGAATTTATAGTATATTCTCTTCTTTTTGTCCTATTTTATTTTCATTTCCTTGGGGACAAGCAACAATTTAAGTTTGGTGTTGTGATAAGCAGAAAATTTATACGCTTTTTGGCATTGTTTTTACATAGTTTTTAGTATATTTTTATTAGTTTTTAAATAAAAATCACATTTCTGGACTTTACTATGAGTTTGTGTGTTTTTCTATGATTTTAGGTAATTTCTGGCTGAAATTGAGGGACTTGAGCAAAAATCAGATTCAGAGGCTGAAGAAGGACTGCAGATGCTGTTGGATTCTGATCTCCCTGCACTCAAAGTGAATTTTTTGGAGCTACAGGAGTCAAAATGGAGCGCTCTTAATTGCGTTAGAAAGTATACATCCAGAGCTTTCCAGCAATATATAATAGTCCATACTTTTCTTGAGTTTAGACGACGCAAACTGGCGTTCAACGCCAGTTTTCTGCCCTTTTCTGGAGTTAAACGCCAGAAACAGGTTGCAAATCAGAGTTAAACGCCAGAAACAGGCTACAACCTGGCGTTTAACTCCAAAAAGATTCTCTACACATGAAAGCTCAATGCTCAGCCCAAGCACACACCAAGTGGGCCCGGAAGTGGATTTCTGCATCATTTACTCATTTCTGTAAACCCTAGTAACTAGTTTAAATAGGACTTTTTACTATTGTATTTACATCTTTGGATTATCTTTTGATCCTTTTATCACGTTTAGGGGGCTGGCCATTTGGCCATGCCTAGACCTTCATCACTTATGTATTTTCAACAGTAGAGTTTCTACACACCATAGATTAAGGTGTGGAGCTCTGCTGTTCCTCATGAATTAATGCAAAGTACTATTGTTTTTCTATTCAATTCAAGCCTATTTCTTCTATAAGATTTTTATTCGCACACAAGAACATGATGAATGTGATGATTATGTGATGCTCATCATCATTCTCACTTATGAACGCGTGCCTGACAAACACTTCTGTTCTACATGCAAACAAGCTTGAATGTGTATCTCTTAGCCTCCTGATTTACGATCAGAGTTTTCGTGGTATAGGCTAGAATTATTGGTGGCCATTCTTGAGATCCGGAAAGTCTAAACCTTGTCTATGGTATTCCGAGTAGGATCTGGGAAGGGATGGCTGTGACGAGCTCCAAACTCGCGAGTGCTGGGCGTAGTGACAGACGCAAAAGGATTACTGAATCCTATTCCAGTATGATCGAGAACCGACAGATGATTAGCCGTGCAGTGACAGCGCATTTTGGACCATTTTCACTGAGAGGACGGGATGTAGCCATTGACAACGGTGATGCCCAACATAAAGCTTGCCACGGAAAGGAGTATGAAGGATTAGATGAAGACAGTAGGAAAGCAGAGGTTCAGAAGGAACAAAAGCATCTCCATACGCTTATCTGAAATTCTCACCAATGAATTACATAAGTATTTCTATCCTATTTTATATTTTAATTATATTTTAATTATTAAAACTCTATAACCATTTGAATCCACCTAACTGAGATTTACAAGGTGACCATAGGTTGCTTCAAGTCGACAATCTCTGTGGGATCGACCCTTACTCACGTAAGGTTTATTACTTGGACGACCCAGTGCACTTGTTGGTTAGTTGTACGAGATTGTGAAGAAGAACTAAGATTAAGAACGTGCGTATTAAGTTTTTAGCGCCGTTACCAAGGAATGAACGATCACGATTTTGTGCACCAAGTACCAATGACAATCATTTGTTAAGTACTTGTGGTGTTTATGTATCAGGCAAAAAGCTTGAAAACAAAACATTTAGAAGTCAAGGCTAGGCTCAAGTGCAAAAGCACTCCTTTAAAGCTCAAGGCTCTGAGCATCAATGATTAGAGAGTCAAGAAAAGAAACAAATGAGCTTAATGAAGTCCTCTAATTAAATGCTTGTGGTGCTTATGTATCAAGTGGTAATACTTGAAAAACAAAGCATTTAGAGTCGTAGCTTTGTTATCAACTCATGGGGCAAAACACCCAAAAGGAGAAGCTAATAAGAAAATCAAAAGCTTGTTTCAAGGAAGAAATATAAGGAAAAGATTTCATAAATTGAGCTAGATAGAAGCATCAATCATTTACATTTCTTTTGTGATTATGGCATGCATAGAAAACTAGCCAACCATGAACATTGAGTTGCTATTCTTCTTACCTTGGATTGTCAATCTTTATTACATGATTCTTTTCTTGCTTGTGGACAAGCAAGGTTTAAGTTTGGTGTTGTGATGACATGTCATCATGTCATATTTTTCTATGCTTTTTCATACAAGAAATTTATGATTAGTGCTTAAATATTGCATTCTTTTGTACTTAAATGGTATATTTCTTTGATCTTTTGATTTTATAAATTTTGTAGGAAATAAGTGGAAAAAGAAGCAAAATAGCACAAAATTAGCTCAAAAGAAGAAAAGAAGGATTTTGGGGCACACTTTAAAGTTTGAGCACGCTTTGGAATCTTAGGCCACGCTTTTAAAAGCATGGCCCATGACCATGAAGCCTTGGCATTAGCATCATGAACTACATGCATTAATGCTTATGCATGCATGCATTTAATTATTAATGACCGAATGAATGAAATGAATGCATGCATGAAACATTTAATTATTAAAGCCAATGAATGCAATGAATGAATGCTACGGCATTACTATTAAAGCCAATTGGCTAAAGAACAAATCATGCTTTAATGTGAATGCATTGGCTTTATTAATTAAAATATAATGAAAGCATGGATGAAGCTTTAATTACTAATGCCAATTGGCAGTGAAAAGAATGAAGCAAGTGTTCATTAAAAGAACTCTACAAATGAACGCTACATTAAGCAAGGGAGCGTTCATTATGCCAAGAAAGTAGCGTTCATTTGTTTGTGAATGTAGCACTCACTTTTCTTGCCTTTTTCGTGAGTTTCAAGTTGAGAGGCTAAGCGCGCATGAAAGCAACACAAAGGCGTAGCGCCCAAAGAGCCTAGCGTTCAATTGAGGGAGCGCAACATTCAATTAGGTGAACGCCAGGAGCAAGCATGCCCACCAGAATGGCACGCCCAAAGGGAATGAGTGTAGCGTTCAATTTCAGTCACGGAGCGCTACACTGGAGCTGCTCAACACGTGACAAGGCACACAAGGCAAGTGAACGCAACGTTCACTAATGAAACGGAGCGTTCCACTGGAGCATGCACCACCCCTGATCCGTTTTCAATCAAGTGCCACCCGGATCCACTTCTTCAAGGCCAAACCAAAAAGCTGTAACTCTGGCTCAATTAATCCCAATTCAAGCCCATTGACACACCAAAGCAAGCAAAACCCATGGACATCACTCAAAGGCACAAGAAAAAGCTAGATTAGGAATTTCATTTAAATTGTAATTTGTTTTCAATTTCAATTTTATTTTCATTTTGTAAAGCCTATAAAAAGGCATCAATTTCATTTCATTAAGGAGGCTGGCTCTGCTAGAAAGCAATAGGAGTAGGAGTAGGAGTAGAATAGAAAGCTCTCTTTGAAACACTTTAATTTTTCTGCAATTTTACAATTTAATTTAAATTTAGATTGATTTTAATCTTTTGTTCTCATTGCTTTCTTTTCCCAATTGCTTCCAATTTACTTTCATACAATTTAAATCTTCATGTTCCTCTGCACTTTACATTTGATGTTTTCTATGAGCTTGATTTACATTTCCTGCAAATTTACATTTTCTGCAATTACTCTAAGTTACTGATTTACTACTTTCATTTAATTTTTTCAGCACCCAGCCCGCTTTACATTTGCTGCAATCTATATTTCTTGTTCTTTAAGACTTTGTCAATTTACTTCCTGCAAGTTAGATCTGATGCAATTTACGTTTATTGCTATTTAAGCGTCAGTCCAATTTATATTCTGCAATTTATAATTTCTGCAATTTACTTTCTGTTGGCTACATTTCATTCAACTCACCAATATTAGCTTGACTAAACTAATCACCTCACTAAAGTTGCTTGATCCATCAATTCCTGTGGGATCGACCTCACTCTTGTAAGTTATTACTTCTTGATGCAACCCAGTACACTTGCCGGTGAGTTTTGTGTGGTATCGTTTTTCCCGCATCATTCATACATAAAATAATGGATATATAGAATCAAAAGAATCAAGGATTTAAATCATAGAAAGAGAACAATGCACACAAGAATGGAAATAAGTGGTTATATGATGTAACCACGCAATTGGGCTCAAAACTCACATGCTTGTGTGTTCTTAGCTCAAAAACCTTTTCCAAAATTAATTCTTCAAGCAAGTTTAAGAAAAAAAATTTCAAATTGATAGGGTGCTGACGAGAGAACTTTTGCGTGGTCTAGAAATTGCGGATAAATCCTCGTTGCAAGTATAGTTTTTAAACCTTCAAAAGTCCTTTCATACAAACGTTTTGGTTGTCAAAAGTAACAAACCCCTTTTAAAATTGATAACAAAGTATTTAAACCTCGGGTCGTCTTCTCAAGGAATTGCAGGGCGGTATGTTCTTATTATTGGTTATGAAGATTGTAAATTGGGAGTTTTGGAAGTAAGGTGGGAATATGTTATATGACAAGTAAAATAAAATAATAATAATAAAATCTCTTGGCAAGGTATAAGAAATTAGAAGTCCAGACTTACTTATCATTATCAATAATAATAAAAGTTGAATCTTAATTCCACTTAGTTGACCTTTACTAAAGCAAAGGAAAGTCAAGGGACAAATTGGTTTGATCTTCGAATCCTATTTATTTCCTAAAAAAAGATTAGGATTATTGAAGTTCAATTCAATTAGCAAGGATAACAATTATCAATTATGCTGTTGAATTGGATAACTCTTGAGTTACTGATTTCTTAACCAAAACCAAAAGGAAAAAAATAAATCTACTGGAATAAAAATGCCTTCAGATGGGAAGCAATAATCATGTAAATAAAAGAAAGCAATAATAACCAAAATACCTCAAACAATATTAATTCAAAGAAAATCATAACATGAATGTAGCATAAGCCAAATAGGCAACATAACTAATATAAGCATTAAAGTATCTAAAAATAAAAGATAAGTATAAAGTAAAAGAACATTGAACCTGGGATTTAGAGTCACTCCTAAAACTAAGAGAAGTCCTAAATCCTAATCCTAAGAGAGAGGAGAGAACCTCTCTTTCTAAAAACTACATCTACTCCTAAAATTGTGAATTGTGAAAACCTTTCTATGAATGGATGTAATTCCCCACTTTATAGCCTCTAATCTGTGTTTTCTGGGCCGCGAACTGGGTCGAAAACAGCCCGGAAATCGCTGGAGAAGAATTCAAACACGCTGATTTCCGTCACTGCGACGCGGCCGCATGGGTCACGCGGTCGCGTCGCCTAGCGTCAAAGCAACTATGGCATATTATATATCAAATCAAAGCCCCGAATGTTAGCTTTTCAATGCAACTAGAACCGCGTCGTTTGGACCTCTGTAGCTAAAGTTATAGCCATTTGAGTGCGAAGAAGTTAGGCTGGACAGCTTAGCTGTTTCTCCAACTTCTTGTATTCCTTCCACTTTTGCATGCTCCCTTTCCATCCTCTGAGCCATTCCTGCCCTGTAATCTCTGAAATCACTTAACACACATATCAAGGCATCTAATGGTGATAAGAGAGGATTAATATTAGCAATATAAAGGCCAAAGAAGCATGTTTTCAATCAAAGCACATAATTAGGAAGGCAAATGTAAAACCATGCAAATCATATGAATAAGTGGGTGAAAAGCTGATAAAAACCACCCAAATGAGTACAAGATAAACCATGAAATAGTGGTTTATCAGGTGCCCTAAAAATAGTTTCTTGGAAATAAAATCATCACTTAACCAAGTAGTCCTAACAAGAAACAACTACAACGCAACGAGTGTTTAATTGTATAAACTAACCATGAAATACAAATTATCCTAATTGACAAAATAAAAATAAAGATTCGAAGATTTGGGTGTTGAAAAGAAGTGTTGTTACCTACGGAAGTCGGTAAACGACCTCCCCACACTTAGAAATTTGTACGGTCCTCCGTGCTATCAATGATGAATAGAGTGGGTCCGGGAGTGTCACTCTCAATGGCTATAGGATGGTGAGACAAGGATGTCTCCTTGTTCACCTCTTGGTTACTTTTTTGCCATGATTTGAGGTGGACTCCGGATTGTCGGTTTCTGCCATAGGTGGGTTGGTGAATCTTGCGGAAATTTCCTTTTCTGCCTCATCAATGCGGCTAGAGCTCTTCAACGGCTTAGCAAGTGGGTTGGCCTTTGAGGAAGTTTGCACCTTGACGGCTGTTCTTTGAGTTGCTCTCTTTGTAGGCGGCTTTTTTTTGGAGTTCTTTTCCTTTTCTTTTCGATGGCCATCCTAAAAAGGAAGAAAAGAGAAATACATTAAGCTCAGAGAGACGAAAATTAGAATTAATACAATGCAAGTAAAGATTAGTGCCACAAAGGAGTAAAGTGTCCTAAAGACATGATAGATGCAACATGTAATCAAGACAACAATATAATCATGGAGGCATATCACTAGCATGAGATGCAAGAGTGAAAGAGGCATGCAAGTATAAAGCATGAGAAGAATAAACTCAAGCATCAATAACAATAATGACAAACACATGCAAGAATAGTGGGGGCGTAGGAAACCTTTCGCTCAACTAACTCCAAGACAATGAAGTCTAGAAATTGAAGAATATAGGGCTAGAGAGCATTGAGCCACCCATTCTTACATGATGCTACAAGCATAGCAAACCATAAACAATGAGCAATTGATGATGAAAAATCATGGAAATGACGCTCAATGCTCATGTAGCGCAAGTGTTGTGAAAAAGAGGCACTAAAGTTGAATGATAAAGGTTGACAGTGAACAAGTATGTCATTGGCTCTTTTTCACAAACATTTGGTGTGAAAATTGTAAATAACAAGCAAGTTTAATGAGTTCAAGGGGGATATGCCCCAAAATAGAATGTTATTTATCATAGCACAACAAGATAAGAGATATGAAAGAATCCACCAATTCGAAAGTAAATGAGATTCAACACCCATACAAGAAAATAAAAGGGAAGACAAGAAATAAGAGTGAACAAATAAATAAACAAACAACAAAGTTAAAATACAACCAAGAACAAAGAGTGTAAAGTAATTAAATGCATAGTAAAGAAAAGTCTTAAAATGAAATAAAGAGAAAGAAGAGGTATGCAACTATGAAAGGAGGGAGAAAATGAGATTGAGTATAAGTGAGAAAAGAAGAAGAGAAAGAGAAAGAAGAGATAAAAAAAGAGAGAGAAATGTAGGACTATCGGAGGTGGTGGTCACCGGTGGTTGAAGTCGCCGATGGTGGTGGGCGAAGAAGAAGTGCTAAGAAGAAAGAAGAAGAAGAAGAAGAAGAAGAAGAAAAGGAAAATGATGAGAACAGGGCAGTGCGCCCTGCTAGCTGCGTCAGGAATGCGACGCGCGTGACTCGTCCAGGCGTACGCGTAGAAGAGGGAAAATACGAGCGATGTAAGAACCGCAACTAATCAACCGGTTAATTAAGCGATTATATTGCTCACGTTACATTCCGAAAAGTTATAGTGAGAATGTGAGGATTTAAATGCGATATTTGGACTCAGTAGGACTTTTTAAGTTAGAAAATGGGTTTTCTACGAAAAACCGTGAAAAATCGTGAACCGACAGTCGAACCGGTTGAACCGGTTCAAGTCTGCTCAGTACCGCACGAGAAAAAGTGAAAACAGCCAAAACATTAGAATAATACTAGAAGTCGAAAACCGGGCGTTAATTTTAAAGGTTTGGTCCGGGTTGGGCCAAACGGGCTAAAAATGCTAACGGGTTAGACCGGGCCCAAGTTGGGCCCAAGCCCAACATATATAAGGTTTATTTAATGAACCCATGCAGCCACAACACACATTAAACACACACTCACATCAGAAATTGAAAGAGGGAGGAGAGAAGAGCTTGAGCACTATTCATCATCATCTTTTCTTTGCGATATCTCGAGCTACGGTGCTCCGATTTGCATGCCGTCAGCGGCTACGCATTCCTTGTGAATAGCTCTACAAAACCCATATAAGAAACTGGTAAGTAAAGTTCGAAATCTTCCCAGTTCCTCTCTCTAAATTTCGGGTTTCTAGGGTTTTGGATTAAGCGAGTTTTTGTGATTTTGGATGTTTAGGTTCACTCTAATCCTTGCTTAGCATTGATTTTTGACATCCAAATCTATTGGAAAAGGTAAGAGACATTAAACCCTTGTGCTTTTATGCTTGAATGGAACCCTAGGTTTATTTGTGATAGTTTATGCATATATAGTTTGATTATTGTGAGTTTGGAGCTTGTTGGTGATTGTTGGAAGCTTGGATTATGGTTGGAAAGCTCATTAGTGCTCAATTTTGAGTTTTGGACATATTGGAAATCGGTCAAGATATGGTTTCGGTTTCCTCTATGTAGTATATAATATTCATGGATACTTAGGCTAGTGACCCATAGGATAGGTTTGAATTAAAAATGGTTGATGAGTATTGAATGTTGTTGTATGTTGATTTATAATGAGTTGATGGTTGTTGAGTTTGATTATGATGAATAATAATGATATGATAAGGATGAATGAATTGTGAAGTTGAGAAGTGGATTGTGTTAGTATATATGATGATAATGTTGATGATTTGGTAAGGTAGTTGGAAAAGTATTAATGAGGATTGATTATAATGTGCTTTATTGATGTGGAAGTTGAGGATGATGAATGGTAAAGGAAATTATGGTGTGCTTGCTATTATATGACATAAAGGGTTAATATTTATGAGAAATGAAGTTTGGAATGGTTTGGTATGGTTTTGGTTGTTTTATGAGAAATTGGGGTAATGGTGAAATTAGGTAAAAGTTGGTTTTTGGTGAACTTTGTCTGATCATAACTTTTGTCTCGGTTTTCAAAATTTGATGAAATTTGTTTAAAATTAAAGATCTTCGAAAATACTTTAAATTGATATAAAGTTTGTGAAATTTGGAATTTTGTAGAGGAAGTTATGATCATTCAAAGATGGTGTTGAAAATCTGAAATTCTGCAAAGTTACAGAATTTCAGGATTTCTGATATGTGCGCACGCACAGCCTTGTGCGGACGCACAACCCTGCAAAAATTTTAATCTATGCGGACATACACACCTGTGCGTACACACAGACAGAGAAATGCATTCTGTTGGCAGCGCTAGCACAGCTGGTGCGCGCACATATCTAAGGATGAATTGCAACTTGTGCGTCCGCACAAACACCTGTGCGCACGCACAGGTTGGGGAGGCCAGTCTGTTGGGGGCACTGGTACAGGTTGTGTGAGTGAATAGACTTTGAAAATTTTGACACCTGTGCGTACGTACACGTTTTAAAACTCTCCAGAGCGTGCGCACGCACACCCCCGTGCGGTCGCACACGCGCTGTTTCTCAAAATTTTCTTTGTTTTCAACTATTCTATCTTCCGAACAAGGTTGTAAGCTTCTATAACACCATTTTAAGGCTTTTAGGCTTAATATTGAGTATGGGAATATCGGAGGTAGGCTAAGGGTTTTATTTAATGATTATTATGAAATATTAGAGAACGGAGGCTTAGGTTTTTGGTGTACTGAGGATGGGTTGGTAGAGTGAAAATGAAGAATGCAAATGATAAATTGGCAGTGGCTGAGATGAGTCGTGATGACATGTCACCATGTCATGTTTTTCTATGCTTATTCATACAAGAAATTGATGATTTGTGCTTGAATAATAAATGCTTTTGTGCTTAATTGGTATATTTCTTTGATCTTTTAATTTTATAAATCTTGTAGGAAATAAGAAGAAAAAGAAGCAAAAAAGCACAAAATAAGCTAAAAAGGAGAAAAAAGAGCTTTGGGACACACTTTGAAGTTGGAGCACATTTTGGAGGCTTAGGCCACGCTTTTAAAAGCGTGACCCATGACCAAATTAAAGGAGATTGGCAATCACCACACAAAGCTCCGCTCTTGCCAAGAGCTGAGCGCTATAAGAGTTCAAAATGAGCTTGGAAGCAAAATTTTTGCTAAGTTAAAATATGGGCGCTCACAGCATGACCATGCCTCCTTCAAAGGGCTATAACTTGAGCTACACATGTCCGATTGATGTGCTTCTAGTTGTGTTGGAAAGCTGACATTCAGAGCTTTCTAACGATATATGGAAATCCATATTCGGCACAAAATTGGGGTATGAGTGAAAGGCATCTTTAAGGACCAAAAACAAGCAAAAATATACCAAAGTGCAACCACCAAGGTTCGAAGCTGGAACCTCACTCCAAAGCAAAGTAGCACTCTACATCATTATTGTGCTCCGCTCTCTTGGAGAGCATTGTCGTGCTCTCTTCAAGAAAAATTCAAAGGAAAATGTTTGCTAGTGAAGCCACAAGGACTTGAACACGGATACCTCACCAAGGAAGCAAGGATGCTGCACTCTTGGTGAGAGCAGAGCACTAGTTTGATGCTTGGACCTTGTCACACACCAAAATTGACACAGCCAGGGACACAAACTAAATGCTGTGCTCTTGTGGAGAGTGGAGCATTGCCTTGGGAGGTGTCCCACACCAAACCAACTTGAACCAAGCTTGACCCATGCTCCAAACCAATTAAACCAAGGCCAACCAAACCCATCTCTTTTCAAATCCAAAGCAAGCAAAGCCCACATCATCACTCAAAGGCACAAGAACAAGCTAGAATTAGGATTTTCATTTAATTTTTTTTTCATTTTAATTTCATTTAATTTTGTAAAAAGCCTATATAAAGGCATCATTCTCATTTTCAAAGGGGAGCTCCATTAGAAAGCATAGGAGGTTGGCTCCATTAGAGAGCTCTCTCTTCTCTTTGCTCTTACTTCTGAAATTCTACTTTCTGTTTCTAAATTTTGGATTGAGATTTGAAGGAATTCTGTTTCAAATCATGATTTGAAATCTCTTTGTTCTTTTTCTGCATAATCTTAGTGAATTGAAAATTTAATCTGAGTTTCCTTTACTGTTTTCATCCTCTTCTCTTTTGCAAATTGTTCTCTATTGGATCAAAGAAGGAATTGAGATCTAGACTTGTTTTCTAGTCTCCTCCACCCCGGAGATCTTCAACTTTTCTTTTGGCTATTGCAATTGAGCTTAATTTAGTTTCTATATTGCTTTTTCAAGTAAATTTTACTTTTCTGTTTGAGATTGGGTACAATTTCCTTTTGCAGCAAGTTAAAATTCAATTTCCATTGAGTTTGCTTTTGATCTTTGGTTCCCATTGCTTTCTGTTCTCGTTACTTTCAATTTACTTTCATGCAATTTAAATCTCCTTGTTCCTCTGCACTTTACATTTGATGCTTGCTGCAAATCTCATTTACATTTCCTGCACAATTTTAAATTCCCTTGCAATTGCTCTAAGTTCTTATTGACTGCAATTTTGCTTCTCTCTTTACATTACTCCCGATTCATTCTTCCTGCAATTTAAATTTCCAGTTGCTTGATCTATTGCTTTCTTTAATTTCCAGCACCCAGCCCCCTTTTACATTTCATGCAATTTACTTTTCTTGCAATTTAAGTTTCAGCTCTTTTACTTTCTTGCACTTTAAGATTCATCCCATTTACATTTTGTCATTTACAATTCTTGTCAAATTACTTTTTGTTGGCTACATTTCATCCAATCTCACTTAAATGTTAGCTTGACTAAACTAATCACCCACTAAAGTTGCTTAATCCATCAATCCATGTGGGATCGACCTCACTCTAAGTGAGTTTTACTACTTGATGCGACCTGGTATACTTGCCGGAGAGATTTATGTGATTGGAATTCGTTTTTCCATAAAAACACCATCAAGTTTTTGGCGTCATTGCCGGGGATTGATTAGATCAACAATGATTAAGTGGGTAAGAAGGCTAGATGAGGCATTTTTTTTCTTTGTTCTAAATTGAAATCAAGGTGTTTGAGTTATTGCCTCACTCAAATGTTCTTCTCTGAGACATGAACTTCAATTTTCATTGGTGTTGTGTTTTAAAAAATTCAAATGGAGTTTAACTCATCTTGTGATCAAATAAATTTTCTGGGATATCACCCACCATCACAAATCTCTAATGGTGGCTGGGAATATCACCAAGAATTTACAGATTCTAAGCACTCCAATCCATGGAGATGCGCTTCAGAGCCACAAGATGAACAAGATAATCATATGGGATATTTCTCACCACCACAAAATGATTCAAGTCATTATTCTAATGGTGGTTGGGAATATCACCAAGAATTGAAAGAATATGAACATTTTCCAGAGCCACAAAATGACTCATACTGTGAAGGCACGTACACAAATGATGGCTGGGAAGGGAAATGCAATGATCCACATTCTAATTATTCAAGGACATTATCACTTGATCGTGCTGCCAGCGCATACTTGGAAAATTCTTCATCACTTGACTATGCCTCAACACAAAATCCATCCCAAGACTCACAACCAACACAAACTTTCACGAGCCAAAGACTCTCAATGCTTGAGTCCAGGTTCAACAGACTTGTGGAGAAACACCAACAATCCTGGAGAGAACAAGAAATCTTTTCTCTGGGGACGGATGAGCAATTGGAGGACACAGAGAAACGCTTAGAACTACTAAGCAAGGAAAATGAAGACCAA
The DNA here is from genome assembly GCF_000816755.2 of Arachis ipaensis. Lineage (NCBI taxonomy): Eukaryota > Viridiplantae > Streptophyta > Magnoliopsida > Fabales > Fabaceae > Arachis > Arachis ipaensis. The sequence goes on along the minus strand of NC_029793.2, from coordinate 56,665,093 downwards.
TTGATGGATGTGAAGGATAAAGTGGAAGAGCAAGATGAGGAGGCTACCGCATCAAGTGAACTTTCAATGAAGAATGAGGTGGTTGAAAATGAAACTGCATTTGAGGTGACAAAGGAACATGAACATTCACAACCCTCACAAACTTCCCTTGAATCTGTGATCCGAAAATATGAAGAGGAGATGAAGAAATCTTGGGAAGAACAACAAACCTCCTCCATAAAAGAACTATTAAGTCAAATATTGAGTGCAAAGAAAGGAGTGGAGGAACAAAAAAGTGAGGAAGTCATTCAGGAAAATTCACACTCAAGTGGGGCAGAGAAGTACATGAAGGAAGAGCTCATTAAGCCACCAATTCAAAAGGCTCAGGATGAAGACAAAACTCCAATAATCACACAGCAACCAAGTCTTGAATCCAAAGGAGTGAAGGCAACTAGCAAGAGCACCAGCCCTGTCCCTGATCCAGCAAGCAAGATCAATCAAGCCATTTGCAAAAGGAAGCTTGCTGAGGAAAGGCCAAGACAAGGGACAGTAGCTGAATCTTCTCCCCCCTTAAGGTCATTCCTCTTAACAAACTGGAAGAAGAGGAAGAAAGTGAAGAATAACATGTCAAGCTAATGACACTAAAAGAGCACTTGTTGGGAGGTAACCCAACCGTAGGTAACATTTCTTTTCTGCTTTGTTTTCTTTCTGTGCTTTGTTTAAATTCAATAAATTGGCATATAGTTACATTCTAAGTTTGGTGTTGCCCTGCAACAAAGTATTTTCCATCTTCATGGATGATTGCATCCATTTTACATGGAACTGTCACACAAGATTCTAAGTTTGGTGTGCCACTTAATTTTCTATGCAAGTCATCCAGCAGCACCACTTGTTTGCATAATCACAATGCCTCTGCAGTTTTATTTTTCTCTTTTGATTTAACACTTTTTCATTCTACTTGCTTTAGTTATTTTTCTGTTTTTTAAATGCTTTCCTCTAGTTTGCTTATTAACTGTCTTTGTTAGTACATCACCAAGAGATCCTTATCATGACAGATTCTTAGCTTGGTGATTGTACTTAACAAATAACAGTTTCATTTGCTTAGTTTTAATTCAAATAAATTGACATATGACTGCATTCTAAGTTTGGTGTTGCTATGCAACAAAATTTTCTTCCAATCTTTACTGGATACTTGCATTAATTCCAAGTGAAAGTGTCACACTAAGTTTGGTGTGCCACTTATCTTTTATGCAATGTATTGTGCACACCTTCTTATCTATGCAATCAAAATGTCTCTGTCTCTTGTGCCTTGATTGTTATCTTTAATTTTGCTTGTTTAAAACACATGTGCTACTAACATTTCATTGTATAAGACATTCATGATCCATCTTAGCCCCATAGCCATTGTTCTAATTGTTGCTTGAGGATGAGCAAGCATTTTGAGTTTGGCAAGGGAAAGGGAAGAATAAGGAAAATGACAATAATAGATGATGCCAGGGCATCTTGGCCAGTTTCACTGACCTTTTCTTTAATGTTTTTAGGGTAGTTTCATGCATTTCTTTAGGAAATAAGCTAGTTTTGGGTAAATATTCACCTACACCTTGATTCAAGCATACATTGTGCATTTTACATTATTTCATGAGGATTTTGCATGAATTTAGTGACAAATTGTATGCTGCATTACCCATGACTTGGACTAGAACTTTGATGCACTCTGTTGCTTGATTTCAGGACCAAAGGAAGCAAGGAAAGGGAGGTAACTTGCAAGGTTAATGAGAAAAGTGATTGCCAATAACACTCTCAAAGCCATCATTGCCCACGTTAAGAGTCACGTTAACTAAGTTAACGTGCACTCTAACGTGGAGAAGGGAAGTTGAGCCAACGTTAGTGACACTTAACATTGTCACTAACGTTGGCTTCTCTTCCCCCTTTAACGTTAGAGCCCACGTTAACCTAGTTAACGTGGCCTCTAACGTTAAAGGGGGAAGAGAAGCCAACGTTAGTGACATTCAACATTGTCACTAACGTTGGGATGGCTAAGAATGGCCACGTTAGAAGCCACGTTAACCTAGTTAACGCGGACTCTAACGTGAGATCTAGGGGCACATTGGAACGTTAGTGACAATGTTGAGTGTCACTAACGTTGGCTCATCATTCATTCCTCATCATTAGCTTCCACGTTAACTAAGTTAACGTGGAAGTTAACGTTGTGTGTTGCATCCTTAGGCCAACGTTAGTGACAATGTTAAGTGTCACTAACGTTCTCGAACTTATACTTTCACTAAATGTTAACACCCCTAACGCCCTGAGCTAAAGTGTCTGCCCACTTAGCACTTTCTCTCTGCAAGTAAAGCCAAGCCCAAATGAAGAAAAGAACTGCTTCAAACTCAAGATCCAAAGGCCCAAGACTTGAAGAGCAAACTAGAACCTGAGAAGAGTAGTATATATAGGAGTAGCTTTGAATTGATAAAGGAGTTCTGGAGGCTGGAAAAAGAGAACTACTCTCTGTATTTTACCTTCTCTGCATTTTCTAGTTTTATGATGTATTCTCCATCTTTGTTTTCATTTTCAAGAGCTATGAACAACTAAACCCCTTTCATTGGTTTAGGGAGCTCTGTATTAATTTGATGGATCAATACTAATTTTCATTATTCTTCTTCTATCTTTTCTTTTGATTTTACTTGAAAGCTTTTGATCTTCATCCCATTGAGTAGTTATCTTGGAAAAGATGCTATTCAAACTTGGATCTCTTTTGAACCTTGAAAGAGGAATGAAGAGATCAAGCTAGAAATGCTTTCCCATGTTGGACCAAATTGGGTTTGGATGGGTATGTGACTATAACCCTCTCAATACGTGATTTGGGAAATGCATGTGGTATAATCAGTGACCATACTTCATCTCTTCTCATGAGCAATTGACCAAGAAATTGGCTATTGATCAAGACTTGAGATATTGAATTGCAAGAAATTGTAATTCAATCAATTAAGATTGCCAAGGAGATCAATGAGTGCATTGATTGAGGAAGAGATGAAAATGAACTTGATCCGGAGAATTGCAACATCTCCTAAGCCCAATGAACTCCCCATCTCTAATCTTACCCATTCTCTTTAATTTCTGCCATTTACTTTTATTAGCAAATCCCCCATTCCCATTTACAAATTCTGCAATTTATTTTCAGTCATTTACTTCCAGTCCTTTAATTCTAGCATTTACTTTTCTGTTATTTACATTCCCGCCATGTTATTACTTTTCTAGCAACTCTCAACCCAAATTCTGGATTCGCTCAACTAGAACATTCTTCTAATTAAAGTTGCTTGATCAATCAATCCCTGTGGGATTCGACCTCACTCTATTGTGAGTTTTTACTTGACGACAAATTCGGTACACTTGCCGAAGAGAGATTTGTTGAGAGACAAGTTTCCACCCGCATCAAGTTTATGGTGCCGTTGCCGGGGATTGATTGTGCATCAATAATGATTAAATTGGAAGATCACTAGATTGAGCATTTTTATTTTTTTGTGAATTTCATTTTCTGTTTGAGTGATTTACTTTTTGTTCTAGTTGAACTTCTTCCCTTCCCCCTCTACTCTTTTGTTTTTTTTTGTTATTTTCAATTCTGTTTGCTAACCCAATAACTGTTTGATATATTGCATCACCCACAACTAACAGTAATTCTGACACAAATACTTTCTGCACCTATCTTTTCTTGCTTGCACTTGATGGTTGTATGACAGGGAGAAGAAACGGGGCTTTAACTTCCTTCGATTCTGAACCTGAGAGGACCTTCCTTAGATTAAGGAGGGAGGCAAGAGGAAAGAAAGTGGTTGGTGCTGAGGAAGAAGAGGAATTCTTTGAATCAAACATGGAAGACAACATGGAAAACCATCATGAAGAAGAGGATCACAACCATGGGGGAGGAGGTAGAGCAAATCATGCTGGGGAGGATAGAAGAGTTTTGGGCTCTTACATCAATCCAAACCCAGGCAATTGTGGAAGTAGCATCCAAAAGCCAACAATCCATGCCAACAACTTTGAACTTAAACCACAGCTCATCACCCTTGTTCAGAACAACTGTTCGTTTGGAGGTGTTCAAGAAGACCCCAATCAACATTTGACCACCTTCCTGAGAATATGTGACACAGTGAAGTCTAATGGTGTTCACCCTGACGCTTATAGACTGCTCCTATTTCCATTCTCACTTAGGGACAAAGCAGCCAAGTGGCTGGAATTTTTCCCAAGGGAAAGCTTGACAACTTGGGAAGACGTGGTGAAAAAATTCTTAGCAAGATTTTACCCTCCTCAACGAATCAATAGGCTGAGAGCTGAGGTCCAAACTTTCAGGCAACAAGATGGTGAGACTCTATATGAAGCATGGGAGAGGTTTAAAGACCTAACAACGAGGTGCCCACCAGATATGTTCAACGAATGGGTGCAGCTGCACATTTTCTTTGAAGGACTCTCTTATGAGTCAAAGAAGGCCGTAGACCATTCATCCGGAGGATCTTTGAACAAGAAGAAGACTATTGAAGAAGCCATAGATGTTATTGAAACAGTAGCAGAGAACGACTACTTCTATACTTCCGAAAGAGGGAACACAAGATGAGTAATGGAGCTAAACAATGTAGATGCTCTGTTGGCCCAAAACAAGCTCATTATCCAGCAGCTGGCTGACCTCACCAAGAAGATGGAGATGAACCAAGTAGCAGCAATCTCCACTACATCAACAACCCAACTACATTGGGAATTTACCAAGGAAAAACTATGATCCATACTCCAAGACCTACAACCCTGGATGAAGAAACCACCCAAACTTTGGGTGGGAAAGTGAGCAAGATCAAAACCAAGACCAGAGATGTTACAACTCCAACAACAATGCAGCTCACCAGCAATTCACACAGAGGACATCTCAACATCCCCACAACAACACTTCTCCACACGCCTATCAAAATCAAAACAGCACATCTGCTCTGAATCACTCATCAATTGATGACAAGATCTCTAAGATTGAAGCCTTACTTGAAGGAATATGCCAAGAGATTCAAGAAAATAAGGTGTTCAAAGAGGAGGTGCGAGCCAATATTAAGAACCAGGGAGAGACCATCAGGAAGATGGAATTCCAGGTGGGATATTTAGCTGAGAAGATTCCCAAACCTACTGATAGCTTCCCAAGTGACACGGAGAAAAACCCCAAAGGAGAAGCAAAGAAAGTAAGATGGGAAGATTGCAAAATGGTCACTACAAGTGATCAATAGACTGAAGACAACCAAGGCAAACTTTTCGAACAACCTGAAGACAACTCAACAAAGGAGGAGGATAGAGATCGCCAAGAACCAGAAATCTCACAACAAGAGCTACTGAAGCTCTATGCACCCTTCCCTCAACTGCTCAATGGTGCTGTGGGAAAGAGAATATACTCAAGGTTCCTAGGCTTGTTTGCATCTCTGTATGTAAACATACCATTCATCAAGGCAATTCAACAAATGCCTGCATTCATCAAGTATATGAAGGAACTTCTTCTCAGGAAAAGCTCACTCAAAGGAGGCCAGACTATAGTGATGAACAAGGAACGTAGTGCCCTTATTCAACCTGAGTTGCCTACAAAAAGAAGATCCCTTGTGCCATAGGTGAAACTATGTTCGATAGAGCACTATGTGATTTGGGGGCCAGCATTAACTTACTGCCCTTATCCCTGGCGAAGAGGCTGTAGATCAATGAGATAATACCCACAGATGTAATCATCAGACTGGTTGACAAAACTCAAAAGCAAGCAATAGGAGTGGTGGAAAATGTGTTGCTAAAGGTTGGGAAATACTTTCTCCCAACAGACTTTGTCATCCTATACATGGAAGAGAGTCACACTCATCCAATCATATTGGGAAGACCATTCCTAGCTACGGCCAGAGCACTTATCGATGTAGAGAAAGGGGAGCTAATATTGAGAATCCATGATGAACGACTCAGCTTCAATATTTTCAAACTCTCACAAGAAACAGATCAAGAGGACAAGGAAACAAGCACTGAAGCACAGCCAGTTCATTCTGAGATCCCCTTAATAGATAAACAAGGAAAACAGCAATTGCCACAGCTCAAGGAAAAGTTGGAGGAACCTAAACCTCTAGAGGCAGGTGAAGACAGCACCACAACTCCTTTAGAAAAAGAGGTCACCAAGGGGAAGGCAACATCAAAAGAAACAAAGAAGAAGGTACCAAGGAGGTGGAGGAACAAGAAAATCCCTATGGAAGACTTCTCTCCAGAGGATAGAGTTGTCTCAGCTTACTTCCCAGATATTCCCCCTAATCTCCCCACTGTACCATCTCAGTTACCCAAGGTCTTCACTAACAAGTTTGGTGTTCAAAGCAAACCAAGATGCATGCTAGTCTTGGGAGCTTTGAACAAAACTTTTCATCACATTGCTTCAAACTAAGTTTGGTGTCACCCCATGGTGCCACCAAAATGCATAAGGATACACAAGTAGTTAGTTAGTTGAAATTCATAAATAAACAAACTCTTTCTTCTATTTATTATTCTAGCCGTAGAGTTTGATTTTTACGATATTAATTTCTTTATTTTAAATCTTTATAGGAAAGGAAAAGAAGCATAAAAAGGGATTGATTGGACAATTAAATGGGAGAGATTTCACTACTTAATGAAGAGCACTACACACATGTCTCAAGAGGGAACGTATGGGGAAACGCTGCCATGCAACATTGGAGAAAGAAGACCCCTGAAGACCGAACCAATCACTCTCATTAAGTGATGATCCTTGTCCTTCCTTCATACATAACCCCAACCGTCCATCAAGCAACAATCCTTGCAATCCACACCTTCCATCCACTCATGACCTCCCTATATAAGTGAACCTTAGTGCATGATCATTCCTTACACTCAAATTCCCACTCTCCACACTTCATACTTTCGGCTTGCTCAAACCCCTTCATCACACTCTGTCCTAGCCAACCTATTCCTCATCTCTCCGTATCCTCCAACCTCCACCTCAAAACAGCAACTCAATTCATGGCATCATCAAGCTCAAAGAGGCAAAAGAGGAAGGAACCCATAGAGAGTGTTCCTTTCGATGAGAAGAAATTCAAAATTGCCTTTCATGAACGTGAATTCGAACGGGTAAGGGCGAGAAAGATATTGCCAGAGTTAATCTTCCAAATCAATGCAGATGAGTCACCAGAAATTCTGGAGAAAATCGAACAGAGGGGGTGGCAATTGCTCACAAGTCCAGAGGGGAAGATCAATGGAAACCTCATCAAAGAATTTTATGCGAATGTAGTAAGAGAGGATAAAACCAAGGCCCCAACCTTCAAAAGTTACGTAAGAGGAAAAGAGGTGGACTTCAGCCCAAATGCCATAATAAGAGTTCTTCACCTGAAACCACCTCGTTTTGATGAGGAAAGTTATCAGGCAAGGATAAGTAGAAGCCCTAATAATAATGAGCTCTCAGAGATAGTGGCAGACATCTGTGTTATAGCAGCTGACTGGGAGAGGTACACAGATGGGAGACCCAAGTTCATCAAGAGAAGAGACCTGAGCCCTGAAGCCAAGGGGTGGTTTGAACTTGTGAGGAGGTCCATTCTGCCAGCTGCAAATAATTCAGAGGTAAACATCAATCGAGCTACTATGGTGCATTGCTTAATACAAGGTGGGGAAATCAATGTGAATGAGCTCATCGCCGAGGGGATTCAAGATTCGGTTGAGAAGGTTGATTCAGGTGCCAGACTTTGGTACCCCAGCACCATTCTCCGCTTATGCAACAAGGCCAAGGTAGTATTTAAGGACAGCAATCCAGACTGGATAAACTCAAGGAGACCAGTTACACTCGAGCGATTGGTTTATACTACACCTGCTCAACAACAAAGAAGACCACAAATAGGAAAACCAAAAGCAAAAGAAAGAGTTCACCAAGAGGAACCTCATCAGGAAGAATATCAACAAGGAGAGTATTCTGATCCAACCAACTTGAACATGAGTCACCTTCTAAGAGCCATTGAGGATTTGGGGATGAGACATATTGAAGGACAAGAGCAAATACTGAACCTTCAAACCAACTAGCTGAGCCAACAGGAAGCATGGCAAAAATAACAAATAGAGCAGCAGCAGGAACACTACTCCAGGCTCACTTAAGCCATCAACCAAGTGAATGAGAGGCAAGAACTTCAAGAGAAGCACTTGCAAGAACTCAACCAGCGGTAGATAGCCCAAATGAAAACTTTCAATGAGTTCAGTGTACTCAATGA
>NC_029793.2:56655958-56656727 GCF_000816755.2 Arachis ipaensis | reverse complement strand
CTGCGCACCAAAAGTTTGCGCCAACGTTAGCCCCTAACTTTGAGGCTAACGTTGGCACATGAAAACTACAAGGGGAGGAGCAAAAGTTTGCGCCAACGTTAGCCCCTAACTTTGAGGCTAACGTTGGCACCACAAGTGCACCAAGGAAGGCCAACGTTGGTGCAAAAGTTAGACCCCTAACTTTTGCACCAACGTGAGTATCAGCAAGTTATGGGGACTGATATGAAAAGTTGGACCAAAAGTTAGACCCTAACAGTCAATCAAGACACCCAGTGGAATTGTGGAGAATTTGTTAGTGAAGGTTGGGGAGTTTATTTTCCCAGCAGATTTTGTAATTTTGGATACTGAAGAAGAAGGAAACGACTCAATCATTCTGGGAAGGCCATTTCTACACACAGCAAGGGCCATCATTGATGTAGAAAAAGGAGAAATGATCCTCAGGGTCCATAATGAACAAATGGTCATAAATGTGTTCAAATCAATGCAACACGTTCCTGAGCAAGAGGATTACGTAAGAGTGGATATGATAGAAATTCTATGGTGATACCTACAACCCCTCATGGAAAAATCACCCCAACCTCAGATGGGGAGACACTCACAACCAAAACCAACAACCATGGCAGAGGAACTCAAAACAAAACAACCCAAGAAACAATCAAACTACAACCAGTAGTAGACTAACCAAAATACATACAGAAAACCTCAAAACAACTACCCTAATCTCAACCAGTACCAATCCAACAACCATTCCACCAACCAAAATGGTTAC
>NC_029793.2:56654684-56655897 GCF_000816755.2 Arachis ipaensis | reverse complement strand
TCATAAAATCCTCTTGGAAGACAATTCCAAACCAGTGGTTCAACCTCAAAGGAGACTAAATCCCACAATAAAGGAAGTTGTCCAAAAGGAAGTAATGAAGTTGTGGAATGCAGGGATAATCTTCCCAATATCTGACAGCCCATGGGTGAGCCCGGTTCAAGTTGTACCAAAAAAGGAGGAATGACGGTCATCACTAATGAGAAGAATGAGTTGATTCCTACTAGAACAGTGACTGGATGGAGGATGTGCATAGACTATAGAAGGTTGAATGATGCGACTAAAAAGGACCACTTCCCTCTCCCATTCATTGATCAAATGCTGGAAAGGTTGGCCGGCCATGCATATTATTGCTTTTTGGATGGATATTCTGGGTATAATCAAATCGTGGTGGACCCCAAGGATCAAGAGAAGACTGCCTTTACATGTCCATTTGGAGTCTTTGCATACCGAAGGATTCCCTTTGGGCTTTGCAATGCCCCTGACACATTTCAAAGGTGTATGCTATCCATCTTCTCTGATATGGTCGAAAAGTTTCTAGAGGTCTTCATGGATGACTTCTCTGTTTTTGGTGATAATTTCAATGCTTGCCTAAACCATTTAACCCTTGTCTTGAAACGGTGCCAAGAAACTAATTTGGTTTTAAACTGGGAGAAATCCAGCAAGCACCTTGGTTTGCTGACATAGCAAATTACAAAGTGGGAAGGAAGATACCGCAAGAGTTCTCTAAGCAACAAGTGAAGAAGTTGATCAATGAAGCAAGGAAATTTTCATGGGATGAACCCTTCTTGTTCAAGAGATGCTCTGATGGGGTAATCAGAAGGTGTGTTCCTGAAAGTGAAGTGAGAGACATCTTGTGGCATTGTCATGGTTCAGCTTATGGTGGACACTTTGGCCCAGAAAAAACAGCCGCAAAAATACTGCAGAGTGGCTTCTATTGGCCAACTATCTTCAAGGATGCCAGAGAATATGTACACCAATGTAATGAATGCCAGAAAGCAGGAGGATTAACAAAAAGGAATGAGATGCCTCAAAACTTTATCTTAGAATTAGAATTGTTCGATCTATGGGGAATTGATTTCATGGGGCCTTTTCCTCCTTCTTATTCTTTTAGATACATCTTGGTAGCAGTGGAGTATGTCTCAAAGTGGGTGGAAGCCATAGCCACAACCACCTGTGATGCACAGATTGTCCTCCAATTCCTTAAAAAGCACAT
>NC_029793.2:56653765-56654374 GCF_000816755.2 Arachis ipaensis | reverse complement strand
CAATGCCAACAATTTTGAACTCAAGCCACAACTCATCACTTTGGTTCAGAACAATTGCTCTTTTGGTGGAGGACCACTTGAGGACCCACACCAACATTTATCCACTTTCTTGAGGATATGCAACACTGTCAAAACTAATGGAGTGCCTCCTGACAGTTACAAACTGATGCTATTCCCATTTTCTCTTAGAGACAAGGCCACTCAATGGTTGGAATCTTTTCCAAGGGACAGCATCAATAACTGGGATGATTTGGTGACCAAGTTTCTTGCCAAGTTTTACCCACCTCAGAGGATTATAAGGTTGAAGGCTGAGGTACAAACATTTACACAAATGGAGGCTGAACCCATCTATGAGGCATGGGAGAGGTACAAGGCTCTGATCAGGAAATGTCCCCCTGCCATGTTTAATGAGTGGGAAAAGCTTCAGAACTTCTATGAAGGCTTAACACTGAAATCCCAGGAAGCTTTGGATCATTCAGCTGGAGGTTCCTTGCAACTCATGAAAACTGCAGAAGAGGCTCAAGAACTCATTGATATGGTGGCCAACAACCAATATTTCTTTGCTCATCAAAGAGGCCGCCAACCATCACAAAAGAGAGGAGTAATGGA
>NC_029793.2:56634789-56653312 GCF_000816755.2 Arachis ipaensis | reverse complement strand
CTCCTGTATAATTCGAGGCTTAAAATTTTCCCTGGCAAACTGAAGTCTAAGTGGACTGGCCCATACTTGGTGACAAAGATTTTTCCCTATGGGAATATTGAACTGCTAGATGAGGCAACAAAAAATCAATTCACAGCAAATGGTCACAGAGCAAAGCTATATTTGGGAGGACAATGGGATAAGGAAAAAGAGGTTCAACACCTACAGCCCTCTTAAAAAGAATTGAAAGATGTCAAGCTAGTGACAATAAAAGAGCGCTTGTTGGGAGGCAACCCAACCTGAGGTAGTTTCCTTTTCATAACTTTTTCAATAAGAGTGTTGGATAACTGCTATGTATTGCAAGAAGCTAAGTTTGGTGTTGCACACCAAAAACAATCGAAGGGAGAATGTAGGATGCTAAGTTTGGTGTTCCACCAAAACTTCATTTAAAATTACATTCTAACTTCCTGCACATTGCTAGTTCCAAGCAATCAAACAGATTATTCAAACAACTTAACTGTTTTTGTTTAGTCTCAATTTCATAACCTTTAGCAAGGACACAAAAGTTTGCCCAGAGTTAACCTGTTGAATCAGAAGAAGTAGCAAGGAATTAAGTCTGGGGTTAACCACCAATTGAAGATACTATGCATCAAGACTCAAAAAGGGGCACAGCAGAAAAGAAGAACAAAAGAAATGCAAACCAATAGGTTGTATCTATACTTAACTTTTTCTGTTGATAAATACTTTTGATTGATGTCTTGTTAAAGTGTTCATTTAGTTCAAACAGATTCAAATTTCTTTTAAAATAAGTAAGCTAGTCTATGTGTGTACTTGTGTGTTTACTTTCACTTGACAAGAAGCATGTTTTGTCCCCTGCATCTTTAAGTTCAATAAAAGAAATGTTTGAATGTGAAGCAAGATGATCTCTGTTAGATAGAAGTAGAATAAAAGTAAGTGGTGGTATGTGTGTGATTGTATGATAGCTCACTTTTAGTGAATAAAGAGCCAGGATATCTCCTTCCAAGTAAAGAGTGGCCTACTGTCTATGAATCTCAATTAAATAAAAATTCCTTGGAAAGAAAAACAAAAAGAAAGAAAGAAAAGTTGGGCACCAAAAGTTTGCGCCAACGTTAGCCCCTAACTTTGAGGCTAATGTTGGCACATGAAAACTACAAGGGGAGGAGCAAAAGTTTGCGCCAACGTTAGCCCCTAACTTTGAGGCTAACGTTGGCGCCACAAGTGCACCAAGGAAGGCCAACGTTGGTGCAAAAGTTAGACCCCTAACTTTTGCACCAACGTGAGTATCAGCGAGTTATGTTGGCTGATATGAAAAGTTGGACCAAAAGTTAGACCCTAACTTTTGCTCCAACTTTTGGTCCAACTTTTGCAAAACTCCAACCCGGTTCAATTGGTTCACTTTGGTTCTTCTCCAAACTTTTGAATTAAATGAAGAGAGAATGATTGTTTTTAAAAGACCAGAGTAGAGTTCATAATGTGGAAGTGCATTCATGAATCTTTGGGGTAGTCATAAGTTAGCTAAGTTGGTTCAACCACAAGGCTAGGAGGACAACTATCTATCCTGAATACTTGACTTTGGATATACCCATGAGACTAAGTTAATAATAAGATCCTAATAAGAGAAAAGGGAAAGAACAATGGAAGTGAAAAACAAAAGAAAAAGAGTAAGCAATAAGGCTAGGCACCAATGGTTTGGACCTTGAGACAAGTGTCTGTGGTGCTCCTGTGTGAGGGATCTAATTGGATGAATAAGCTCTCAGGGGTGCTTTATCACTTGGTAACTTAGGTTAACTAACCCGGGATTATCAGCTGAAAATCCACTATCAAGAGTAACCCTCACCACAGAGCATTTAGTAACCCAAAGAGGTGCTGGACACCAAGGTCTCAAGAAAGAAAATAAATGAACTATATGCCTGTGGTGTGTATGTATGGGGGAGAGACTTGAGGGAGTCAGTCCTTAGGGGTGCTTCAACACCTAGCACCTTGAACCAACTGGTTCGGGAGTGTTGGCTGAAAGCTTATCTTAAAAAGTTGTCCCCTTACAGAGCACTTAGCCTAAGAACACCAATAAGCTCTAAAATGACAATAAAGGGATCAATGAATAAAAGTCTCATGGGATGTAAGCAAAGTGAGTGTTTTAAGACATGATAAAGGTCTGAAAGCCAGGAATGAACCTAAGTTGCTATTCATGAAACCACCATAAAATCAGTGATATGACTTCCACAAGAATGACTCATTCCTCTGGATATTCCATTCATCATTCTCTTGTTCCAGTACTTGCTTAGGGACAAGCAAGCTTTAAGTTTGGTGTTGTGATGCCAGGGCCTCTTGGCCAGTTTTACTGACCTTTTCTTTATTGTTTTTAGGGTAGTTTCATGCATTTCTTTAGCAAATAAGCTAGTTTTGGGTAAATATTCACCTACACCTTGATTCAAGCATACATTGTGCATTTTACATTATTTCATGAGGATTTTGCATGAATTTAGTGACAAATTGTATGCTGCATTACCCATGACTTGGACTAGAACTTTGATGCACTCTGTTGCTTGATTTCAGGACCAAAGGAAGCAAGGAAAGGGAGGTAACTTGCAAGATTAATGAGAAAAGTGATTGCCAATAACACTCTCAAAGCCATCTTTGCCCACGTTAAGAGTCACGTTAACTAAGTTAACGTGCACTCTAACGTGGAGAAGGGAAGTTGAGCCAACGTTAGTGACACTTAACATTGTCACTAACGTTGGCAAACACTCATGAGTGGCCACATTAGAGCCCACGTTAACCTAGTTAACGTGGCCTCTAACGTTAAAGGGGAAAGAGAAGCCAACGTTAGTGACATTCAACATTGTCACTAACATTGGCCTAAGGATTCAACACACAACGTTAACTTCCACGTTAACTTGGTTAACGTGGGAGCTAACATAAGAAGTGAGAGTTGTCGACAACGTTAGTGACACTCAACATCGTCACTAACGTTGGAAGCAACCACACAACCCCCAAGGAGCCACGTTAACTTCCACGTTAACAGTTAACATGGAAGCTAACGATGAGGAATGAATGATGAGCCAACGTTAGTGACACTCAACATTGTCACTAACGTTGGGATGGCTAAGAATGGCCACGTTAGAAGCCACATTAACCTAGTTAACGTGGACTCTAACGTGAGATCTAGGGGCACATTGGAACGTTAGTGACAATGTTGAGTGTCACTAACGTTCTCGAAGTTTGGCAAGGTCACGTTAGAAGCCACGTTAACCTAGTTAACGTGGGCTTTAACGTGAAGCAAAAAGGGGCACACTGGAACGTTAGTGACAATGTTGAGTGTCACTAACGTTCTCGAAGGTTGGCAAGGCCACGTTAGAAGCCACGTTAACCTAGTTAACGTGGGCTCGAACGTGAGGCAAAGAGGTACATTGGAACGTTAGTAAAAATATTAAGTGTCACTAACGTTCTCGAACTTATACTTTCACTAAATGTTAACACCCCTAACGCCCTGAGCTAAAGTCTCAACTAAACTCGTTTCATTGGGTTAGGGAGCTCTGTTGTAATTTGTTGGATCAATACTAATTTTCATTATTCTTCTTTTATCTTTTCTCTTGATTTTACTTGAAAGCTTTTGATCTTCATCACATTGAGTAGTTATCTTGGAAAAGAAGCTATTCAAACTTGGATCTCTTTTGAACCTTGAAAGAGGAATGAAGAGATCAAGCTAGAAATGCTTTCTCATGTTGGACCAAATTACGTTTGGATGGGTATGTGACTATAACCCTCTCAATACTTGATTTGGGAAATGCATGTGGTATAATCAGTGACCATACTTCATCTCTTCTCATGAGCAATTGACCAAGGAATTGGCTATTGATCAAGACTTGAGAGATTGAATTGCAAGAAATTGTAATTCAATCAATTAAGATTGCCAGGGAGATCAATGAGTGCATTGATTGAGGAAGAGATGAAAATGAACTTGATCAGGAGAATTGCAACATCTCCTAAGCCCAATGAACTCCCCATCTCTGATCTTACCCATTCTCTTTAATTTTTGCCATTTACTTTTATGAGCAAATCCCCCATTCCCATTTACAAATTCTGTAATTTATTTTCAGTCATTTACTTCCAGTCCTTTAATTCTAGCATTTACTTTTCTGTTATTTACATTCCCGCCATGTTATTTTCTGCAACTCTCAACCCAAATTCTGGATTCGCTCAACTAGAACATTCTTCTAATTAAAGTTGCTTGATTAATCAATCCCTGTGGGATTCGACCTCACTCTATTGTGAGTTTTTACTTGACGACAAATTCGGTATACTTGCTGAAGGGAGATTTGTTGAGAGACAAGTTTCCACCCGCATCAATAGAGAAGATGGACAACAAGGTTGTAAAGTTCCTTTTCCTCTCCTTTGTTTCCAACACTTTATTTTGCATGATTGTATTTATATTCTCTGTATGCATGTGTGGTATGAATAAGCATAGCTTGAATGTTGATTTGTAACATGTTACCATGCCATTATGACAACCAACTTGAGTTTTGTAAAGCTTAAAGCAGTAAAGTATCATGATCATAAACAAACAAGGCATTAAAGAAGAACTTAGCATGTGCATACAAGTATTGGAAAGCTAGTATGATTAATTGTTGCTCAATTGCATTGGATTTTATTTAATTGAACTTTTCATCTAGGACAATTTGTGAAATCTTTTGAAAATCATGAAAACCTTGAAGAAGCAAATACAATTAAAGCAAGAAAAGAAAAAGGGAAAGAATGAGAAAGCTGAAGGCTCTGAGTACCAATGGCAATTTATTTGCTAAGTACTTGTGGTGTTTATGTATCAAGTAAAATTCTTGAAAACAAAACACTTAGAAGTCAAGGTTAGGCTCAAAGTGCAAAAAAGCACTCCCTCAAAGCTCAAGGCTCTGAGCATCAATGATTAGAGAGTCAAGAAAAGAAACAAATGAGCTTAATGAAGTCCTCTAATTAAATGCTTGTGGTGCTTATGTATCAAGTGGTAATACTTGAAAACAAAGCATTTAGAAGTCGTAGCTTTGTTATCAACTCATGGGACAAAGCACCCAAAAGGAGAAGCTCATAAGAAAATCAAAAGCTTGTTTCAAGGAAGAAATATAAGAGAATGATTTCATAAATTGAGCTAGATAGAACATTTACATCTCTTTTGTGATTGTAGCATGTTTAGAAAACTAGCTAACCATGAACATTGAGTTGCTATTCTTCTTACCTTGGATTGTCAATCTTTATTGCATGATTCTTTTCTTGCATAGGGACAAGCAAGGTTTAAGTTTGGTGTTGTGATGACATGTCCCCATTTCATGTTTTTCTATGCTTATTAATATAAGAAATTGATGATTTGTGCTTGAATAATAAATGCTTTTATGCTTAATTGGTATATTTCTTTGATCTTCTAATTTTATAAATCTTGTAGGAAATAAGAAGAAAAAGAAGCAATGAAGCACAAAATAAGCTAAAAAGGAGAAAAAAAGAGCTTTGGGACACACTTTGAAGATGGAGCACACTTTGGAGGCTTAGGCCACGCTTTTAAAAGCGTGACCCATGACCAAATTAAAGGAGATTGGCAATCAGCACACAAAGCTCCGCTCTTGCCAAGAGCTGAGCGCTATAAGAGTTCAAAATGAGCTTGGAAGCAAAATTTTCGCTAAGTTAAAATATGGGCGCTCACAGCATGACCATGCCTCCTTCAAAGGGCTATAACTTGAGCTACAGATGTCCGATTGATGTGCTTCTAGTTGTGTTGGAAAGCTGACATTCAGAGCTTTCTAACGATATATGGAATTTCATATTTGGCACAAAATTGAGGTACAAGTGAAAGGCATCTTTAAGGACTAAAAACAAGCAAAAATATACCAAAGTGCAACCACCAAGGTTCGAAGCTGGAACCTCACTCCAAAGCAAAGTAGCGCTCTACATCATTATTGTGCTCCGCTCTCTTAGAGAGCATTGTCGTGCTCTCTTCAAGAAAAATTCAAAGGAAAATGTTTGCTAGTGAAGCCACAAGGACTTGAACACGGATACCTCACTAAGGAAGCAAGGATGCTGCGCTCTTGGTGAGAGCGGAGCGCTACTTTGATGCTTGGACCTTGTCACACACCAAAATTGACATGGCCAGGGACACAAATTGAATGTTGTGCTCTTGTGGAGAGTGGAGCATTGCCCTGGGAGGTGTCCCACACCAAACCAACTTGAACCAAGCTTGACCCATGCTCCAAACCAATTAAACCAAGGCCAACCAAACCCATCTCTCTTCAAATCCAAAGCAAGCAAAGCCCACATCATAACTCAAAGGCACAAGAAAAAGCTAGAATTAGGATTTTCATTTAATTTGTTTTTCATTTCAATTTTATTTTATTTTGTAAAATAGCCTATATAAAGGCATCATTCTCATTTTCAAAGGGGAGCTCCATTAGAAAGCATAGGAGGTTTGGCTCCATTAGAGAGCTCTCTCTTCTCTTTGCTCTTACTTCTGAAATTCTAGTTTCTGTTTCCAAATTTTGGATTGAGATTTGAAGGAATTCTATTTCAAATCTTGATTTGAAATATCTTTGTTCTTTTTCTGCATATTCTTAGTGAATTGAAAATTTAATCTGAGTTTCCTTTACTGCTTTCATCCTCTTCTCTTTTGCAAATTGTTCTCTGTTGGATCAAGGAAGGAATTGAGATCTAGATTTGTTTTCTAGTCTCCTCCACCCCGGAGATCTTTAACTTTTCTTTTGGCTATTACAATTGAGCTGAATTTAGTTTCTGTATTGCTTTTTCAAGTAAATTTTACTTTTCTGTTTGAGATTGGCTACAATTTCCTTTTGCAGCAAGTTAAAATTCAATTTGCATTGAGTTTGCTTTTGATCTTTGGTTCCCATTGCTTTCTATTCTCATTACTTTCAATTTACTTTCATGCAATTTAAATCTCCTTGTTTCTCTGCACTTTACATTTGATGCTTCCTGCAAATCTCATTTACATTTCCTGTACAATTTTAAATTCCCTTACAATTGCTCTAAGTTCTTATTCACTGTAATTTTGCTTCTCTCTTTACATTACTCCCGATTTATTCTTCCTGCAATTTAAATTTCTAGTTGCTTGATCTATTGCTTTCTTTAATTTCCAGTACCCAGCCCCCTTTTACATTTCATGTAATTTACTTTTCTTGCAATTTAAGTTTCAGCTCTTTTACTTTCTTGCACTTTAAGATTCATCCCATTTACATTTTGTCATTTACAATTCTTATCAAATTACTTTCTGTTGGCTACATTTCATCCAATCTCACTTAAATGTTAGCTTGACAAAACTAATCACCCACTAAAGTTGCTTGATCCATCAATCCCTGTGGGATTGACCTCACTCTAAGTGAGTTTTACTACTTGATGCGACCTGGTATACTTGCCGAAGAGATTTGTGTGATTGGAATTCATTTTTCCATAAAAACACCATCAAGTCGAGGACTTGGAATGAGATGATGGATCCATGGCATATTGAAAATGTTTTATGAAAACCGTTGATGTATCATTATATATTGAAATTATGAGACACTAAGCGCCCAGCAGGGGCCGTGGTCGTATCCCGCCTATCGAGGTAGCGGCGGCGGCATAAGGGCGGTGGTTCATCCCGCTTGCGCTTAGATGTGAGGTCGGTGGCAATAGTATCTCGCTCGCATCCCTTCGGATCATCAGAGCGTACAAGCGCTAAACCCTGGATAGTGATCCGAGTACTATATCTCGGGGGTTCCCATATTATGATTTCGAAGGGCAAGATTTCCATGGAGATGTGTCGGGTTGGCAGTTGAACCGACAATGTGATATCACAGCCAATAGGGCAGGCATTCATCATATGCATCTTCTATCTGTTTGTATGCTTTGCCGACTTGTAATGGTTTGCCTATTTGAATAACATGCCTAAATGCTACTTGTATTACTTGCCTTATATGTTTTTACTTGTGATTTACTTGCATTGTATATAATTGTATTTTCTACTGGAATTGGGGAGGTTCGGAAGGTGGTGGTGATGGAATCGCATGGAGGATAGATTGGTGAAGGCTGTGGGATAGCGGTGTTTGGTTAGAGTAGAAATCCTTTAAGATAGACCACCCTCTTGATATGCTAAGGTCTTAAGTTTTGTTACGGTTTTATATGATTATACCTTATTATTTTAGTATACCTTAATATTGGATCTTGTGGTGGATATGGAGCTTAGGATTACCTTTGGCATCCCGAGGTCTTATATCCTACATCACTGGGCACTGTTACCATACTGAGAACCTCCAGTTCTCATACCATATTTCTGTTGTTGTTTTCAGATGTAGGTCGCAACCCACCCTGGTGAGTTGCTTTGGATGGTGACAACATCGGACGATCCCGTTACCTTTGAGTTCTTTTGATTTATTTTTGTTTATATTTATCTCTCACTTTTGTATTTTGTTTTGCCTAGAGGCATGTATTGAGAGAAAAAAACTTGTATAAGCTATTTTTATTGTCTGGTTTCTGTACATCTGTATATGGCTAGCCGGCTTAAACTCCACGAGTCGTGACTAGATTCTTATGATATCATACTCTATTATTTTGTTATATCATATCTATATCTTGTGCCTTAAGTTAGTAGCTTCTCTAGTACGTTTTGCGCTTTTCAAATCCTATTTTTGAGCTATATCCTTCATCGGGCTTCTAGAGTATATTATTTCCTTCTATATATAAATATGCATAAGCCTTAGAACTATCGTAACCTCTGATTAATCTTTGTCTTATGGCTAGAGGTAAGGCTTAGGGTAATTAGGGTGTTACAAGCGACGCGTAAGCGTCGTCCACGCCTACGCGTGGCTAGCAGAAATGGAGTGGGACGCGTACACGTCAGGTGATGCACACACGTGGAGTGAGATT
The DNA here is from genome assembly GCF_000816755.2 of Arachis ipaensis. Lineage (NCBI taxonomy): Eukaryota > Viridiplantae > Streptophyta > Magnoliopsida > Fabales > Fabaceae > Arachis > Arachis ipaensis. The sequence continues at coordinate 56,644,426 of NC_029793.2, read as the reverse complement.
GTGCTCCTCGCACAAAGGCAGCACAAAACTCGTGCAACTCTCTGGTTTTTGTACCAGAAGTTGCGAACTCAGCAAACGACGCGTACGCGTCGCACACGCTCACATGTGGATGTGTGAGATGGACAAGTGATGCGTACGCGTCACCGACGCGCACGCGTGGGAAGCATTGTGCTCCCAACATGAAATTCACACGGTTCCATCACAACTCTCTGGTTTGTGTACCGGGAGTTGTGGAAATGCAATCGACGCGTACACGTCGTCCACGCCTACGTGTGGGATGACGACTTTTTTTTTAACAACAAGTAACATGAGGGAAACCATTATAGTGAAATCTTGGCATTCATTCAAGCTACGCATTTTAAAAACACTTAGAATTTTGGACAATACTCAAAATCAGGCATTTTTCCTCAAACTTGCCAATTTAACCAATACCAAGATCAATGAAATCCTCATGAAGACTCTAACAAGCTCAACAAAATCAACTCAACAAAATCAAACAATCACAAAATCAAACAAAGGCTCTAAAACCAAGAAATTATGTACAAGGAAGATCATACCATGGTGGGGTATCTCCCACCTAGCACTTTTCTTTAACGTCTTTAAGTTGGACGGTCATAAGCTTGAGATCATCTTTTTGGAATATCCTCAAGGACATCTATCTTGTCCTTCTTGTTGGCTTTGGTAAGAGTGTCCTTCAAGGGGAGATGCTTCCACTTGTCAATTGCGCCATGATTGGGTGCCTTGTTCACTTGAGGATATGGAAGTCGTGGATCCTTCCCCTTTTCCTTGCTAACTCCTCTTGTACCCAAACCTCTATTGAAGCTTATCTTGTCACTCCCAAAATGTTCTTCAATTACATCATCTTCAACAATATCACAACCAAAAATTGAATGTACCTCTAGAGGTTGCCTTATGGTTTCCTCCAATTTAAACTTCACCACCTTCCCTTTGGCTTCAAATGAGTAATCCCCAGAAAATGCATCTAATTTAAACTAGGATGTCTTTAGGAATGGCCTCCCTAGTAAGATGGAGGATAGCCTATCCGAATCAATGGGAGGTGCCTCTAGGATATGGAAATCCACCGGAAAGACTAAGTCCTTAATTCTCACCAATACATTCTTAGCAATACCCACAACTGAAATTATGCTCTTGTCTGCAAGCACAAACCTAGCTCCGGATCGCCTCAATGGTGCAAGATTCAACTTCTCATAAATCGAGAGTCACATAATGCTCACACACGACCCTAAGTCGCACATACAGTCCTTAAGTTGAATCTCACCAATCATACAAGAAACCAAGCAAGGACCGGGATCAATATATTTTTCAGGAAAATCAACCATCACAGAAGAAGCAAAATTGCCTAATAGATTCATCCCTAGTCCACCAATATTATCTTTATGAATGCACACATCCTTAAGGAACTTAGAATACTTTGGAACTTGATGTATGGCATCAAAGAGTGGAATAGTTACCTCCACATTCTTGAAGATTTGCACTATGTTCGGATCAAGCTCCTCATTCTTCTTGGCCTTCTTGGCTAACGTAGGGAAAGGTATAGGGATTTGTTCCTCTAAGTTGCTCTTCCGCTTCGGTTCCTTGGCCCTCAATTGCTCATCTTCTTTCTTTGCAACTTCTTCCTCCTTTTCATCTTCATCTATCTCCCTTATTTCACCAACTTCTACATGAGGAACATCCACTGCCAACTTGATGGGCTTGGGTTCAACTTCCTCAAGCGTTGTACCACTCCTCAAGGTGATTGCATTGATGATACCCTTTGGGTTTAGGAGAGGTTGGGAAGGAAGGTGGGATGAGCTAGAGGCTTGGTTGGTGTTGGTATTGTTGGTAGGAGGTAGGGATATCCTTGAAAGTAATTCGGTGATGTTGGACAATTGAGCACTCATGTTATAGAATTGGGCCCTATTGTTCTCTTTATTTTTCTCTACCATAGCTCTAAGTCTCTCTTGCTCTTGGTAGAGTGCACGATTAGAGTCATCACCTTGGTTGGTGGAAGAAGAAGAGGGTTGATTAGATTGGAGTCTTTGGTGAGGTGCTTGATATCTAGAGTGGTTGTTGTTGTGATTTTGTTGTGGGTGTTGGTATGGTTGGATATGATGATTTTGCTTGGTGTTGTTTTGATAATGAGAGGATGAGTTGCCTTGGTTCCATCTTTGCTTTTGGTTGTTCCCTTGTGCATTGTTCCTCCACCCTTGATTGAAACTATTACTATGAGAGTAATTATTTTGGCCTTGAGATTGATAGGGTGGACAGTTGTTGTAGTTCACATTGGCTATCGTAAAGGGGTAATCCTGTTGTACTTGATGGCATTGGTCGGTGTAATATGTGGTGCTAGAGCATAAACCACATACTCTAGGAGGTCCTTCAAGTTGGAGGATTTGGGGTGGGGCTTGGACGGCTTGGATTGAGTAAAATTCCTTTTGTTCCTTGTGCATCTTCGTGAGGAGAGTGGTCATGTCCCCAAGCACTTTGGTCAAAGTCGATTCGGAAGGAAGCGCTTCCACCACACCCTTGAGAGGGTTGTTCCTCACCCTTACATGTTGTGTAGCCTCGGCGACATCATTTATCAAGCTCCATGCTTCCGCCGCCGTCTTGTTCTTAGAAAGGGAACCACCACTAGAAGCGGTAAGCAATCTCTTATCCGCCGAGCAGAGACCTCCAGTGAAATAGCTAATGAGCAAGTGAGTGTCCAATCCATGATGTGGACAAGATTTCAATAGTCTCTTGAATCGAGTCCGGTACTCATAGAGGGCCTCTTGGTCTTTTTGCATTATACCAAAAACTTCTTTCTGGATGTAATCGGTCTTCTCCGGCAGAAAGAACTTGTCTAAGAACTCTCTTCCCAATAGATCCCATTTAGTCACCACTTCATCCGGTTGGGAGTAGAACCACTCTTTTGCTTGACCCTCAAGAGAGAAGGGGAAAGCAAAAACCATGATAGCAATCTCATCGGCACCATGCCTTCGAGCCGTAGAACAAGCAACTTGAAAATCTTTTAGATGTCTAATGGGGTCTTAGCCCGGAAATCCATGATACTTGGGGAGCAAATTAATCAAATTATTCTTCAACCCAAAATTTGGATCAAGATTTGGATACCTAGATTGCAACGGTTGAAGAATAAGATTCGGTGCTCCTTGTTCGTGCAAGGTAATCCTACATGGCTCCGCCATGTAGTTTTCACCTATAGGATGCAAAGATGTATCAGTGGTGCCAACAGAAGAATAAGAAGTTGTGGACTCTAAGTCACTCTCAGTTTCGTCTAGTGGTTCAGAAGGTTCCCCAAGAGAGGCCGAAGCACTAACCGTGTAGTCCAACTGCCGCCTAGCTTACCAAGTGTGTAACAAAGTTCTTTCAATCTCAGGATCAAACTCGGCTAAGCTAGAGTTCGGTTGAGACCGAGTCATTTAACTTAGAAGTCATAGCTCATGCATTAAAAGAAATCTAAACTAAAAACAAAAGAATAAAGGCAAGTAAACTATCTACACTATTCACATATTCACATAACCAATATCAAAGCACACGTTGCAACCATTCCCCGGCAACGGCACCAAAAATTTGATGGATAAGATTATGGTCGGTCTAGATTTTATCAAAAAAGATCATGTCATAGTATAGTCCTAGACCAACTTATAACCATATCGTTCAAATTTAGAATTTGGTTGTCATAAAGTCAACCCCAATATAAAGTAACAAAGAGTATTGGTCTCGGGTCGTCCTCAAGAGAATGGGCAAACATGTGCATCAATATTGGTTAGAATTCTGGGGTAGGGAGTCACAAACAAGAATTTAAACTACTAAACTTAACATGCAAGAAATCTTAAATTGCGAGAAACTAAATCAAAGCAACTAAAGCAAGATGTAAGTAAATGTAATCTAGCAAGAGAACATGTAAAGCTATTTCTATTTTAAGACTAAGTAAACAGCTAAACTAACTCTAGTAAGAATCAAATAATTGGGATTTTTGGGGATCAAATATGAATAATAAAAGGAACTCTTGGCTAGGCATGGGAATTGGGGTCACCATCCTTGTCTAATAACCATATCTTGACAATTATGAGGAACCAAGCTCATTAAGTCTACTTCTATGCTTGAAATACGTATAATATCTATTTCAAAGCTTAAAGTACATCAAATGGCTTGATCAATCTCAACTCATAAGTCCCAATCCAACTACTAATTGGCTTAGTAGTAGATTGGTGTCAATGGGTATCAATTTGACCACTAGGGCTCTCAAATCACCAAATCAATTAGATCAATGACTCAAGTTTACCCAATTCCCTTAGCCTAGGCAAAGAGTAAAGAAAAACTACTCCATAATCAAAGGAAACATTTCATCAAACACATGGTATGCATTAACAAAAGACATATTCAAATTGCAAGTTAATTGGAAATTACAAGTACCCACTAATAATTATCAATGGAAAGCAACTCATATAACACTATCAATCATAGAAAACATCAATGTACTAATAGAAATTCAAGATCCATAAAGTTCATAAAATGAGAAAAAAAGGGAAAATAACAAGAAAACATAAATTCAACACAAGATCTAAACAAAATTAAAACTAGAGAACTCAAATTAAGTAAATGAAACTAAAATTAACAAAACCTAATTTAGAATTTCAATAAAGCAAGATAAAAAAAACAAACTAGATCTAGAGAGAAGTAAGAGTCTCTCTCTAGAAAACAAGAACCAAGAACTAGCTAAAACTAAGTGTAAGGTGTGAATGATTAGATCCCCCCACTTCCTCCATCAATTCCTGGGTCTTTTCCATGCAGAATCCAGTTGGATTTGGGCCTGGAGCTCCTCAGAAATCGCCAGCCACGATTTCTTCAATGAAGTCACGTGCTAAGCGTCACGCGTGTGCGTCGTCTAAGTTCTGCGAGCCACGCGTACGCGTCGAGAATGCGTACGCATCGATTATTGTTGCACCAATCCACGCGTGCGCATTAGCCACGCGTGCACGTCGCCTCCAGTTCTCCAAAACTCCATTCTTCATGTTCCTTCCACTGGTGCATGCTTCCTTTCCATCTTCTACACTATTCTTGCTCTATAAATTCTGAATCCACTCAACAAACACATCACGGCAATGAATGGTAATGGAAGAAGATTAAAATATAGCATTTTTAAGGTAAAAGAAACATGTTTTAAACCCTGAAGCAAAATTAGGAAGGAAACACAAAACCATACAATTTATATGAATAAGTGCAGAAAATATTGATAAAACCCCCCAAATTCTACACTAGATAAACCACAAAATTGGGGTTTATCAGTGCCTGATGAGCGGATAATTTATACATTTGTTGGCATTGTTTTTAGTATGTTTTTAGTAGAATCTAGCTACTTTTAGGGATGTTTTTATTATTTTTTATGTTAAATTCACATTTCTGGACTTTACTATGAGTTTGTGTGTTTTTCTGTGATTTCAGGTATTTTCTGGCTGAAATTGAGGGACTTGAGCAAAAATCAGATTCAGAGGTTGAAGAAGGACTGCTGATGCTGCTGGATTCTGACCTCCCTGCACTCAAAGTGGAATTTCTGGAGCTACAAAACTCAAAATAGCTCGCTTCCAATTGCATTGGAAAGTAGACATCCAGGGCTTTCCAGAAATGTATAATAGTCAATACTTTGAACGAGTTTAGATGACGTAAAAGGGCGTTGAACGCCAGTTCTACGCTGCTGTTTGGAGTTAAACGCCAGAAACAAGTCACAAACCAGAGTTGAACGCCAGAAATACGTTACAACCTGGCGTTCAACTCCAGAAAGAGACTCTGCACGTGTAACATTCAAGCTCAGCCCAAGCACACACCAAGTGGGCCCCAGAAGTGGATTTATACATCAATTACTTACTTCTGTAAACCCTAGTAACTAGTTTAGTATAAATAGGACTTTTTACTATTGTATTAGACATCCTGGATTGTATTTTTGATCCTGTGATCAAGTCTTGGTTACTCCGGTTCCCCTCTGGGGCCGAGACCAATGAACTCCATTATCACTTATGTATTTTCAACGGTAGAGTTTCTACACTCCATAGATTAAGGTGTGGAGCTTTGCTGTTCCTCATGGATTAATGCAAAGTACTACTGTTTTTCTATTCAATTCAACTTATTCCTCTTCTAAGATATTCATTCGCACTTCAACCTGAATGTGATGAATGTGACAATCATCATCATTCCCTATGAACGCGTGCCTGACAACCACTTCCGTTCTACCTTAGATTGAATGAGTATCTCTTAGATCTCTTAATCAGAATCTTCGTGGTGTAAGCTAGATTGATGGCGGCATTCATGAGAGTCCAGAAAGTCTAAACCTTGTCTGTGGTATTCTGAGTAGGACTCTGGGATTGAATGACTGTGACGAACTTCAAACTCACGATTACTGGGCGTAGTGACAGACGCAAAAGGAGGGTGAATCCTATTCCAGTATGATCGAGAACCTCAGATGATTAGCCGTGCTGTGACAGAGCATTTGGACCATTTTCACAAGAGGATGGGATGTAACCATTGACAACGGTGATGCCCTTACATAAAGCCAGTCATAGAAAGGAGTAAGACTGATTGGATGAAGACAACAGGAAAGCAGAGGTTCAGAGGGACGAAAGCATCTCTATGCGCTTATCTGAAATTCTCACCAATGATTTACATAATTATTTCTATACTTCTTTTATTATTTATTTTCAAAAACTCCATAACTATTTTATATCCGCCTGACTGAGATTTACAAGATGACCATAGCTTGCTTCAAGCCGACAATCTCCGTGGGATCGACCCTTACTCACGTAAGGTTTATTACTTGGACGACCGAGTGCACTTGCTGGTTAGTTGTATCGAAGTTGTGACAAATTATGAATTAAGATTAGAGCACCAAGTTTTTGGAGCCATTACCAGAGATCACAATTTCGTGCACTAAGTTTTTGGCGCCGTTGCCGGGGATTGTTCGAGATTGGACAACTGACGGTTCATCTTGTTGCTCAGATTAGGTAATTTTCTTTTTGTTTTATTTTCAAAAATTTTTCAAAAATCTTTCAAAAATTTCTCCTTTGTTTTCGAGAAAAAAAATTTTAAAATAAAAATTTTCATAATTTTTAAGAATGAATTCTAGTGTTTCATGAAGCATGTTGAAGCCTGGCTGGCTGTAGGGCATGTTAGGCGTGTCATGTCTGAGTTACATACTAAAGCTTGGCTGGCTATTAAACCATGCCTGACCCTTTGATTGGAGCTTTAGACTAAAGAGCATAAGATTCCTGGAATTCATATTAAAAATTTTGGAATCCTTATTTTTCTTTTTCAAAATGAATTTCGAAAAAATTAAAAGAAAATACAAAAAATTTCATAAAATCATAAAAATCAAAAATATTTTTCATGTTTCTTGTTTGAGTCATGTGTCATGTTATAAGTTTGGTGTCAATTGCATATTCATTTTGCATTTTTCGAAAATTCATGCATTCATGGTGTTCTTCATGATCTTCGAGTTGTTCTTGGTAAGTCTTCTTGTTTGATCTTGATGTTTTCTTGTTTTGCATCTTTTCTTGTTTTACATGTGCATTTTTGCATCCATAGTGTCTAAACATGAAAGATTTCTAAGTTTGGTGTCTTGCATGTTTTCTTTGCATTAAAAATTTTTCTAAAACATGTTCTTGATGTTCATCTTGACATTCAAAGTGTTCTTGGTGTTCATCTTGACATTCATAGTGTTCTTGCATTCATCACATACTTTGATCCAAAATTTTCATGCATTGAGTCTTTTTCATGTTTTTTCTCTCTCATCATTAAAAATTAAAAAATCAAAAAAATATCTTTCCCTTTTTCTCTCTTAAAATTTCGAAAATTAGATTGGATTTTTTCAAAAATTTTTAAAATCTGGTTGTTTTTATGAGTCAAATCAAATTTTCAATTCAAAAATCTTATCTTTTTCAAAATCTTTTTCAAAAATCAAATCTTTTTCATTTTTCTTAATTTTATATCTTAATTTTCGAAAATAACATCATCAATTAATGTTTTGATTCAAAAATTTCAAGTTTGTTACTTACTTGTTAAGAAAGATTCAAACTTTGAGTTCTAGAATCATATCTTGTGATTTCTTGTGAATCAAGTCATTAATTGTGATTTTTTAAAATCAAATCTTTTTCAAAACTAATTTCAATCATATCTTTTCAAAAATATCTTCTTATCTTATCTTTTTCAAAATTTGATTTTAAAATATCTTTTCTAACTTCTTATCTTCTTATCTTTTCAAAATTGATTTTCAAATTTGTTTCAACTAACTAACTAACTTTGTGTTTGTTTCTTATTTTTTCTGTGCCCTCTTCTTTGTCATATGAGCTGAAGCAAGGACAAGAATATTCTTGTTGAAGCAGATCCAGAACCTGAAAGGACTCTGAAGAGGAAACTAAGAGAAGCTAAATTACAACAATCCAGAGATAACCTTTCAGAAATTTTCGAACAGGAAGAGGAGATGGCAGCCGAAAATAACAATAATGCAAGGAGAATGCTTGGTGACTTTACTGCACCTAATTCCAATTTACATGGAAGAAGCATCTCCATTTCTGCCATTGGAGCAAACAATTTTGAGCTTAAACCTCAATTAGTTTCTCTGATGCAGCAGAACTGCAAGTTTCATGGACTTCATTCTGAAGATCCTTTTCAGTTCTTAACTGAATTCTTGCAGATATGTGATACTGTTAAGACTAATGGAGTAGATCCTGAAGTCTACAGGCTCATGCTTTTTCCTTTTGCTGTAANTAAAAAGTGTCCTTCTGACATGCTTTCAGAATGGACCATCCTGGATATATTCTATGATGGTCTATCTGAATTGGCTAAAATGTCATTGGATACTTCTGCAGGTGGATCCATTCACCTAAAGAAAATGCCTGCAGAAGCTAAAGAACTCATTGACATGGTTGCTAATAACCAGTTCATGTACACTTCTGAGAGGAATCCTGTGAATAATGGGACGCCTATGAAGAAGGGAGTTCTTGAAATTGATACTCTGAATGCCATATTGGCTCAGAACAAAATATTGACTCAGCAAGTCAATATGATTTCTCAGAGTCTGAATGGAATGCAAGCTGCATCCAACAGTACTCAAGAGGCATCTTCTGAAGAAGAAGCTTATGATCCTGAGAACCCTGCAATAGCAGCGGTGAATTACTTAGGTGAACCTTATGGAAACACCTATAACCCATCATGGAGAAATCATCCAAATTTCTCATGGAAGGATCAAAAGCCTCAACAAGGCTTTAATAATGGTGGAAGATACAGGTTTAACAATAGTAAAGCTTTTCCATCATCCACTCAGCAACTGACAGAGAACTCTGAACAAAATACTTCTAATCTAGCAAACTTAGTCTCTGATCTATCCAAGGCCACTGTAAGTTTCATGAATGAAACAAGATCTTCCATTAGAAATTTGGAAGCACAAGTGGGCCAGCTGAGTAAAAGGATCACTGAAATCCCTCCTAGTACTCTCCCAAGCAATACAGAAGAAAATCCAAAAGGAGAGTGCAAGGCCATTGAATTGATCACCATGGCCAAACCTGTAAAGGAAGGAGAGGACGTGAATCCCAGTGAGGAAGACCTCCTGGGACGTCCAGTGATCAATAAGGAGTTTCCCTCTGAGGAA
>NC_029793.2:56631440-56633648 GCF_000816755.2 Arachis ipaensis | reverse complement strand
CTCATCTAGAGACCATAGAGATTCCATTGAACCTCCTTATGCCCTTCATGAGCTCTGATGAGTATTCCTTTTCTGAAGAGAATGAGGATGTTACTGAAGAGAAAGCTGCCAAGTACCTTGGTGCAATCATGAAGCTGAATGCCAAATTATTTGGCATTAAAACTTGGGAAGATGAACCTCCCTTGTTCACCAATGATCTAAGTGATCTGGATCAACTAACATTACCTCAGAAGAAACAGGATCCTGGAAAGTTCGTAACACCTTGTACCATAGGCACCATGATCTTTAAGGCTCTGTGTGACCTTGGTTCAGGAATAAACCTCATGCCCCTCTCTGTAATAGAGAAACTGGGAATCTTTGGGGTGCAAGCCACTAAAATCTCATTAGAGATGGCAGACAATTCAAGAAAACAGGCTTATGGACAAGTAGAGGACGTGTTAGTAAAGGTTGAAGGCCTTTACATCCCTGCTGATTTCATAGTCCTAGATACTGGGAAGGATGAGGATGAATTCATTATCCTTGGAAGACCCTTCCTAGCCACAGCAAGAGCTGTGATTGATGTGGACAGAGGAGAATTGATCCTTCAACTAAATGAGGACAACCTTGTGTTTACAACTCAAGGATCTCTCTCTACATCCATGGAGAGGAAGCATAAAGAGCTTCTCTCAAAGCAGAGTCAAACAAAGCCCCCACAGTCAAACTCTAAGTTTGGTGTTGGGAGGCCACAACCAAACTCTAAGTTTGGTGTCAAACCCCTATATCCAAACTCTAAGTTTGGTGTTGGGAGGTCTCAACAAAGCTCTGCACATCTGTGAGGCTCCATGAGAGCCCACTGTCAAGCTATTGACATTAAAGATGCGCTTGTTGGGAGGCAACCCAATGTTTATTTATCTAATTTTCATTGTTTTTTTTTAGGTTCATGATCATGTGGAGTCACAAAATAAATATAAAAATTGAAAACGGAATCAAAAACAGCAGAAGAAAAATCACACCCTGGAGGAAGACCTTACTGGCGTTTAAACGCCAGTAGGAAGCATGTTTTGGGCGTTCAACGCCAGAACAGAGCATGGTTCTGGCGCTGAACGCCAGAAATGGGCAGCATCTGGGCGTTTGAACGCCAGAAATGCACCCTGGAGAAGAGCTGGCACTGAACGCCTAGAACAAGCATGGTTCTGGCGTTCAACGCCAAAAAAGGGCAACAAATGGGCGTTCAACGCCCAGAACAAGCACCAATCTGGCGCTGAACACCCAGCGTTGTGTGCAAGGGAATTTTGCATGCCTAATGGGTACAGGGATGCAAATCCTTGACACCTCAGGATCTGTGGACCCCACAGGATCAACTCAGCATCGGTGGACCCCACAGGATCCCCACCTACCTCACCCTCTCTCTCTCTCCATTCATGGCCAACCCTTCTGTTTTCCATTTACCACTCACATCCATACACCCACCTACCTTCAAAATTCAACATCTCTTCCCCACCCAATCCCACCCATATGGCCAAATACACACATCCCTCCATCTCCTCCATATCTTCTTCTTCTTCCTCTTCTTCTATTCTTTCTTCTTTTGCTTGAGGGCGAGCAATATTCTAAGTTTGGTGTGGTAAAAGCATAAGCTTTTTGTTTTTCCATTACCATTAATGGCACCTAAGGCGAGAGAAACCTCAAGAAGAGGAAAGGGAAGACAATTGCTTCCACCTCTGAGCTATGCGAGATGGAAAGATTCATCTCACAAGCCCATCACTAAGAAAAGGATGGAGCAAATAAGAGAGCACATTCATGGATCTCAACAGTCACATGAAAAAGCTCATCATCAAGAAACCCCTGAGATACCTCAAGGGATGCACTTTCCTCCACAGAATTTTTGGGAGCAAATCAACACCTCCCTAGGAGAATTAAGTTCCAACATGGGACAACTAAGGGTGGAACATCAAGAGCACTCCATCATCCTTCATGAAATCAGAGAAGATCAAAAAGCAATGAGGGAGGAGCAACAAAGACAAAGAACAGACATAGAAGAGCTCAAGGACATCATTGGTTCCTCAAGAAGAAAATGCCACCATCACTAAGGTGGACTCATTCCTTGTTCTCACTTTCTGTTTTTCATTTTCTCTATGTTAAGTGCTTATCTATGTTTGTGTCTTCATTACATGATCATTAGTAGTTAGTAACTTTGTCTTAAAGTTATGAATGTCCTATGAATCCATC
>NC_029793.2:56617361-56631418 GCF_000816755.2 Arachis ipaensis | reverse complement strand
AAGAAAAAGCAAGCAGAAAAAGCCAAAAGCTCTTAAAACCAAGAGGCAAGAGCAAAAAGCCAATAACCCTTAAAACCAAAAGGCAAGGACAAAAAAAAAGGCATCCCAAGGCTTTGAGCATCAGTGGATAGGAGGGCCTAAAGGAATAAAATCCTGGCCTAAGCGGCTAAACCAAGATGTCCCTAACCATGTGCTTGTGGCGTGTAGGTGTCAAGTGAAAACTTGAGACTGAGCGGTTAAAGTCAAGGTCCAAAGCAAAAGAAGAGTGTGCTTAAGAACCCTGGACACCTCTAATTGGGGACTTTAGCAAAGCTGAGTCACAATCTGAAAAGGTTCACCCAATTATGTGTCTGTGGCATTTATGTATCCGGTGGTAATAATGGAAAACAAAGTGCTTAGGGCCACGGCCAAGACTCATAAAGTAGCTGTGTTCAAGAATCATCATACTGAACTAGGAGAATCAATAACACTATCTGAACCCTGAGTTCCTATAGATGCCAATTATTCTGAACTTCAATGGATAAAGTGAGATGCCAAAACTATTCAAGAGGCAAAAAGCTACAAGTCCCGCTAATTTAATTGGAGCTATGTTTCATTGATAGTTTGGAATTTATAGTATATTCTCTTCTTTTTATCCTATTTGATTTTCAGTTGCTTAGGGACAAGCAACAATTTAAGTTTGGTGTTGTGATGAGCGGATAATTTATACGCTTTTTGGCATTGTTTTTAGTATGTTTTTAGTAGAATCTAGCTACTTTTATGGATGTTTTTATTAGTTTTTATGTTAAATTCACATTTCTAGACTTTACTATGAGTTTGTGTGTTTTTCTGTGATTTCAGGTATTTTCTGGCTGAAATTGAGGGACTTGAGTAAAAATCAGATTCAGAGGTTGAAGAAGGACTGCTGATGAACTCCATTATCACTTATGTATTTTCCACGGTAGAGTTTCTACACTCCATAGATTAAGGTGTGGAGCTCTGCTGTTCCTCAAAGATCAATGCAAAGTACTACTATTTTTCTATTCAATTCAACTTGTTCCGCTTCTAAGATATTCATTCGCACTTCAACCTGAATGTGATGAACGTGACAATCATCATCATTCCCTATGAACGCATGCCTGACAACCACCTCCGTTCTACATTAGATTGAATGAGTATCACTTTCTTCAAATGATCTTCAAGCCTTGAATTGGGCCTTTGCTCTTGATGGAATTGGGTTGGTAAAAGCTCTGAGTAGGACTCTGGGATTGAATGACTGTGACGAACTTCAAACTTGCGATTGCTGGGCGTAGTGACAGACGCAAAAGGATGGTGAATCCTATTCCAGTATGATCGAGAACCTCAGATGATTAGCCGTGCTGTGACAGAGCATTTGGACCATTTTCACAAGAGGATGGGATGTAGCCATTGACAACAGTGATGCCCTTACATAAAGCCAGCCATAGAAAGGAGTAAGACTGATTGGATGAAGACAGCAGGAAAGCAGAGGTTCCGAGGGACGAAAGCACCAAGTTTTTGGAGCCATTACCAGAGATCACAATTTCGTGCACCAATGCCATAGACAAGGTAGATCTTCCGGATCAAAAAGTGCTGCTTCTCTGACTCTAGCCTTAACGCCACATAGACCTCACTTACCCACGGTCAACGGGATTTTATGTCACGTATCCAAAGTTGCCCAGGTACTCTATTGGAATCCGTAATGTAATCTCTAGCTTTGATTCAACACTGTCCGGGTCAGGACTCGCATGGAACTCATGTAGAACAAGGGTGATTGTCACGGATCACCCTCAATTCATAAGATGAAGAACGAGAATGCATAAGAGAATAGAATCAGACATATTGAACTAGAACGGTAATATTATTAATCCATAAAACTCAGCAGAGCTTCTAACCTTAACCTTAGGAGGTTAGTGACTCATGCTGTTCGAAAGTACAATGGAAAATGTAAAAGTGGGCAAGAGTCCCCTAACAAGGGTGAACTCTTGTATTTATATACTAATCTGCTAACTAAGAATTACAGAAACAAGATAAACTAGTCTTGTAGTGCGAAAATCCACTTCTGGAGCTCACTTGGTGAGTGTTTAGGCTGAGCTTCAGTGTTTCCCACGAGCTAATACTCCTTATGGGTGTTGAACACTGGCTTTGGACTCCCTTTTGGGCGTTGGACGCCAGCTGCTCCCTTGTGGGCACTGGATGCCAGGAATGGGGTTGGTGGCTGGCGTTGAATGCCATTTTTGGGCCTTCATTTCTAAGGTAAAGTATAAACTATTATATATTTCTAGAAAGCCCTGGATGTTAGCTTTCTATAGCCGTTAAGAGCGCACCATTTGGATTTTCTGTAGATCCAAAAAAGCTCCTTCGAGTGTACGGAGGTCAGATCCTGACAGCATCTGCATTTCTTTCTTTGTCTCTGAATCAGACTTTTGCTCGAGCTCCTTAATTTCAGCCAGAAAATATCTGAAATCGCCATAAAACACACAAACTCAAATTAGAATCCAAAAATGTGAATTTTCAACTAAAACCCATGAAAACTTAATAAAACTTAAATAAAACATAATGAAAACTATATGAAAATGATGCCAAAAAGCGTATAAAATATCCGCTAATCAGGTTGCGATTGGTGACTTGATACTTATACTTTTTGCAATCTTACGTATATATTTATTTATCTCTCTTGCTCCCGGATTTACATTTTGTACCGAACTATTTTTCGAGCGTTACACGATTCTCGTTTCTCATTCTTTTGTCTATCTTGTTTAAGGCAGCTAGATATGTAATCCTTCAGTTATATATGCATACGTATTTTTTTTAGAGGTCGTAGCGCCTCACTACCTTTGATTTATGACTATAGCATAAAGTTTTGTGTGGTAGGGTGTTACAAAAAGTGAAGGAAAATAAACCCACGTTCGACGTGAAATTTTCCACGTCCAACGTAATCAAGACAGAAAGCATTTTGGCCAAGAATGGACTTCACGTACAATGTGAAGGGACTCACGTGCGACGTGGGATTATGGGCCACCTCCCAGGGACCTTAATTCATCCACTAAGTCCTCAAATTATTCAAGACTTAAGTGATTAACCCAAGGCTCAACTTAAGCCCATGAATCATAGCATTGATTGAGGATTACAAGGAGAAAAGATCCAAAGCTTAGTAGGAGAAAAACATTAATTAGATTTGATTTGTTTAATTTGTTTTAGTGTAAGTTTTGAAGATTTGAATTTCTTTTAGGTTATTATTTAAGGAGAGAAGTCACTGACGACTTTTTCTTCTTTGGCACGTTTTACTTTTGATAGTTTTAGGTTTTCTCTGAAGGCATGAGCAACTAATCTCCTTGGTTAAGATTAGGAGATCTGTTGATTCCTATAGACTAATATTCTAGCTTGTCTACCTTTGATTAATGCTTTGATGTTTTCTTGAGGAAAAGTTTTCATTCTTAATCTAAAGGATTTAAATTTGTTGGGAAACAATTCATCTTTGACTTAATTCTTTTAATTTCCTAGGAAAGTTCATTAATTGAATTAAGCTTGAAAACTTATTCTCGTAGTTCTTAGGTTTTAAAACTAGCCTTAATTTGGGCTAAAATCTACCAGTGCCGACCACTTAGGAAATTCCGAATTTTATACCAAATTGGCATCCATTATATACCAACCTCGCCAATTCCAAGCTTAGGTCACCACTCACCAATTTCACTCTTATTTCCACCTAGCTCCTCGCTACATAGCTCATCCAAATCACAATCTCATCTCATCCTTAATCTTGTTCCTTATGAATTTTTCCTAAAAACAATCAACAATATTCATCCCAAATCCAGTTTAACATACTATCATAAAAATTTCAATTTCAACAATTAGACCACAACACATCAAGATATCCCAAGTAATAGGAAGTCAATCAATCAAGGCCTCCGGCCATTTTCATTTAACATTCAATATCATCCGAAATCACATAGTCATACTATACCACCATTATCAACAATGTCTATTCAACAATATCTTAATGTCAACTAGCCTAGGATTTCACATAGCATTACATAATGATTATCCAAAGCCAAAACCGTACCTTAGTTGACGATGGTCCCAACCTCTTGGGCTTTTCTCTGTATCCAATATAATTTTATTCAATTTATACAACGTTCATGCTAGGGCTTTACATAAATTAGGAAAAAATAGAGGAAAAAAGTTTTCTTACCTTATTCCACATGAACATGGGTTAAAACTCCGCTAGAATTTGAGTTTAGCTTCTCCTAAAGCATCAAAATCACAAACTCAGTACTTTACTATTCGAAAATGCAAAAATAGTGGGAAAAAGAAAAATAGAGTAGAGTTCTCGCAATTATTCATTGCAAGAGTTACATAAAAACATAGAGGGAGATGAGAGATATGTGTATCCACAAAGGGACCTTCAATTAGAGCTCTGGTTCGTGAGAAAATTGGATTTAAAGGGATGAGTGAATAGTGTCACAAGGTTTCCTTTTTTCTCTTTTAATTCTCGAGCTCCCTTCTCCTGGAGGGTGTGAAATAAATGGATTGGAAAGGGAGAGAGAAACAGTCACATGTTTGGCCAAAATGGTGAAAGAGCATTTTTTGTCCTTTCGCCTATTAGGCCTACCTAGGGCCAAAATTTTAAAGATATATATTATGATTTGTATTCAAAATATTTTTATGGTCATTTTTATATTTATATTTTTCTCATACACAGTGCCAATAGTTATAAGCTTGTATAGTTAATTATGTCACCAGTACACATTTTCCAAAAAAATTATATTTTTGCACTTCGAATAATTTTCTGGGTTCAAATCTTATCTACAAATTTCAAAATTAAGAACTTTAAAATTTTTAACCCAGACCAGACGGTTTAAACACTTTTAACACAATTTTCAAATATATAATCGACTAGTGAACTTTTTCCAGGTCTTACAAAAAAACCTTAAACCTTCTTTGCTAGAGCAGCCCTACCAGACATCCTACCGCCACCGCGCCCTCCCAGTTGCCACCACGCCAAAAAAGTCCTCCGCACCGCCAGTATTTTCAGGTGTGTTATTTTTTTTCCACTTTTCTTTTTCATATTTATGTTATTTTTTATTTATCTAATTTTCGAAAGTTCTAATCTACACTAGTTAAATTTTTTATTCTATCTTTTTTATTATAAAATTGTGATATAGGTTAAATTTAGAGTAATTAGTTTAGAGTAATTATGTAATTTTTATTTCTAACTAAGACATAGAACTTTAATTCTTATTTATAAGTCATTTGTTGTGAATTTGTGATATATGGTAAGTTAGCTTTGTTTAAAGTAATTAGGATTTAGATTAGATTAGGTCAAGTTGGTTAATTAATTAGGTTAGGTTAGATATATTAGGGTAATTAGTTGGATAAATTAGTTAGGGTTTAGTTTAAACTTAAAGTTATAGTAATTTAGAGTTAAATTTAGGTAAATTTAGCTAATTTGGTATTAATTAGGATTTTAGGATTAGATTAATTTAGTTAATTTTCTTAAAATTTTAAAAATGTTTCTACAAGCTTTATTTGAAACAATAGAGGTAAAGATAAGGACTCAATTTCGAATAATTAACACATAGTATTCTTTCTCTATTGGTTGAGTGACATTATTTTCTGTGCTCGGAGCATTCAGATTAAAGATATTTTTCTTTCGTTGGCCATTATATTAGCAGATGTATGAAGTTTTGTATAGTAAAACTATTTTTGACTCAGTTATATCTCAGCGTAGACTAGATCACAGACTTTATTAGGGATAAGAAAAGAATTACCAATGGACAGGCTTATTTATTTTTCAAATTATGGATTTTTTCTTTTTTGAACCTTAGCTATAAACACGTCATTGATACGAAAAATTATTGTCGGTCTAGATTTTCTCTTATAGGAAAGAATTATTTCGTTGTAAGCATAGCTCCAAGCCAACAAATAACTCTCACATTAAATTTAAATTGGTTTTGTCACAAGTACAAACTCCAATAAGAATTAACCAAAGTATTTAAACATCGGGTCGTCTCACAAGGAATTGCAATGAAGTGAATGATTGTTGGCTATGAAGATGCAAGGGGGTTTTGATTTGGTAAATTGACGAGAAATTAAATGACAAGAAAAGTAAATCAAGTAACTAAATAAAGCAAGTAATAAAGAGAGACATTCGTGGGAAGAATTGATAATATAGGCTTTCTATCCTAGTCACTAATAACAATGATTAACAAGAATTTATCTTATTACGTCATTTCCGACGATCCAAAAAGGTAACATATTATCTTCACACTCGAAGAAAGTCTATCAAGACTAGCTAATCTCAATCCAAACGTCCTAATCAATTCACTAATTAAATTAGCAATAGATTAGAGTCAATAGAAATCATATGAACAAACAACTCTAGATCACCAACATGAGTTGGGTATTCATGACTCAAGATTACCTAATTACTCTTTCCAAGCCAAGAATGCACAAAATCTACTCTAACATCCAACCAAGCATTTTGTCAAACACTTGGAAGGTATAAAAGAAAGGCATAGTAAAAGTGCAAGAAATATAAATCTACCAACTACCAATTGCAAAGAAAGTAAGATCACAACTCAAATCAACAATAAAAGAACATCAACGTCAAATTTCATTAAAAGAGATCCAAATCCAACATGAGTGCATGAACATAAAAGAGGCAAAAAAGGGAAATTAACACTACAAACTAAGAGAATCAAGATGTAGAAACAAGAAATTATAGAGGAAACAAGATGAAATCGAGTAATCAAATCTAGATCTAAGAGAAATTAACCTAATCCTAACCTAATTCTAGAGAGAAGAGGGAGCTTCTCTCTCTAGAAAACTAACTAAAGGCTCATCATGACTAACTATGTGCTCCCCCTTTGCTCAATCCTCATTTCTGCATCAAATACCCTCAGAAACAAGTTAGATTTGGGCCTGGGCAGCTCAGAAATTGTCCCCAGCGCTCTAACTTTAAGTGTGTCACATGCCAAGCGTCACGCGTACGCGTCGGTGACGCGTGCGCGTCGGTGACGCGTGCGCGTCGGTGACGCGTGCGCGTCGGTGACGCGTGCGCGTCGCTGGCCAAAACTCCTACTCACGCGTACGCGTAGGTGATGCGTGCGCATGGCTTGTAAATCTTCAATGCACGCGTACGCATACATGACGCGTGTCCGTGGCCCACAATTTTCCAAATACTCATTTCTTCATGAATTCTCCACTTTGCATACTTTTCTCTTCACTTCTTCCATCCAATACTTGCCTTATGATCCTGAAATCACTCAACAAACACATCATGGCATCGGATGGAATTAAGGTGAATTAAAAGGTGGCGGACAAGTCCTCTACCTTGGCAAGGTTAGCCTTCCCTCATCTCATTTGTTACCTCTGCAATTCAGCTGAAATTGACATAGAGGAAGACACCCTCATTGATGAGGACAAGCCCATCACTAAGAAAATGATAGAGCAAACAAGAGAGCCCACTCATGGACAAGATCATGAGGAAATTCCTCATCATTAAATCCCTAAGATGCCTCAAGGGATGCATTTTCCTCCACAAAACTATTGGGAGCAAATCAACACCTCCCTAGGAGAATTAAGTTCCAATATGGGACAACTAAGGGTGGAGTACCAAGAGCATTCCATCCTCCTCCATGAAATTAGAGAAGACCAAAGAGTCATGAGGGAGGAGCAACAAAGGCAAGGAAGACACATTGAAGAGCTCAAATACTCCATAAGATCTTCAAGAGGAAGAACAAGCCGCCATCACTAAGGTGGACCCGTTCTTTAATTTCCTTGTTCTTATTTTTCTGTTTTTCAAAAATTATGCTTTATGTTTTATTTGTGTTTGTGTCTTATTACATGATCAATAGTGTCTAACTGTCTATGCCTTAAAGCTATGAATGTCCTATGAATCCATCACCTTTCTTAAAATGAAAAATGATCTAAAAACAAAAGAACAAGAAGTACATGATTTCGAATTCGTCCTTGAAACTAGTTTAATTATTTTGATGTGGTTGCAATACTTTTGTTTTCTGAATGAATGTTTGAACAGTGCATATTTTTGATATTGTTGTTTATGAATGTTAAAATTGTTGGCTCTTGAAAAAAGCAGTGAAAAAGGAGAACCTTGCGAAAAAAAAGAAAAAAATGGTGAAAAGAAAAAGAAAAAGCAAGCAGAAAAAGCCAATAGCCCTTTAAACCAAAAGGCAAGGGTAAAATAAAAAGGATCCAAGGATTTGAGCATCAGTGGATAGCAGGGCCCACAGGAATAAAATCCTGGCCTAAGCGGCTAAACCAAGCTGTCCCTAACCATGTGCTTGTGGCGTGAAGGTGTCAAGTGAAAAGCTTGAGACTGAGCGGTTAAAGTCGTGGTCCAAAGTAAAAAGAGTGTGCCTAAGAGCTCTGGAAATCTCTAATTGGGGACTCTAGCAAAGCTGAGTCACAATTTGAAAAGGTTCACCCAGTTATGTGTCTGTGGCATTAATGTATCCAGTGGTAATACTGGAAAATAAAATGCTTAGGGTCACGGCCAAGACTCAAGCCTATTTCTATTCAACTCAAGCCTATTTCTTCTCTAAGATATTTATTCGCACACAAGAACTTGATGAATGCGATGATTATGTGACACTCATCACCATTCTCACCTATGAACACGTGCCTGACAACCACTTCCGTTCTACATGCAAACAAGCTTGAATGTGTATCTCTTGGGTTTCTAATCTAAGATTAAAACCTTCGTGGTATAGGCTAGAATTATTGGCAGCCATTCTTGAGATCCGAAAAGTCTAAACCTTGTCTGTGGTATTCTGAGTAGGATCTGGGATGGAATGACTGTGACGAGTTTCAAACTCGCGAGTGTTGGGTGTAGTGACAGACACAAAAGGATCAATGGATCCTATTCCAACATGATCGAGAACCAACAGCTGATTAGCCGTGCGGTGACAGCGCATTTGGACCATTTTCACTGAGAGGACGGGAGGTAGCGATTGACAACGGTGATACCCAAAATACAGCTTGCCATGGAAAGGAGTATGAATGTTTGGATGAAGACAATAGGAAAGCAGAAGCTTAGGAGGAACAAAGCATCTTCATACGCTTATCTGAAATTCTCACCAATGAATTACATAAGTATCTCTATCTTATCTTATATTTTATTCATCTTTTAATTATCTTAAACTTCATAACCATTTGAATCTGCCTGACTGAGATTTACAAGATGACCATAGCTTGCTTCAAGCCGACAATCTCTATGGGATCGACCCTTACTCACGTAAGGTTTATTACTTGGACGACCCAGTGCACTTGCTGGTTAGTTGTGCGGAGTTGTGAGAAAGAGTTGAGATTACATTCGTGCGTACCATGTTGTTGGTGCCATTGAAGATCACAATTTCGTGCACCACCCACCTAGCACTTTTGTTTATTGTCCTTAAGTTGGACTTATGGGGAGCTCTTTATCAAGGTGGCTTGTGCTTGAATCCATCCTTGAACATCCACCAATGCTTGGACTTCTATTGTGCTTCATCATTCAAGGTTAATATCTCCAAGCCTTGATAGAGTTCTTCATAAGCCATGGGCTCCCAAAGTTGATCCTTCCCTTGTAATCTGGGATCCCACACTTTGTTTTCACACCCGTCTTGAAGTTGATCATGGTAATCCTCTCTGGGTGGTAGAGAAGCCGAATTCTCATGAAAGCACCAAACGATCCTCATAGACCCATTCAATTGAGCACTACACCAATCCATGCTCCTCAATTTCGAGCTTCCAACCATAATGAGCCTAGATCAACAATTCCAACCACTAAACATCCTCCTCTTACGCTTAATTCCGCAAAGCGCCCTAAGTTGGTCATCCGTTTCAAGCAAACCAAATTCAAGTGGGATAATAAAGCTAAGAGTTAGAAGTTTTACCCACTCAAATGAAGGATTAGATGGAAACCTAGGTGGAGGAGTTCCCAACGGTCTTGACAAAGCATGCTCCACTCTCGTCCATCCTCTTCTAGAGGTGTCCACAACTTGGCAAGGTTCTTCAAGCTCTACCTCTTGCCAAGTTTCCTCAAGTTCACATTCTTCTTCACCAAATTATTCTATCTCTTCCCCATCACTCAAATCATAAATAGGAGGTTTAGTAAAGTCCACCTCATCATTAATTTCAAGCATAGTGGGGAAGGACTCATCATGCTCAAAAGGATTATATGCTGATACGGAATCATCATAGATAGGAGGGCTTGTTGCTTGGAACACTTCTCCCAATTATTCACTCACGATATGCCTTGGAGGTTGCACATCCTCCCCAACATTGGTTTCTAGTCCAATGGAAGAAGGCTCAACAAGATCATCAAGGGGATTGATCAATATGGACAAAAAATCACTAGTGATGGAATCTACTTCTTGATCAATTTCCCTTAACTCTCTATCCACTTCCTTAACATCACTCTCCTCTTTAGCATCCCTTCCAAACTCTGTGGAAGAAGGCTCTTCAACTTGAGATTCCTCTATATGCTCAACATATCCTAAACACCCAATCACTACTTTCTCTTGTTCAATAATCTCTACCTCCTCCTCTTGTTGTACTTCTTGCTTTAATTCCTCTTCTTCCCCGTGAAGCTTCAAGTCCATTCCCTCACTAAGCCCATTGATTGCTTCTCCACATTCAACAATGGGAGTGCCTTGATCGCATAGGCATAGGCGGGATGAGACCATGTTGCTAACGGCTTCCTCTATGATAACCATCTTGGCTTCTAGCTCCTTAAACTCCTTTTCCGTCTCCTCTTGTTGCCTTAGGATATAAGATCTAAGATATCCTTGTTTTAGCATGAGGGCTTCATTGGAGGGCGGTGGTGGAAGAGAGGGTTCATTGTTTGAGGGAAAGGTATTGTAGTTGGAAGGTGGTTCATATTAGTGAAAGTCTTGAGGTGGTGTATGACAAAATTGTGGTTCATGGGAGAATTGGTATTAGAATGGTGGTGGCTCTACGTATGGTTCATATGGTGGTTGGTATGGTGGGTATAGGTTAGGATCATATGGAGGTGAATGGTGGTATGAGGCTTGTGTGTATGGTTGTTGAGGGCTATGTTGAGGGAAGGGATCACATGCATGTGGTGGTTGTGGTTGACAATCACAATAAGGGTCATCACACACATTAGATTGGTATGCATTAGGATTGGGATTATACCCATAAGAGTCCGGAGAGTAGTCATGTTGGGGTGGTGCTTGAACAGCTTGGATGGAACAAAATGCCTTTTGTTCCTTGCGCATCTCCGTGAGGAGAGTAGTCATGTTCCCAAGCACTCTTCTCAAACTCGATTCGGAAGGAGGTTGTTGCCACGAAGGTTGTCCATAAGCTTGGGGTTCCTCCCACCTTCGATCTCCAAATCCTTTATACAAATCCTCATTAAAGCTTCCATTTCCTACAACATAGTTTGAACCACACTCATAGCCAAAGTGATGAGAATTCATGGTGATAAGAGAAAACAAAAACAAATTCTAACAAGAAACAAAGAAAATCAATTCCTAAAACTAGCAAAAACTAACAAAGAAGAAAAAGGCAAACATATTCACGATATTTACAATAGCCAATAACATAGCACCATTGCAATTCTCCGACAACGGCACCATAAATTTGATACGAAAAATTATTGTCGGTCTAGATTTTCTCTTATAAGAAAGAATTACTTCGTTATAAGCATAGCTCCAAACCAACAAACAACTCTCACATCAAATTTAAATTGGTTTTGTCAAATGTACAAACCCCAATAAGAATTAACCGAAGTATTTAAACCTCAGGTCGTCTCACAAGGAATTGCAATGAAGTGAATGATTATTGGCTATGAAGATGCAAGGGGGTTTGATTTGGTAAATTGACGAGAAATTAAATGACAAGAAAAGTAAATCAAGTAACTAAATAAAGCAAGTAATAAAGAGAGACATCCGTGGCAAGGATTGAGAATATAGGCTTTCTATCCTAGCCACTAATAACAATGATTAACAAGAATTTATCTTATTACGTCATCCCCGACGATGGATGAAGGTAACATATTATCTTCACACTCGAAGAAAGTCTAACAAGACTAGCTAATCTCAATCCAAACGTCCTAATCAACTCACTAATTAAATTAGCAAGAGATTTGAGTCAATGGAAATCATATTAACTAACAACTCTAGATCACCAACATGAGTTGGGTATTCATGACTCAAGATTACCTAATTACTCTTTCCAAGCTAAGAATGCTCAAAATCTACTCTAACATCCAACCAAACATTTTGTCAAACACTTGGAAGGCATAAAAGGAAGGCATAGTAAAAGTGTAAGAAATATAAATCTACCAACTACCAATTGCAAGAAAAGTAAGATCACAACTCAAATCAACAATAAAAGAACATCAACATCAAATTTCATTAAAAGAGATCCAAATCCAACATGAGTGCATGAACATAAAAGAGGCATAAAAGGGAAATTAACACTACAAACTAAGAGAATCAAGAGATAGAAACAAGAAATTGTAGAGAAACAAGATGAAATCGAGTAATCAAATCTAGATCTGAGAGAAATTAACCTAATCCTAACCTAATTCTAGAGAGAAGAGGGAGCTTCTCTCTCTAGAAAACTAACTAAAGGCTCATCATGACTAACTAAGTGCTCCCCATTTCTTCAATCCTCAATTCTGCATCAAATACCCTCATAAACGAGTTGGATTTGGGCCTGGGCAGCTCAGAAATTGCCCCCAACGATTTCACTTTAAGTGGGTCACATGCCAAGTGTCACGCGTACGCGTGGGTGATGCGTGCGCGTCGTTGGCCAAAACTCCTACTCACGCGTACGCGTAGGTGACGCGTGTGCATGAGTTGTAAATCTTCAATGCACGCGTACGCGTGCATGACGCGTGCGCGTGGCCCTCAATTTTCCAAATGCTCATTTCTTCATGAATTCTCTACTTTGCATGCTTTTCTCTTCACTTCTTCCATCCAATACTTGCTTTATGATCCTGAAATCACTCAACAAATACATCAAGGTATCGGATAGAATTAAGGTGAATTAAAATCACCAATTTAAGGGCCTAAAAAGTATGTTTTTACACTTAAGCACAAATTAAGGGAGAATTACAAAACCATGCTATTTCATTGAATAAATGTGAGAAAAGGTGATAAAATCTCCCAAAATAAGCAGAAGATAAAGCATAAAATTGGGATTTATCAGTCATTAGGATCCTATAGACTCTGTGGTTGTGAGTCATCACATTCTAGTTTACTTTTTCCTAATGAGCTAAAAGCTCCCTATGAGTAAATGAAGCATTGTTTCTACACTTTCTACCACTTGTTAGAAAAAGATAAGGCATCTAAATAATTTAACTCTTTTTGCCGTCCTTCAAACTGGTTCTGACTTGTTAATATGACCTCTTAGATCAGATGATAGGGTTATACAAGATGAGAACAATGTTATTTAGTCATAATTTATAACTCCTAAATGCGGTATCTCAATAATGCAAACGCTTAAGCTATTCCATCTCCTAATTATTTCAAAAAAACTCAGCTCTTGAACACTAAAGCTATCTCATTAGAGGATTTATGGAAAATTGAAAGAGACAATACCCATCGAAGGAGTATATTTCATCTATTTCCCTTTAGGGTATGTTTATTAACTACATAATCATTTATCTCTTGGTGGCAAGTGTAACACCCTACCACATAATGCTTTACATTTAATTCGTAAATTATAGGTGGCGAGGTATTATGACCTCTAAAATAAAAATACATATATAGGTAGATTTGAAAGGAAGTTTAACTAGGAGCCTCAAAGAAAAAGTTGAGCAAACCAGCACTCGAAAGGTGTATCACACTCGAAATATTTAAGCGTAGAAGAGATAGATAACAGTGCACAGAAAGGATAATATACAACGAATATAGAGTTCCAAAAAGATACATATAGCAAGTTCCAAACTCAACCTGCAAAGCAACAGCCGGCCAGAGTATATATATACAACCCAAAACTATACCAAAAGACAAAGTATAAATCCTGATTCTCCAAGTCAACCTCTAAGAGGGAAAAAATACAAATTTATACAAAAAGTGGAGAAC
>NC_029793.2:56588221-56602697 GCF_000816755.2 Arachis ipaensis | reverse complement strand
AAACTAGATGCACAATACGAAGTCCCCAAAACATAGATCTTCGCTTTCAAAGAGTCTCCAGCACGCTTAGCAAAGTGCCTCACGTCCTTCATTTGAAGAACAACAGAATATGTAGGGAATGAGAACCGAGAGTTCTCAGTATGGTAACAGCGCCCAAATAGTTAAGATATAAGGCTTCAGAAAGGCAGAGGCACTCCTAAACTCTAAGAACCCATATCAAAATCCTAGAGTTCTCACTAAACCCAAATTATGATAATTATATCTAAGGATTCTAGTCTAACTCTTTGTTTTTCGTTCTTTGCAAACCTCCCAATCACCAAGTGGAACAACCTCAGCGTCACCTCCGTCAGCATGAGGGATCTCTCAGAAATAAACACATATAAGAAAAATACAGATATGGATAGCAGATACAGAAAATAGATCAAGTAGCAGCTAATCACAATTAAACAGGTAAGCAAACCAATACAAATGCACACTCAAACAAAATATACAAGTGCATATGATGCATGTCTGCTCGATGGCTAATGAGCTCATTGATGAATCCATATTTGATGATAACTTTTGACTTGAAATGAGTGTATTTTATCATATAAACTTGCACTTATTCCTTGAAATAGCATGCTTTTGTGAATTCTTTCCTAATTGTGCTTAATTGTGAAAAACATGCTTTTTATGCTTAAAATTGCTAATCTTAATTCACTTTTCTCCCATTCGATGCCTTGATATGTTTGTTTGAGTGATTTTAGGTTTTGAAGTCAAGAATGGCTTGAAAAAGTGGAAGGAAAGCATGCAAAGTGGAAGAATTCAAGAAATGAAGAATTGGAAAAGCTATCAATCTTGACCTCTTCACACTAAATTGATCATAACTTGAGTTACAGAGATCCAAATGAGGCGATTTCAGTGGCATTAGAAAGCTAATATCTGGGGCTTCAAAATGATATGCATATGTTTATAGTGGCATGGAGTTGAGTATGCGTAAGCAGACATTTTATGCGTACACACACGTTTGAGCATGTGCCTCATTTAATGCAGCACGTGATTAGCGATTTCTAGCCCATTTAGGGCCCAATCTAACTCATTTATGATGCTATTGAACTAAGAGTTAAAGGATGATGAACCAAGTAGTCATAGTTTAGATTTTTATCGTGCTTTAGGTGATTTTAGAGAGAGAAGCTCCAACTTCTCTCTAGAATTCTAGGGTTTTAGCTTAGTTTTTTCTTTAGATTTAGGTTCTAATCTTGTTTTAGTTTAGTTTTCTTTATATTTTCTTGTTTTATCCTCTTAACTCACTTAGCTTTTATTGTTAGTTTCTTATTTTATGCTCTTTAGTTTATGAACTCTTGTTGGAATTTTGTTTCCTTTAATGCAAATTTGATGTTTTTCATGTTATTAATGCTTAATTGAATTGTTGTTAGTACTTTCTTGAATTTGGTAGTTATAGCTTTTATTAATTCATGCAATTTATGTTGTTTTCTTTTTATGCACACCAAATGTTTGATAAAATTATTGGCTTAGTTTTTTGAGTAATTTTTCACACTCTTGGCTTGGAATTGAGGACTTAGATGATCTTGAGTCATTGATGTCTATTCTTGATTGTGACTAGGATTGTTAGTTGGTTTGGTTGCCACTAACGCTAGTCTTTCGCTAAGTTAATTAGTGAGTTAGCTAGGACTTGTGGATTGAGATCAATTATGCCTGTTTGACTTATCCTTGATGTAGGGTTGACGAAATGGGATTAATTCTTCACAATCACTACAAGAAAAACACCCATTCAGCCACACTTTTTTTAAGCTACATTTGAAAAGCGTAGCCTATTAGAATAGGCTACGCTTTTCTCCGTGTTCCCCTTTCATAAGAGAATAAGAAACACAATTATGGCATCATTTAAAAATTGTAGCCTTAGATACAATAAAATTCACTTATAAAGCGTAGCTTTACGTTAATATCTATGGGTACACTTTTCATACCAAAGGGAGTGCTTTTGAAGAGTAACATATTTGTTATGATTTGGGTTTGCTTTAAAAGCATTGCCTAATGTAAAAATGCCAAATACACATAGGACACTTAGTGAAATTTTATTTTGTTTTCTTTTCATTATCGAAGCTTTGCACTCTCTCATTCGGTCATTCCTTCTCACCTACCAAAGCACCAAATAAAAAAACCCTAGCCGCTTCTCCAATCTCCCATCGTTGTGCCCTCCGTTGTCGTGCACCACTGTCTCCGTCTCACTTGTCTGCTCGTCACCCTTAGTCGCGCTTCTGCCGCCATCCATCCATCTTCACAGCTCTTCCTTGAAAGGATGTGAAAACCCTAGCCTCCATCGTGCCGCCATCAATCTCACCGTCGCCGCTCGTCATGCTCAAGATCACCATTAGGTTCATCGTGGTCATTCACAATCCTCATGGTTCGTCATTCTTGAGGACCCTCGATCCCTTGGTTCCCCAATGTTTGCTCTCTTGTCCGGTTTTGAAGGTCAATGCTTTGTTCATGGCTCACTGTAATAGTGTAATGACATTGTTATGCTTTTTTTTTTGCTCTGTTCATAAGGGTTATTGATCTTTGAATTATTCTTGAATGATTTGTGTTTTCAATTTTTTATTCATTGATTAATATATTTTTTAGTATCTCTTACTGCTGTTTGTGATTATTCATTGTAAATATGCTGCTGTCCTGCTGTTCTTTGTGCTTTTGTGGCTTAATTGTGATTAGATTGTGCTGTTTGTGATTATTTCATCCTATATTATTGTTAGTTAACTGGTTTTAATTTTGTTTCTGGGGTTTGAGTTTCTTCTCCAAACTCCCTGGTTACCATCAGTGCCTCTCTCTTGGTCCAGAGATTCTGTCTCCACAGGTCTTTTATTACTATTTTATTTTAATTAACAAGATTGAAGTGAATGTACTATAATTGCTTGAGGTGTGTGATATATTTGATTAATGTGAATGAAGAACACTAGGTTGAATTGAATTGAATTGAATCATGGTTAAGAGCATGTTAGCTAGTTTAGAATCACTTCCAGAAGCTAATCAGCAAAGAATGGCATCCATGATGTAACAGGTTCAAATCTGTGACAAGTACCTCCTCTTCACTCTATCTGTTAATTAATTCCATGTGTTTTAATTTGAGCTTCATGTTCCTAAATTCTAAGTTAGGGTAGCACAAAGAGTTTTAGATCTTTGTCGTGCTTGTTATTTTAGAAGATTATATAATTGATAAGATTATACTAGATTTGATAAATAAATTCCATATGTTTTGATGTGAGAATGCAGACAGTAATTTGAGCTTTACTAATATTTGATTAATAGTATCATAACAAGTTGGGGTTAGGGTTGTGGTTGAGTTCTCATTAGATATAAGTTATATAACTCTACCATGTGAAGTGCTACTTCATAAATCATAATCATTCTTAAGCTTATTATGCTGCATTTTGTTTAAATTCATACCTAATTCAGATCCCTTCACTATTGAAAGTCTACATTTATCTTCCTCTTAAATAAATAAAAAAGGTAGACAGATCATGCACTTTGGATTCATTGGTTAACTTTGCCTTGTCCTTCCAATGAAAAACTTTCCAGGAATTAAGATTGCGGAGGGGTCGGAATGGAAGAATAGCATTCAGGGCTCAATAGGGGTGGTTAACTTGGCTGGAATGACCGTAAGTACCAGATGGTCTTTGGAGCTTATTGCCTTGTTCCTATCACTGTCATTATTGGATTGTATTGAACTAAAGATTCATAGAGTTTTGGTTATTAAGAGATAATAGACATCTACCCAACGCTCATTTTAATTCTGCAGATAAAAATAGAAATCAAGCAGAGCAGGATTAGAGTAACATCAAAAGTAAGCATATGATTCTTGAAGGTACAAATTGAAAATGAACCTTTTTATATGTATATTTTTCTTGACAAATATATGTGCATCAAGTTAAGCAAGTTTTACTTACAAGATATAGCTCATTCTTTGATGCACCACTATTTTGTGGTACATTTTATGCTTAATTGAGTGGATTTTATCCGCTATTCTCACACTTATTCATAGAATTCGCATGTTTTGCATTTTCCTTCCTAATTTTGTGCTATGATTAAAAACATGTTTCTTTGACCTTAATTTTGCTATGTTTAATCCTCTCTTATTACCATTTTATGCCTTGATATGTGTGTTAAGTGCTTTCAGGGTTCATAGGGCAGGAATGGCTTACAAGATGGAAAGGAAGCATGCAAAAGTGGAAGGAATACAAGACACTGAAGGAATTGCTGAGCTATCCAGCCTGACCTCTTCGTACTAAATCGACCATAACTTGAGCTACAGAGGTCTAAATGAGTTAGTTTCAGTTGCGTTGGAAAGCTAACATCCGGGGGCTTCAAAATAATATATAATTTTCCATATTTGTTGTTGATGAGCAGATAATTTATATGCTTTTTGGCATTATTTTTAGGTAGTTTTCAGTATGTTTTAGTTACTTTTTATTATATTTTTATTAGTTTTTAAATAAAAATCACATTTCCGGACTTTACTATGAGTTTATGTATTTTTCTGTGATTTTAGGTATTTTCTGGCTGAAATTGAGGGACCTGAGCAAAAATCTGATTCAGAGGCTCAAAAAGGACTGCAGATGCTGTTGGATTCTGACCTCCCTGCACTCGAAATGGAATTTGTGGAGCTACAGAATCCCAATTGGCGCGCTCTCAATTGCGTTGGAAAGTAGACATCCTGGGCTTTCCAGCAATATATAATAGTTGATAATTTTCCCGAGTTTTGATAACGCAAACTGGCGTTTAAACGCCAACTTTCTACCCTATTCTGGCGTTAAACGCCAGAACTGGCATAAAAGCTGGAGTTAAACGCCCAAACTGGCACCAGAATTAGCGTTTAACTCCAAGAAAAGTCTCTACATATGAAAGCTTCAATACTCAGCCCAAGCACACACCATGTGGGCCCGGAAGTGGATTTCTGCATTAATTACTCATTTTTGTAAACCCTAGGCTACTAGTTCATTATAAATAGGACCTTTTACTATTGTATTTTCATCTCTGGAACACATTATGTAACTTTTACATTCTGAGACCTCCATGGGAGGCTGGCCACTCGGCCATGTCTACCCTATTTTTACTTATGTATTTTTAACGGTGGAGTTTCTACACCCCATAGATTAAGGTGTGGAGCTCTCCTGTTCCTCATGAATTAATGCAAAGTACTACTGTTTTCTATTCAATTCAAGCTTATTCTTATTCCAAGATATTCACTCGCACTTCAACATGATGAATGTGATGATCCGTGACACTCATCATCATTCTCACCTATGAACGTGTGCCTGACAACCACCTCCGTTCTATCTGCAATAGCTTGAGTGCATATCTCTTGGGTTTCTAATCTAAAATTAGAACCTTCGTGGTATAGGCTAGAATTATTGGCGGCCATTCTTGAGATCCGAAAAGTCTAAACCTTGTCTGTGGTATTCCCAGTAGGATCTGGGATGGGATGACTGTGACGAGCTTCAAACTCGCGAGTGTTGGGCGTAGTGACAGACGCAAAAGGATCAATGGATCCTATTCCAACTTGAGTGAGAACCGACAGATGATTAGCCGTGCGGTGACAGTGCATTTGGACCATTTTCACTGAGAGGACGGACAGTAGCCATTGACAACGGTGATCCCCAACATACAGCTTGCCATGGAAAGGAGTATGAATGATTGGATGAAGGCAATAGGAAAGCAGAAGTTTAGAAGGAACAAAGCATCTTCATACGCGTATCTGAAATCCCACCAATGAATTACATAAGTGCTTCTATCTTATTTTCTGTTTTAATTATATTTCAATTATCAAAATCCCATAACCATTTGAATCTGCCTGACTGAGATTTGCAAGGATGACCATAGCTTACTTCAAGCCGACAATCTCTGTGGGATCGACCCTTACTCCCGTAAGGTATTACTTGGACGACCCAATGCACTTGCTGGTCAGCTGCACAGTGTTGTGTGAAAAGTGTGCCATCACGATTTCGTGTACCAAGTTTTTGGCGCCGTTTCCAGGGATTGTTCGAGTTTGGACAACTGACGGTTCATCTTGCTGCTCAGATTAGGTAATTTTATTTTAATTTTAAGCTTTTTGTTTTTAATTATTTTTATTTTTGAAAAAATTTCAAAAATAATTTTGTTCTTCAGAGTTTTCAAGAATAAATTCTAGAGTTTCTTGAGATACGTTGAATCCTGGCTGGCTATTAAGCCATGTCTAATTTTTTTGGACCGAGGTTTCACATATCCTTAGAAGAGCTTCTTTGTCTTTCTCATCAATTTAGCTGTTGTATGTAATGTTTTGCTGAAGCTTGGCTGGCCATTGGCCATGTCTAGTGTTTTGGACCGAAGCTTTCACTGAAAGCTTGGCTGGCTAGTAAGCCATGTCTAATTCCTAGACCGGAGCTTTAGACTAACATTGCATGATTCCTAGAATTTGTATTAAAAATTTTGAAATCCTTATCTTTCTTTTTCCAAATAATTTTCAAAAAATACAAAAAAAAATATTTTTAATAAAATCACAAAAAAAAAATAATTTATGTTTCTTGTTTGAGTTTAGTGTCACATTTTAAGTTTGGTGTCTTGCATGTTTTTTATTTTTTAATGTTCCTGTATTTTTCGAATACATGCATTAGTTTCTTCAATGATCTTCAAGTCGTTCTTGGTGATTTTATTGGGTCTGATCTTTAAATTCTCTTGTTTTGTGTCTTTTGTTGTTTTTCATATGCATTTTCAAATTGTTATTGTCCGTAGTATACAAACTTCTAAGTTTGGTGTCTTGCATGTCTTTGTTTTCCTGAAAAATTTTCAAAAACGTGTTCTTGCATGCATTGTTTATTTGACCTTAGTTTTTCATGTTTAATTTCATTCTGTTGTTTTTTCTCTCATCATTAAAAATTCAAAAATATATCTTTTCAAGTCAATAGCACAGAGAATTAAAGATTCAGAACATGCAGCAGAGAAATTACAGAGAAAAAGATGGGCGTTCAAAACGCCCAGTGAAGAAGGAAAAATGGCGTTTAAACGCCAGCCAAGGTAACTGGCTGGGCGTTAAATGCCCAAAAGGGTAGCATTTTGGGCGTTTAACGCCAGGATAGCAGCAAGGAGGTAATTTTGTTTTCAATTCAAATCTTTTTCAATTTTGAAAGTTTTAAAACTAATTTTTCAAAATCTTATCTTTTTCATATCCTCTCTTATCAATCATATCTTTTTCAAAATCAAATCTTTTAAATTATTTTTCAATATTTTCGAAAATCCTTGCTACAATTAATGATTTGATTCAAAAATTTCAAGTTGTTACTTGCTTATTAAGAAAGGTTCAATATTTGAATTTTAGAATCATATCTTTTAAATTTCTTGTTAGCCAAGTAATTAATTTCCAATCATATCATTAATTTAAAATCTTTTCAAATTGTTTTTTAATCATACCTTCTCAATCACATCTTTTTCAAAATCACTTATCCACTTTCTCACTTTTAATTTTTGAAAATCATCAACCACTTTTTCAAAATTCCTTTTAATTAATTTAAATTTTTAATTTTGTTTTCGAAAATTCTTCTCCCTCCTCACTTTTTTCTATTTAAGGACTACACTCCTCCTCAATTAGCAATTCGGACTATCTCTCCTTCTTCATATGTTCGAATTCTTACTTACCTACCTCATCCCTTTGTTCCTATTTTCTTCTAACACCTCAAGGAATCTCTATACTGTGACATAGAGGATTCCATACTTTCTTGTTCTCTTCTCTTTCATATGAGCAGGAACAAAGACAAATGTATTCTTGTTGAAGCTGATCCTGAACCTGAAAGGACCTTGAAGAGGAAGCTAAGAAAAGCTAAAGCACAACTCTCTGGAGATGACCTAACAGAAATTTTTGAAAAGGAAGAAGACATGGCAGCCGAAAATAACAACAATGCCAACAATGCAAGGAAGATGCTTGGTGACTTCACTGCACCCTCTTCTGACTTCTGTGGAAGGAGCATCTCAATTCCTGCAATTGGAGCAAACAACTTTGAGCTTAAGCCTCAATTAGTTTCTCTGACGCAGCAGAATTGCAAGTATCATGGACTTCCATTGGAAGATCCTCATCAGTTTCTAGCTGAATTCTTGCAAATCTGTGACACTGTCAAGACCAATGGGGTTGACCCTGAGGTCTACAGACTTATGCTTTTTCCCTTTGCAGTAAGAAACAAAGCTAGGACATGGTTGGACTCACAACTTAAAGAAAGCCTGAACTCTTGGAAAAAGCTGGTCAATGCCTTCTTGGCAAAGTTCTTTCCACCTCAAAAATTGAGTAAGCTTAGAGTGCAAGTCCAAACCTTCAGACATAAGGAAGGCAAATCCCTCTATGAAGCTTGGGAAAGATACAAGCAATTGACCAGAAGGAGTCCTTTTGGCATGCTTTCAGAATGGAGCATCATATGCATATTCTATGATGGTCTGTCTGAACTGTCCAAGATGTTATTGGACAACTCTGCTGGTGGATCTCTTCATCTGAAGAAGACGCCTGAAGAAGCCCAGGAACTCATTGAAATGGTTGCAAATAACCAATTCATGTACACTTCTGAAAGAAATCCTGTGAATAATGGGACAACTCAGAAGAAAGGAGTTCTTGAGATTGATACTCTGAATGCCATATTGGCTCAGAACAAAATATTGACTCAGCAAGTCAATATGATTTCTCAGAGTCTGTCTGAAATGCAAGCTGCATCAGGCAGTACTAAGGAGGCTTCCTCTAAAGAAGAAGCCTATGACCCTAAGAATCCTACAATGGCAGAGGTGAATTACATGGGAGAACCCTATGGAAATGCCTATAATCCCTCATGGAGAAATCATCCAAATCTCTCATGGAAGGACCAACAGAAGCCTCAACAAGGCTTCAACAACAACAATGGTTGAAGAAATAGGTTTAGCAATAGCAAACCTTTTCCATCATCTTCTCAACAACAGACAGAGAATTCTAAGCAGAACCACTCTGACTTAGCAACTATAGTCTCTGATCTATCTACGACCACTCTTAGTTTCATGACTGAAGCAAGGTCCTCCATTAGAAATTTGGAGGCACAAGTGGGTCAGCTGAGTAAAAGAATTACTGAAACTCCTCCTAGCACACCCCCAAGCAATACAGAAGAGAATCCCAAGAGAGAGTGCAAGGCCATAAACACGTCCCACATGGCCGAATGCGTAGAGGAGGGAAAGGCAGTGATTTCCACTGAGGAAGACCTCAATGGACGTTCACTAGCCTCCAAGGAGTTCCCTTATTTTGAACCAATGGAATCTGATGCTCATACAGAGACCATAGAGATTCTAATAAACCTACTTCTGCCATTCATAAGCTCTGATGAGTATTCTTCCTCTGAAGAGGATGAAGATATTGCTGAAGAGCAAGTTGCTAAGTATCTTGGAGCAATCATGAAGCTGAATGCCAAGTTATTTGGTAATGAGACTTGGGAGAATGAACCTCCATTGCTCATCAATGAACAGAATACCTTGGTTAGGCAGAAATTACCTCAGAAGAAACCGGACCCTGAAAAGTTCTCAATACCTTGTACCATAGGCACCATGACCTTTGAGAAGGCTCTGGGTGACCTGGGGTCAAGTATAAACCTCATGCCCCTCTCTATAATGGAGAAACTAGGGATCCTTGAGGTGCAAGCTGCAAGAATCTCACTAGAGATGGCAGACAATTCAAGGAAACAGGCTTATGGACTTGTAGAGGATGTCTTGGTGAAGGTTGAAGGCCTTTACATCCCTACTGATTTCATAATCCTGGAAACTGGGAAGAATATGGATGAATCCATCATCCTTGGCAGACCTTTCCTAGCCACAGCAAAAGCTGTGATTGATGTTGACAGAGGAGAGTTGGTCCTTCAAGTGAATGAGGACTACCTTGTATTTAAGGCTCAAGGATCTCCCTCTGTAACCATGGAGAGGAAACATGAAAAGCTTCTCTCAAAGCAGAGTCAAATAGAGCCCCCACATTCAAACTCTAAGTTTGGTGTTGGGAGGCCATCATCATGCTCTGAGTACCTGTGAGGCTCCATGAGAGCCCACTGTCAAGCTATTGACATTAAAGAAGCGCTTGTTTGGAGGCAACCCAATTTTTGCTAATCTATGTTAAATTTCTATTGTTATTTTATGTTTTCCATAGGTTGATGATCATGTGAAGTAACAAAAACAACTGAAAAAGCAAAAACAGAATGAAAAATAGCATTAAAAATAGCACACCCTGGAGGAGAAGCTTACTGGCGTTTAAACGCCAGTACGGGTAGCAGAATGGGCGTTAAATGCCCAGTCTGGCACCATTCTGGGCGTTTAATGCTAGAAAAGGGCACTAGACTAGCGTTTAACGCCAGAAAAGGGCAACAAGCTGGCGTTTAACGCTAGAAAGGGAAGAAAAGCTGGTGTTAAATGCCAGAAATGGGCAGCAACCTGGTGTTTAACGCCAGGATTGGCACTCTAAGGGGCGTTTACACGCCAACATGGTGCAGGGATGAGAAATCTTTGACACCTCAAGATCTGTGGACCCCACAAGATCTCCACCTACCTCAACTCTCTCCCTCTCTTCTTCACACCTTTCCATAACACCCTTTTCCAAATACCCCTCACATCTTCACCAATCACCTCCACCCACTCTTCCCCAAAAACCCCACCAACCTCACAATTCAAATTCAAATACTTTCCCTCCCAAACCCAACCCTTAATACACGAAAACCCCCTTTCTCTCTTACCCTATAAATACCCCCCTCACCACCTTCATTTTCACACATCACACACACTTCTCTCCAACTTGGCCGAACCTACACCAACCCTCCATCTCCTCCATTTTCTTCTTCTTCTACTCACTTCTTTCCTCTTTTGCTCGAGGATGAGCAAACCTTTTAAGTTTGGTGTGGTAAAAGTGTCGCTTTTTATTTTTCCATAACCATTTATGGCACCTAAGGCCAGAGAAACCTCTAGAATGAGGAAAGGAAAGGCAAAAGCTTCCACCTCTGAGTCATGGAAGATGGAGAGATTCATCTCAAAGGTGCATCAAGACCACTTCTATGAAATTGTGGCAAAGAAAAAGGTGATCCCCGAGGTTCCCTTTAAGCTCAAAAAGAATGAATATCCAGAGATCCGGCATGAGATTCGAAGAAGAGGTTAGGAAATTCTCACCAACATCATTCAACAAGTCGGGATCTTAATGGTTCAAGAGTTCTATGCTAATGCATGGATCACCAAAAACCATGATCAAAGTATGAACCCGGACCCAAAGAATTGGCTTACAATGGTCTGGGGGAAATACTTAGATTTCAGTCTGGAAAATGTAAGATTGGCATTCAACTTGCCAATGATGCAAGCAGATGCACGCCCCTACACTAGAAGGGTCAACTTTGATCAAAGCTTGGACCAAGTCCTTATGGACATTTGTGTGGAAGGCGCTCAATGGAAGAGAGATTCAAGAGGGAAGCCGGTTCAACTAAGAAGGCTTGACCTCAAGCTAGTGGCTGGGGATGGTTGGAGTTCATCCAACGGTCAATCATTCCCACTAGCAACTGGTCTGAAGTTACTATAGACCGGGCTATCATGATCCATAGCATCATGAATGGAGAGGAAGTAGAAGTTCATGAGGTTATACCCCTAGAACTCTACAAGGTGGTGGACAAGTCCTCTACTTTGGCAAGGTTAGCCTTCCCTCATCTAATTTGTCACCTCTGCAATTTAACTGGAATTGACATAGAGGAAGATATCCTCATTGATGAGGACAAGCCCATCACTAAGAAAAGGATGGAGCAAGCAAGAGAGCCCACTCATGGACCTCAACAAGAGCATGAGGAAATTCCTCATCATGAAATCCCTGAGATGCCTCAAGGGATGCACTCCCTCCACAAAATTATTTAGAGCAAATTAACACCTCCCTAGGAGAATTAAGTTCCAACATGGGACAACTAAGGGTGGAACACCAAGAGCATTCCATCCTCCTTCATGAAATTAGAGAAGACCAAAGAGCAATGAGGGAGGAGCAACAAAGGCAAGGAAGAGACATAGAGGAGCTGAAGCGTTCCATTGGATCTTCAAGAGGAAGAACTAGCCGCCATCACTAAGGTGGACCGATTCTTTAATCTCCTTGCTCTTATTTTTTTTTTCGAAAATTATGCTTTATGTTCTATCTATGTTTTTGTCTTTATTACGTGATCATTAGTGTCTAGTGTCTATGCCTTAAAGCTATGAATGTCCTATGAATCCATCACTTTTCTTAAATAAAAAATGTTTTTAATTGAAAAAGAAAAAGAAGTACATGAATTTCGAATTTTAAAATAGTTTAATTATTTGATGTGGTCGCAATACTTTTTGTTTTTCTGAATGAATGCTTGAACGGTGCATATTTTTGATATTGTTGTTTATGAATATTAAAATTGTTGGCTCTTGAAAGAATGATTAAAAAGGAGAAATGTCAGTTGATAATCTGAAAAATCATAAAATTGATTCTTGAAGCAAGAAAAAGCAGTGAAAAGCTTGCAAAAAAAAAGAAAAAAATGGCAAAAAAATAAAAGAAAAAGAACAAGCAAGCAGAAAAAGCCAATAGCCCTTTAAACCAAAAGGCAAGGGTAAACTAAAAAGGATCCAAGGCTTTGAGCATCAGTGGATAGAAGGTGGTGCGCAGAAATTGTGATTACACTTTGATTATGTAAAATTTATTGCTCTTTCTTTCCCTGGCAATGGCACCAAAAATACGATGCCAATACCATGGTTCAC
Organism: Arachis ipaensis; assembly: GCF_000816755.2. NCBI lineage: Eukaryota > Viridiplantae > Streptophyta > Magnoliopsida > Fabales > Fabaceae > Arachis > Arachis ipaensis. The sequence goes on along the minus strand of NC_029793.2, from coordinate 56,589,950 downwards.
AACTTTGCACAACTAACCAGCAAGTGCACTAGGTCGTCCAAGTAATACCTTACGTGAGTAAGGGTCGAATCCCACGGAGATTGTTGGTATGAAGCAAGCTATGGTCACCTTGTAAATCTCAGTCAGGCAGATATAAAATAGTAATGGGGTTTTCGAAAATAGTACTAAATAAGGATAGAAATACTTATGTAATTCAGTGGGTAGAATTTCAGATAAGCGTGTAGAGATGCTTTCGTTCCTCTGAACCTCTGCTTTCCTGCTATCTTCATCCAATCAATCTTACTCCTTTCTATGGCTAGCTTTATGTAAGGATGTCACCGGTGCCAATGGCTACTTTCGATCTCTCTCGGGAAAATGATCCAAATGCTCTGTCACAGCATGGCTAATCGTCTGGAGGCATCACCTTTGTCGTTGGTTGCATCCTATTCCTCCTTGTGAAAATGGTCCGATGCGCTGTCACTGCATGGCTAATCATCTGGAGGTTCTCAATCATACTGGAATAGGATTTACTATCCTTTTGCGTCTGTCACTACGCCCAGCACTCGCGAGTTTGAAGCTCGTCACAGTCATTCAATCCCAGAATCCTACTCGGAATACCACGGAGAAGGTTTAGACTTTCCGGATTCTCATGAATGCCGCCATCAATCTAGCTTATACCACGAAGATCCCAATATCTCGGACTCGGTCCCCTGTATTAGTAATCTAAGAGATACTCATTCAGTCTAATGTAGAATGGAAGTGGTTGTCAGGCACGCGTTCATAGGGAATTATGATGATTGTCACGTTCATCACATTCAGGTTGAAGTGTGAATGAATATCTTAGAAGCGGAATAAGTTGAATTGAATAAAAAACAGTAGTACTTTGCATTAATCCTTGAGGAACAGCAGAGCTCCACACCTTAATCTATGGAGTGCAGAAACTCTACCGTTGAAAATACATAAGTGATAATGGAGTTCATTGGTCTCGGCCCCAGAGGGGAACCGGAGTAACCAAGACTGCGAATAAAATGATAAAAAGTTTTATTTATAATAAACTAGTCACTAGGGTTTACAGAAGTAAGTAATTGATGCATAAATCCACTTCCGGGGCCCACTTGGTGTGTGCTTGGGCTGAGCTTGAATGTTACACGTGCAGAGGCTCTTTCTGGAGTTGAACGCCAGCTTTTGTGCCATTTTGGGCGTTGAACTCCACTTTGCAACTTGTTTCTGGCGCTGAACGCCAGAATTGGGCAAAGAGCTGCCGTTGAACGCCAGTTTGCGTCGTCTAAACTCGAACAACGTATGGACTATTATACATTGCTGGAAAGCCCTGGATGTCTACTTTCAAACGCAATTGGAAGCGCGCCATTTCGAGTTCTGTAGCTTCAGAAAATCCACTTTGAGTGCAGAGAGGTCAGAATCCAACAGCATCAGCAGTCCTTCTTCAACCTCTGAATCTGATTTTTGCTCAAGTCCCTCAATTTCATCCAGAAAATACCTGAAATCACAGAAAAACACACAAACTCATAGTAAAGTCCAGAAATGTGAATTTAACATAAAAACTAATGAAAACATCCCTAAAAGTAACTAGATTCTACTAAAAACATACTAAAAACAATGTCAAAAAGCGTATAAATTATCCGCTCATCACAACACCAAACTTAAATTGTTGCTTGTCCCCAAGCAACTAAAAATCAAATAGGATAAAAAGAAGAGAATATACTATAAATTCCAAACTATCAATGAAACA
>NC_029793.2:56580990-56584267 GCF_000816755.2 Arachis ipaensis | reverse complement strand
TCCTCCTATCCACTGATGCTCAAAGCCTTGGGATCCTTTTTATTTGCCCTTGCCTTTTGGTTTTAAGTGTTATTGGCTTTTTGCCTTGCCTCTTGGTTTTAAGAGCTTTTGGCTTTTTCTGCTTGTTCTTTCTTTTTTTTTTTTTTTGCCTATTTTTTTTCTGCAAGCTTTGTTCTTTGCTGCTTTTTCTTGCTTCAAAAATCATTTTTATGATTTTTCAGATTATCAAATAACATGTCTCCTTATCATCATTTAACATTCTTAAACAACAACTTCAAAAGACATATATAGAAAACGAAAAACAGAAGAAATAAGAACAAGGAATGAATCCACCTTAGTGATGGTAGCGTTTCCTTCTTGAGGAACCAATGATGTCCTTGAGCTGGAAAAACAAAAAGCTTATGCTTTTACCATACCAAACTTAGAATTTTGCTCGCCCTCAAGCAAGAGAAGAAAGAATAGACGAAGAAGAAAAAGAAATGGAGGAGAGGGAGAAGGGGTTGTGTTTCGGCCAAGAAGAGAAGAGATGGTTGTGTTGTGTGAAAATGAGGAAGAATTGAGGGTTATATATAGGGATGGGAGGGGGTGGAGGTTCGGCCATTTAGGGTGGGTTTGGATGGGAAATTGATTTTGAATTTTGAAGGTAGGTGGAGTTTATGAGGTAGGTTTATGGGGAAGAGTGGATGGATGTGAGTGGTGAAAAGGTGATGGGGAAGAGAGATTGAGGTGATTGGTGAAGGGTTTTGGGGAAGAGTGTTTATGGGATTGTGTGAAAGAGGGGTGAGAAGAAGTGAGTGGAGGTAGGTGGGGATCCTGTGGGGTCCACAGATCCTGAGGTGTTCAAGGATTTACACCCTTGCACCAAATTGGGCATGCAAAATGCCCTTGCACACAACTCTGGCCGTTCAGCGCCAGGTTGGTGCCCATTTTGGGCGTTCAACGCCCATTTGTTGCCCATTTCTGGCGTTGAACGCCAGAACCATGCTTGTTCTGGGCGTTCAGCGCCAGCTCCTCTCCAGGGTGCAATTCTGGCATTCAGCGCCCAGATGATTCCCATTATGGGCGTTCAGCGCCCAAATACTGCCCATTTTGGGCATTCAGCGCCAGAACCATGCTCTGTTCTAGCGTTAAACGCCAAGCAGATGCTTCCTCCAGGGTGTGATTTTTCTTCTGCTGTTTTTTATTCCGTTTTCGATTTTTATATTTATTTTGTGACTCCACATGATCATGAACCTATAAAGACATATAACTCAAGAAAAATATAGTTAGATAAATAAAAATTGGGTTGCCTCCCAACAAGCGCTTCTTTAATGTCAGTAGCTTGACAGTGGGCTCTCATGGAGCCTCACAGATGTTCAGAGCATTGTTGAGACTCCCCAACACCAAACTTAGAGTTTGGATATGGGAGTTCAACACCAAACTTAGAGTTTGGTTGTGGCCTCCCAACACCAAACTTAGAGTTTGACTGTGGAGGCTTTGTTTGACTCTGCTTTGAGAGAAGCTTTTTCTGCTTCCTCTCCATGGATGCAGAGAGAGATCCTTGAGTTGTAAACACAAGGTTGTCCTTATTCAATTGAAGGATCAATTCTCCTCTGTCCACATCAATCATAACTCCTGCTGTGGCTAGGAAAGGTCTTCCTAGGATGATGGATTCATCCTCTTCCTTCCCAGTATCTAAGACTATGAAATCAGCAGGGATGTAAAGGCCTTCAACCTTTACTAACACGTCCTCTACTTGTCCATAAGCCTGTTTTCTAGAATTATCTGCCATCTCTAATGAGATTTTAGCAGCTTGCACCCCATAGATTCCCAGTTTCTCTATTACAGAGAGGGGCATGAGAAAGTATTTTGTTCAGAGTTCTCTGTCTGTTGCTAGGTGGATGATGGAAAAGGCTTGCTATTGCTAAACCTATTTCTTCCACCATTATTAAAGCCTTGTTGAGGCTTTTGATCCTTCCATGAGAAATTTGGATGATTTCTCCATGATGAGTTATAGGTGTTTCCATAAGTTTCACCCATGTAATTTACCTCTGCTGTTGCAGGGTTTTCAGGATTATAAGCTTCTTCATCAGAAGATGCCTCTTGAGTACTATTGGATGCAGCTTGCATTCCATTCAGACTCTGGGAAATCATATTGACTTGCTGAGTCAATATTTTATTCTGAGCCAATATGGCATTCAGAGTATCAATTTCAAGAATTCCCTTCTTCATAGGCGTCCCATTACTCATAGGATTCCTTTCAGAAGTGTACATGAACTGGTTATTTGCAACCATGTCAATGAGTTCTTGAGCTTCTACAGGCGTTTTCTATCCTTGCTCCTGCTCATATGACAAAGAAGAAGGCACAGAAAAATAATAATAATAACAGGGATCCTTTATACCACAGTATAGAGGTCCTTATGTAAGTGGAAGAAACACAAGGGTGAGGAGAGCAGAGATGTGAGATGAGGAGATGTTAGTAGATGAATAAATAATTAGAATGAGATGAGAGAGGGAGAATTTCGAAAAATATTTTTTTTTTTTTGAAAAAGAGGGAGATATTTTCGAAAATTAGAGAGAGAGAGTTAGTTAGGTGGTTTTGAAAAAGATAAGAAACAAACAAAAAGTTAGTTAGTTAGTTGAAACAAATTTTGAAAAGATAAGAAGATAGGAAGTTAGAAAAGATATTTTGAAAATCAAATTTTTGAAAAGGATAAGATAAGAAGATATTTTTGAAAAGATATGATTGAAATTAGTTTTGAAAAAGATTTGATTTTTAAAATCACAATTAATGACTTGATTCACAAGAAATCACAAGATATGATTCTAGAACTTAAAGTTTGAATCTTTCTTAACAAGTAAGTAACAAACTTGAAATTTTTGAATCAAAACATTAATTGTTATTGTTATTTTCGAAAATTTGATATAAAAAATGAAAAAAGATTTTTGAAAAATATTTTTGGAATTTTCGAAAATAACTAAGAAATTTGAAAAAGATTTTATTTTTGAAAAAGATTTTGAAAAAGATGAGATTTTTAAATTGAAAATTTGATTTGACTCATAAAAACAACTAGATTTTAAAAAGTTTTGAAAAAGTCAAATCTAATTTTCGAAATTATGAGAGAAAAGAGGGAAAGATATTTTTTGATTTTTTTTTTTTTTGAATTTTTTAATGATGAGAGAGAAAAACATGAAAATTATGCAATGCATGAGAATTTTAGATCAAAACATGTGATGCATGCAAGAATGCTATGAATGTCAAGATGAACACCAAGAACACTATGAATGTCTGAATGTC
>NC_029793.2:56571098-56580963 GCF_000816755.2 Arachis ipaensis | reverse complement strand
AACTTGAAGATTGAAGATCACACTATGAATGCATGATTATTTTCGAAAAAAATGCAAGATGCACATGCAATTGACACCAAACTTATAACATGACTCAAGACTCAAACAAGAACACAAAAAATATTTTTGATTTTTATGATTTTCTAATTTTTTTTTTTTGTATTTTTTCAAAAATTATTTGAAAAACAAAAAGAAGGATTTCAAAATCTTTAATATGAATTCCAGGAATCTTGTGCTCTTTAGTCTAAAGCTCCAATCAAAGGGTCAGACATGGCTTAATAGCCATTCAAGCTTTAGAATGGATTTACATCCATTGAGGTGATTAGTTGAAGACCAATCCCAAAGGAGTTTCGGTATGGCTTTTCAGCCAGATAGGATTCAACATGTTACCATGAAACTCTAGAATTCATTCTTGAAAGTTTTGAAGTCATAGAATAATTTATTTTTGAAAACATTTTTAAAAAAAAAAAATTTTTTCGAAAACAAAGGAGAAAATTTTGAAAGATTTTTGAAAAAATTTTTGAAAAGAAAACAAAAAGAAAATTTACCTAATCTGAGCAACAAGATGAACCATCAGTTGTCCAAACTCAAACAATCCCCGGCAACGGCGCCAAAAACTTGGTGCGCAGAAATTGTGATTACACTTTGATTATGTAAAATTTATTGCTCTTTCTTTCCCCGGCAACGGCGCCAAAAACTTGGTGCGCAGAAATTGTGATTACACTTTGATTATGTAAAATTTATTGCTCTTTCTTTCCCTGGCAATGGCACCAAAAACACGATGCCAATACCATGGTTCACAACTTCGCACAACTAACCAGCAAGTGCACTGGGTCGTCTAAGTAATACCTTACGTGAGTAAGGGTCGAATCCCACGGAGATTGTTGGTATGAAGCAAGCTATGGTCACCTTGTAAATCTCAGTCAGGCAGATATAAAATAGTAATGGGGTTTTCGAAAATAGTACTAAAATAAGGATAGAAATACTTATGTAATTCATTGGGTAGAATTTCAGATAAGCGTGTAGAGATGCTTTTGTTCCTCTGAACCTCTGCTTTCCTACTATCTTCATCCAATCAATCTTACTCCTTTCTATGGCTAGCTTTATGTAAGAATGTCACCGGTGCCAATGGCTACTTTCGATCTCTCTCGGGAAAATGATCCAAATGCTCTGTCACAGCACGGCTAATCGTCTGGAGGCATCACCTTTGTCGTTGGTTGCATACTATTCCTCCTTGTGAAAATGATCCGATGAGCTGTCACTGCATGGCTAATCATCTGGAGGTTCTCGATCATACTGGAATAGGATTTACTATCCTTTTGCGTCTGTCACTACGCCCGGCACTCGCGAGTTTGAAGCTCGTCACAGTCATTCAATCCCAGAATCCTACTTAGAATACCACGAACAAGGTTTAGACTTTCCGGATTCTCATGAATGCCGCCATCAATCTAGCTTATACCACGAAGATCCCAATATCTCGGACTCGGTCCCCTGTATTAGTAATCTAAGAGATACTCATTCAGTCTAATGTAGAACGGAAGTGGTTGTCAGGCACACGTTCATAGGGAATGATGATGATTGTCACGTTCATCACATTCAGGTTGAAGTGCGAATGAATATATCTTAGAAGCGGAATAAGTTGAATTGAATAGAAAACAGTAGTACTTTGCATTAATCCTTGAGGAACAGCAGAGCTCCACACCTTAATCTATGGAGTGCAGAAACTCTACCGTTGAAAATACATAAGTGATAATGGAGTTCATTGGTCTCGGCCCCAGAGGGGAACCGGAGTAACCAAGACTGCGAATACAATGATAAAAAGTTCTATTTATAATAAACTAGTCACTAGGGTTTACAGAAGTAAGTAATTGATGCATAAATCCACTTCCGAGGCCTACTTGGTGTGTGCTTGGGCTGAGCTTGAATGTTAAACGTGTAGAGGCTCTTTCTGGAGTTGAACGCCAGCTTTTGTGCCATTTTGGGCATTGAACTCCACTTTGCAACTTGTTTCTGGCGCTGAACGCCAGAATTGGGCAGAGAGCTGGCGTTGAACGCCAGTTTGCGTCGTCTAAACTCGGGCAAAGTATGAACTATTATACATTGCTGGAAAGCCCTGGATGTCTACTTTCCAACGCAATTGGAAGCGCGCCATTTCGAGTTCTGTAGCTCCAGAAAATCCACTTTGAGTGCAGGGAGGTCAGAATCCAATAGCATCAGCAGTCCTTCTTCAACCTCTGAATCTTATTTTTGCTCAACTCCCTCAATTTCAGCCAGAAAATACCTGAAATCACAGAAAAACACACAAACTCATAGTAAAGTCCAGAAATGTGAATTTAACATAAAAACTAATGAAAACATCCCTAAAAGTAACTAGATTCTACTAAAAACATACTAAAAACAATGTCAAAAAGCGTATAAATTATCCGCTCATCAGAAGGGCCCACAGGAATAAAATCCTGGCCTACGTGGCTAAACCAAGCTATCCCTAACCATGTGCTTATGGCGTGAAGGTGTCAAGTGAAAAGCTTGAGACTGAGCGGTTAAAGTTATAGTCCAAAGCAAAAGAGTGTGCTTAAGAGCTTTGGACACCTCTAACTGGGGACTCTAGCAAAGCTGAGTCACAATCTGAAAAGGTTCACCCAGTTATGTGTCTGTGGCATTTATGTATCCGATGGTAATACTGGAAAACAAAATGCTTAGGGTCATGGCCAAGACTCATAAAGTAACTGTGTTCAAGAATCAACATACTGAACTAGGAGAATCAATAACTCTATCTGAATTCTGAGTTCCTTTAGATGCCAATCATTCTAAACTTCAAAGGATAAAGTGAGATGCCAAAACTGTTTAGAAGCAAAAAGCTAAGAGTCCCGCTCATCTAATTAAAACTAATCTTCATAGATGTTTTCGGAATTCATTGTATATTGTCTTCTTTTTATCCTACCTTGTTTTTAGTTTCTTGGGGACAAGCAACAATTTAAGTTTGGTGTTGTCATGAGCGGATAATTTATACGTTTTTTGGCATTATTTTTAGGTAGTTTTCAGTATGTTTTAGTTACTTTTTATTATATTTTTATTAGTTTTTAAATAAAAATCACATTTCTAGACTTTACTATGAGTTTGTGTATTTTTCTGTGATTTCAGGTATTTTCTGGCTGAAATTGAGGGACCTAAGCAAAAATCTAATTCAGAGGCTAAAAAAGGACTGCAGATGTTGTTGGATTCTGACCTCCCTGCACTCGAAATGGATTTTCTGGAGCTATTAAAGCCCAATTGGTGCACTCTCAATTGCGTTGGAAAATAGACATCCTGGGCTTTCCAGAAATATATAATAGTCCATACTTTGCCCAAGTTTTGATAACGCAAACTGGCGTTTAAACGCTAACTTTCTACCCTATTCTGGCGTTAAACGCCAGAACTGGCATAAAAGATGGAGTTAAACGCCCAAACTGGCACCAGAGTTAGCGTTTAACTCCAAAAAAAGTCTCTACATGTGAAAGCTTCAATACTCAGTCCAAGCACAAACCAAGTGGGCCCGAAAGTAGATTTCTGCATTAATTACTCATTTCTGTAAACCCTAGGCTACTAGTTCATTATAAATAGGACCTTTTACTATTGTATTTTCATCTCTGGAACACATTATGTAACTTTTACGTTCTGAGACCTCCATGGAAGGCTGGCCACTCGGCCATGTCTACCCTATTTTCACTTATGTATTTTCAACGTTGGAGTTTTTACACCCCATAGATTAAGGTGTGGAGCTCTGCTGTTCCTCATGAATTAATGCAAAGTACTACTGTTTTCTATTCAATTCAAGCTTATTCTTATTCCAAGATATTCACTCGTACTTCAACATGATGAATGTAAAGATCCGTGACACTCATCATCATTCTCACCTATGAACGCGTGCCTGACAACCACCTTCGTTCTATCTACAATAGCTTGAGTGCATATCTCTTGGGTTTCTAATCTAAGATTAGAACCTTCGTGGTATAGGCTAGAATTATTGGCGGCCATTCTTGAGATCCGGAAAGTCTAAACCTTGTCTGTGGTATTTCGAGTAGGATCTGGGATGGGATGACTGTAACGAGCTTCAAACTTGCGAGTGTTGGGCGTAATGACAGATGCAAAAGGATCAATAGATCCTATTCCAACATGAGTGAGAACCGACAGATGATTAGCCGTGCGGTGACAGCACATTTGGACCATTTTCACTGAGAAGACGGACGGTAGCCATTGACAACGGTGATCCCCCAACATACAGCTTGCCATGGAAGGGAGTATGAATGATTGGATGAAGGCAATAGGAAAGCAGAGGTTCAGAAGGAACAAAGCATCTTCATACGCTTATCTAAAATCCCACCAATGAATTACATAAGTGCTTCTATCTTATTTTCTGTTTTAATTATATTTCAATTATCAAAATCTCATAACCATTTGAATCTGCCTGACTGAGATTTACAAGGATGACCATAGCTTGCTTCAAACCGACAATCTCCGTGGGATCGACCCTTACTCCCGTAAGGTATTACTTGGACGACCCAGTGCACTTGCTGGTCAGCTGCATGGAGTTGTGTGAGAAGTATGCGATCACAATTCTGTGTACCAGTCGTGCTGTTAGGCGACGCGCACGTGTGGATCACACGTACGCATGACCTGGCGAAAGTTCAATCCATGCATATGCGTGCACGACGCGTACGCGTGACAGAGCCACATGCTGGACGTATCAGAAATTGCTGGGGGCGATTTCTGGGCTATTTTTGACCCAGTTTTTGGCCTAGAAAACACAGAATAGAAGCTGTAGAGTGGGAGAATCAATCATTCATTCAGACATTTTTTCTATTATTCATAATTTAGGTTTTAGATGTAGTTTCTAGAGAGAAAGGCTCTCTCCTCTCTCTTAGGTTTTAGGATTTCTCTTAGTTTTAGGTTTATTTCTTCTCAATTCCAGGTTCAATGTTCCTTTAATTCAGTTTCTCTTCTACTTTTATTTATTCTAGCATTCTAGTTTATTTATTTTCCCAATTTGGTTTTTGAACTCCATTTTAGATTTGATTTCTTTATTTAATGCAATTTGAGGTCTTTCAGATTTATGATTACTTTCTTCTATTTATGTTGTTGATGCTTTTAATTTAATTTATATTTCTCTCCTTTTGGCTTTGATTGAGTAATTGGAGACACTTAAGTTATCAAACTCCTTTGTTGATTGATAATTGGAATTTGCTGGTTGGTTTGGATCCCTCTAAAGCTAGTCTTTCCTTAGGAGTTGACTAGGACTTCAGGAATCAAATTGATTAGTCTACTTGACTTTCCTTTATTTAGTAAGGGTTAACTAAGTGGGAGCAATGAACAATTCTCATCACAATTGATAAGGATAACTAGGATAGGATGTCTAATTCTCATACCTTGCCAAGAGTTTTCTTAATTATTAATTTACTTTCTTGAAATTTATTTTTCTTGTTCTTTATTCAAAAACCCCAAAAAGATAATCTTCCATAACCAATAATAAATACACCTCCCTGCAATTCCTTGAGAGATGACCCAAGGTTTAAATACTTCGGTTTATTTTTATTAGTTTTAAGTGACAAACAAGTTTTTGTATGAAAGGATTATTGTTGGTTTAGAAACTATACATGCAACGAGGATTTATTTGTGAATTCTTTACTAGCAAAAATCCGTTCATCAAAATGGCGCTGTTGCCGGAGAATTGCAAACGTGTGCCTTATTATTGGTTATTGTAAATATTTGCTTTTTGCTTATTTGTTAGTCTTTGTTAGTTTTAGGACTTAGCTGCTTATTTTTATTAGTTTTTATTTTTAGCTACTATGAATTCTCACCCCTGTCACTATGAGTTTGGTTCTAATTATGTTGTAGGGAATGGAAGCTATAATGATAACATGCATCAAGGTTGGAACAATCAAAGATGGGAGGAGCCACAAGGATTTGATCAACCCTCTTGGCAACAACCCCCTCCAAGGCGCTATAACCAACAACCATTCTATGATGCATACCAAGACAATGGTTATGGTGGACCTTTCCGTGACAACCAACCTCCACCAAATTACTATGGTCAAGAGCCATTCCACGGTGCGTACCAAGATGATGAACATGGTGGACACCCTTGTAGTTACCAACAAGCCCCACCATGTGCTTATGAACCACCTCCTCAACATAACTCTGAACCACCATACTCACAAGTCCCTTTTCCACCATTCACCTCCATATGACCCTAACCTATATCCACCATACCAACCACCTTATGAACCAAATGAACCATACATAGAACCACCACAATTCCAACCCAATTACTCCCAAGAATCACCACCTCAATATCCCTATGAAAATGAACCATCTTCATATCCTTATCAAGATGAACCACCTTCCTATTATGAACCCTTTCTCCAAAATAATGAATCCTCCTATCCACCCGAACCTCCACTGGATGACAACACCCTTAATGTTATTTGCCAAAGGCAAATAGAGCTTCAAACCACAATTACCTCTGCTTTCACTGGTATAACCTCTACTATCCAAGCTCTTATATCCCGCATGGATCAATTCTCTACCTCGAATACTCAACCCACAAGCTCTTGTACACCACCACCCGCTATGGAAGAGCATCCATATCCATCAATCCAAGAGCAACATGATCCCAATTATGCTATTGACATAGAACAAGAGAGAGGGGATCGTCTAGGGGACTTAATGGATCAGATTCATGCATCTATACTTCAAAAGAAGCAAGCGGAGGTTCAAAAGGTGGAGGTAGCAGAGACTCTTGAAGATGAAGGAGTAGTTGAAGAATTGGTGAAGGACGACATCAAGAAGGAGTTCGAGTTTTTATTAGAGCAAATGGAGAAAGCCGAAATGATCGAAGAAAAGGAAGTGTTGAAGACTTGGGAGATGCAGAATCTCCATGGAAAATTCCAATCATAGAGCCTCCTTCCAAGGTGTTTGATGTTGATGTCGAGGAGGGTGTACAACCTCCAAGGCATATCATGGTTGAAGACTTTGCAGAGGTTGATCAAGAGATGGAGATTAAAGAAGAAGAAGCACATCCTCCCATGCCTTTGGTAGGCAATGAAGAAGAGATTGAATTGGAAGAAAGCTACCAAGAGGAAGCGGTTGAAGTTGAAGAGGCTTGCAAAGAGGCGGGAGTTGTCAAAGAAGAGCTCAAGGGAATGGAGCTGGAAATTACCTTGCCAAAGTTATTGGAAACCTCTCCCCCAAAGCCATCACCATCCATTCCTTCATTCAAGTGGGTAAATCTTTCATCTCTAAGCTTAATTAGCCCACTTGAATATGCTTTACTGGAAACGGATGGTCAACTTAGAGCTCTTTGTGGCTTTAAGAGTAAGAGGGAGATGGTTAGTGGTTGGAGTTGTCCTACAAGGTTCAACAAGGTTCCACGCTCCGTATTGAAGTACAAGGATTGGTGTAGAGCTCGATTGAATGGGTCTCGGAAGTTATTTGGATGTCTCAGTGAGAATTCCGATTGCTCACCACCCAAGTGGAAAAATGATGATCAACATGAAGACGGGTGTAAAAGCAAAGTTTGGGACCCCGGAATTCATTCCAACAGTTAACACTCTTGGGGCCTTGTCACTTGCTTTGACTTGCTTGAAGGCTTTATGCGCCTAGTTTGGGATCTCGGAGGCTATTGGAATTGCAAACATTGGTGGAGATTCCTGGATGAGTTCAAGCATAAGCCACCATGACAAGGAGCTCACCAAATGTCCAACTTAAGGACTTTAACTAAAAGTGCTAGGTGGGAGAAAACCCACCATGGTATGATCGTTCTTTTTCAGTCTTAGCTTTATTTAATTTTGTTTTGTTCTTAGTTTTACTTTATTCTATTTTTATTAGTGTTCATTCATCATGTTTGCATCAGCATCTGCATTCTGTATTCTGCATTTCGCATAAAAAAATGGCACTCGACGCGCAAGCGTCCACGACGCGCAAGCGTCCACGACGCGCAAGCGTCCACGACGCGCAAACGTCGTATGTGTATGCGCAAATAGGCAGAGAGTCCTGCTAGAACGACGCGTGCCTGGCGCACAAACCAACCCACGCGTACGCGTACTGCACGCGTACGCGTCACCAGAGTTTTTTCCAATCCACGCGTAAGCATCCCTGACGCGTACGCGTGGGATTGCAAATCGGCGTAAAAAGGTGCTTGAACAAAGAGTTATGATGCCATGGTGCTGGAGCCGCGCGGGTTCTCAACCGTACACGTCCCTGATGCGTGCACGTCCTTTTGCTTTCAGACCACCCACGTGTACGCGTGGGCGATGCGTACGAATCGCATGGTGAATACAGTTTTCACGCGCACGCGTGTCCTGCGCGCGCACGTCACGTCCCGTTTTTCATTCCTTTCTCCTTTCTTATCTCTTTTCTCCTTTTTTCTTCCTCCTTTCTCACTCTCTTCTTCTTCATCTCTTTAACTTCTCATCCTTATTCTCTTTCATTCTATTTTTGTTATTACATTTGCATACTCTCATTCATTGCATTTTCATCTTGTGCATGATTTATTTTCTTTTCTAAGTTTATTATTTTACCATTGGTGTTAAATGTTCTTATTCAACTGTTGTATATTTTCTGGTATTATTTTGGTGCTTAGTGACTTGTTTTACACTGTTGGGTAATATTATTTAAGTCAATGGTAATCTTTTATGATACTTGTATTACTTTCGCATTGACCTGAGTTTATACTGTCTTTCATTACCTACTATCTCTTCTCCTTTGTTGCAAATTTTTGCAAAATTGATATGCCATTTGCTTCCACTATTTTCTCAATTTCATGTTGTAGCTACCATGTACTTGAGACCCTCATTATTTGGCATTAACCCAACCATATTTTATTTGTTTCCTATCTTTATTTTTGGGTTACTTTTCTTCCCTTTTCTCTTCTTTCAGGATGGCCACCGGGAAGAGAACCGGAAGACATTTACATGGGGCAACAGACACGTCCATACGCATATTCTTTAGGAGAAACACAACAATTGGAGCAACCCGTCCACTTGCACATCTAGCATGCACCGAGGACGGTGCAATCTTTAAGTGTGGGGAGGTCGATACTGACTTTCGTGGGTTAGTTACCTTCTTTTCAACACCATTATTTAATTTTCTTGTAGTTAGTTGTTGCATTTGCATGTTTGATTGCATGTTTTCTTAATTTTGTGCATATTTTACCACTGCTTGGTTAAAGTAATGAGTTTCTTTTCAAGACCCTATTTTTTTAGCATTTTACTAATTTAAATTGAAAATTTGTGTTAAACTTGTTTGTGGATTGTAATCTGGAACATGGTTAATAGCTAAGAACACACAACCTGTGAGAATTTGAGCTTAATTACACGGTTACATTATTTAACCATAATATTTTATTCTTGTGTGTTTCTTTCTCTATGATTATAATCTATATTTTGTTCCATTCTATATATCCATTGTTTAGTATATTTACATGCTTGCATATGATTGAGGCCATCATTTGTTACTAGCTCACTTATCCCAAATAGCCTACCCTTTCAATCACCTTTGTTTGCCACCTCGAGCCTTTTAATCCCCTTTTGTTCTATATTTTACAACATCACTAGCCTTAAGCGGAAAAATAATTAATTACCCCAAGTGAATCTTTGGTTAGCTTAAGTTAGAGATTGTGTATCAATTAAGTGTGGGAAACTGTGGAACTTGGGTTGATGAAAGTGTACAGTGTTTCATTGATAAAATATTAGGAATTTGGGTACCTACTCATGTAAGACCAGAAAAATTAAAAAAATTCATGTGCATTGATATGTTATATTTGCTTTTATGATTCAAAAAGAAAAAAAAAAGAGAGAAAAAGAAAAAGAAAAAAAAAATATATATATAT